>NW_023597054.1:750256-1100367 GCF_011947565.3 Pollicipes pollicipes
GCTAGCAATTACCTCAGCATCCAGAGGCATCGGTTCGTGGCAGCGACCCCGCCGCATTTCGAGGGCGTCGTCCTCCATGATCGCCGTTGCTGGGCAACGCACTCTGGCGATGAATTTGTAGTAGCATCTGAAAATTGTCCTAGTCAAATAGATAGTTGCGATTCAAAGAAGGCAAGCCTGGTCATGTCATTGTGCTTTTGAAACGAGATGTCAACTAGACGACATAAATTGTTCCGCATGTCCTCAGACGCACACCCACACCCACACATCAGTTTTGAGGTTTCGAACTTGACCGGAGATGAGAAATGCTGTTAAAGGTGTGGTTGGCTTCTTGGGATCTGCACTCACAGACATTTTCTCAATAATGACAAGCGTACAATCACTTGCGCCCTGCAGTCTTGCACATCCATTGCCACAAAACTTGTTGCACCCTTCCATGTTAACCCACAGATGCCTTTCATTCAACCTAACAGACCGCTAGAGTAAGAGTAACAAAGACGTCGGCCCCACTACCCGGCCGTATTGCGATGGGGGGGGGGGGGGGCGGGGGATACTGGTCTGGGTTACATGGATGAGTGTGGCACCCAATAACCTTTAAAATTCAATTTCGGTTGACTCAGCCTTCGCTTTAAAAGACACACTGCAAATACGTTTGGCAGGAAGGCGCAAAACTGCCCGGTTGTGGCTATTAATTCTGTGAGTACGCAGGGTTAGCCAAGGGGGCGGCCCTCCTTCCAGTGTATTTATTAAAGATACAGCACTTGGGGTTGTTGGACCTCTGCTGAATTCCTTAGTTCAGTCACCCACTAAACACGTCCAGACATTTGGAGCATTGCCATCCAACATGTGGGGTTCTCGGGTATTTCTATTACCTCTCAGAAATCTTAACCCACGTCCAAGCACACAACTGTGCACCGTCCTCCAGACCGTTCATGTCATACTCTTCAAAACATTGCAAATCGGTAGCAATTGCTGCGCTGTTTCATAGTGATATCTAAGCATTCCAAAACATCTCAAGCATGTCTACCAGCCAACAGCGTGCTTAGATTGCCTCATCACGATTCTGTCTCGATGAGCCGTTTGCGAGCAGTAAAAACAATGCTCATATGACGCCCAGATTCTCCCTGCTGCATCTTGAGAGGCTGCCACAGCCAACTCATAGGTGCGTTCTATGATTCAAAATGCACTTTAATTCATAAACGTTTGGATGTTTTGTTCACTAGAGGTTATGAACAAAGATTTGGAAACGAAGTGATTAGAACCCGGCAAGTTTTCGGCAACCTGGTGCAGGCAGTCCAAGCAACTGTATGCGGATACGACGTCGCGTTTCGACCTGAATGCACAATGTTGGTAGGTATAATGCCGGTGAGAAACCGGACAAAGGTGAAATGGGTTACTCGGAATGACAAATAAAACGATGGGCAGAAAGGAACAAATACTGGAAGTGTGTATACAGAGATTACATTTTGTCACGAACCTGGTCAGTTTCGACACCATGCTGGACTTGGGACCGTTTGTCGAAATGCCGAGACACCGCCTTGCCCAGTCCGTGACATGGCGTGACGTTCAATTCGCCACCTATATATATATATATATATATATATATATATATATATATATATATATATGTATATGTGTATCAATTTATTTATACATATGCGTATCTACATATGACATTTGGCATGTGCTTGGAGCATATGTTTATGATGCACGGCTCTGTTGGCTCTGTCTCCGAGAGGCGCGTGAGGCGGTCTGAGTCGTCACTCACGGACCGAGAGAGGAGAGTTTGGAGTTTGCCAGATGCGTTCGCCGGACAGGGGCAAAACAGTGCAGCACCATGCACCAAGAATGCTACAAAGCTTGTGCAATGCGTTTGTCTAAATGTCGAGATTCGGCGCCATTTGTCAGCAAGGAGATTGACAAACGGCGAAATTTATCGGCGCCACACTAGCAAGGTTTCAGAAAGCTATCGCTTTTCATAACTGAATGCTTCTTGTGTTGAGCCACGCAATACATGGCAACGCTATTCAAAAATACACTAGCTTTTCTTAGTTAAGTCAGAACGGTTTCGAGAGACAACTGCGTCTGACTACCACTTCGCGCATTTCGTCTGAAAATGCTGCCTGGACCGTCAAGGGGAGCATGTTATGTGTTATGAAATGCATTGACACAGCCATACCTTGTAATCGTGGAGACTTTTGTCTCCCGTTCACTGGTATCTGTCAGGTCAAAGAGGTGCTTCAGAAACCCAACAACAGGTGCCTACCACGTATTTGAGTGGGGAGTCTGATCCACTAGAACACGACTGGGAGAACCAGTAAAAATATGAATATGTTGACAATATATACCTCAATGAGCGACCACTGGCCGAAGCCTGAGGAGAGAGTGCATTTCGTTCCATCCTATACGGCGAAATATCTTTGATAGTGATGAGTATCGTTACCACTGAGTATTGATCATTAAATACAATTCAAAAATGGGGTGGCAATTCAGATCCGGCTGCGCACAGTAGTCACTCTATTCTTATGTATTCATACAACACCCTCTCTGTGGCTGTCGGTTTTTATTGTTGTTGTTGATTGGAGCTTTAGGGCGCGTCGACTACTGCGGTCATTTTGCGCCCATAACAGCCCAATGACTAGCTTCGGAGTGTGACTATGAAATGACTAGAAAATATGTATTATTCAGAAATATAGACGGCTGAGTTGTACCAGGAGCGCGTCATTGATACGAAATTTTTGGCAGCCTAAAAACTTCCTACACGCGGTATCAGCTATTCAGGCAGGCGTATATAAAGTGCAGAACTTAACATGCGATACAAACCTGAGGGTATGTTCGATATATGGTGACCTGTCACATAGTTAATCGGAGAGCGCCAGGGACGGTGCCGCCGGGCCAAAGTACCTCAGACGCTCGACACGTAGTGTGGGGCAGCATACGAGCACATGTTCCACTGTGAGCGTGGTGTTGCAGTGGCGACATCGTGGTAGTTCGTCGTGACATAGTAAGTGTCGATGTGTAGCATAAGTATGACCGATCCGCAAGCGACACAGGGTTACTTCCTCCCGTCTGGACTTTCGATAGGATGACTGCCATTCCTGAACAATCGGTTTAATGCTCTTCAGTTTGCTAGTGCCCATCACATCCCATGCGCTCTGCCATTCCTCGCGCAAAAAGGCAGAGATGGCCGAGCACAGGTCTGTAGCGGGTATCGGAAACACTCTGCGACAGGGACGACGAGTAGCACGCTTTGCGGCGGAGTCAGCCAGCTCATTTCCCGCGATGCCAACGTGGCTCGGGATCCAGCAAAGTACTACGGTCTTGCCAGCCCGGTACAGAGAGTCGAGACGCAGTAAGATATCCTGTATAAGGGGATTTACCGGATTAAAACACCTTAATGCCGAAAGGGCACTTAGGGAATCCGATAAAATCACGTGCAGACTGTCTTCGCCCACCTCTATAAAACAAAGCGCCTTAATGATGGCCACAAGCTCTGCAGTATACACGGACGCATGGACTGGCAGTGTAAATGATCGCGTATCGGGACCACACACAAAAGCGGAACCAACACCCGTATGCGAAATTGGGCGGTAGTGCAGTGGGTCGGAACCATCCTTTCCGGGCTTCTGTATCGGGACTATAATGGCGTCCCACCACGACTCTGGGAAGTTATCTTGCAACCATATGTAGTTGAAAAGTTCAAGTAAGGCATGGAGGGACTCCTTCTTTAAGTGATTCAAGATATCATTGTGGACTTTATCCTATCCAGGCGACCCATTCTTAGCTCTCTTAAGAGCAGTGCGGAGCTCCATGACAGTGAACGGTTGGTTGTACTAAAAAATCTGAGTCAGGAATTCTAAAATTGATTGCCGTCTTCTCACTGTTCCTTGTAACGAATAAAGCGTGGGTCGTCTGTTCCATGTCGGCACCTTTCTGCAAATGCGAGACGTATTTTGTTGGAAACTTCCTGTGTCTTCAATATCGTGATTACCGCCACTTTCATCACCGGAACTGCAGTGGAGACGCTCCTACCGGAAATGCGACTAACTCGCTGCCACACTGTACTCAGTGGTGTGTGACGATTTAAAACATTTGCATATTCCCTCCATGATGTACGCTTTGCCTCACGTATTGTGCGTTTCGCAAATGCTCTGGCCTTTTTAAAAGCGATGAGGATGTTGGTCGTTGCAGAACGCTTGAAACCCCTGAACGCCCGCTTCCGCTTAAGAATTGCCGCCTTGCAGTCCTCTGATCACCAGAGAACAGGAATCCTGCGCGGCTCAGGTGATGTCAAGGGAATGCAAGACCTTGCAGTGTCGACAATCGTGGATATCACTTGTTGTGCAAGAGACGTTGCATTGTCGTCCTCGGTCGGCTGCACTCTAATATGGCACTCGTCAGTAAACTTTTGCCAGTTAGCACGCCGAAGGTTCCAGCAGGAAGGCCTCCTGCCTGGGTGTCCAGCATTCATCCCAAGCCATATTGGGAAATGGTCGCTCCCATATGTAGTGCTCTCAACGGACCGAGACAACCGACAGAAAAGGGACGAGGAGCAGATAGAAAGATCTATCGCTGAAGTAGTGCTGGACGGCAGAGATATATGGGTATGCCGGCCGGTGTTAACAACACAAAGATTATTTGTATTCAGCAAACGCTCAAGATGTCGGCCTCGGCGGCTTGTGTGACTGCAGCCCCACAAAGGGCTATGGGAGTTGAAGTCACCCAGTAACAAGAACGGCGATGGAAGCTGATCGAAGATGGACTTAAGTGTCGAATCCGGTACTTCCTCAGCAGGAGGGAGGTAGATATAACAGACAGTCAGCCTCAGCGACCCAAGGTCGACGACGACTGCAACAGCTTGAAGGTCAGTGTTAAGACTTACAGGAGAGCACGGTATACTGTGATGAACTAAAACCGCCACCCGACCATGGGCGATCGTGTCAGTTCTCACGTCTTTCCGAAAGATGCTGTAACATTTGACGTTAATGTGGGTGTCATCAGATACCTTTGTTTCTTGCAAGCATGCCACAACCGGGTTACGATAAGAGTGTGTGTAGGTCCGACATGTTGGCCCTCAAGCCACGCATGTTCCATTGTAAAAACGTCACTGGCATGCTAGGTATGCTTGTATGTGGGGTGTACGGTTAAGATCCATCGGTACAGCTAACATCCGCTTTAAGCATTCACCTAGGGTTTTGCACTAAACAAATCTCCCTGGCGACGCTCTACTTCAGTGGAGGTAAGCCGGACCCTTGGCCGAGCTTTGGGACTTCCACCCTCCGTAGGCGACGTCGGCCAAGGAGGGGCACGCTTTGTTGCACGACCCGCCACCGGGGACTGCAGGGCAGGCCGACCCGAAACCCCGTCCCCAGGTGGAGGAATGGGAGGCGGACCTATTGACCCTCCCGGTGAGTGGGGCGGAGTCGACAGCGGGAGCCGGCCCCCCGTCTGCTGTGCAGACGCCGACCTGGCGGCGCGCCCTGCAGGGCCAAGGTCCAGAGAACCCGGACGAAGAACAGTCTCAGAGGGGTAGCTCCGGGAGGGAGGGACGACCAGAGAGCCCGACGGGATGCCGAACCTTGTCCGGCTCCCGTGAGCCGAGGGACCGGCGCTCCCGGCAGGGCCACTAGCTGGAGGGCCAGCGGGGGGCAGCTCTCGTAGCGCCCCTGTGCCAGCGACGACAGATCCCGTCGTAGCTGGTATGGATGGAGGGGGAGATGGAGCCCGGGAGGGCGTGTCTTCAGCACGGGCTGGGCCGGGGTGCCACGATAGGGGGCGAAGTCCAAGACCTCGCTGGACCGTGGTCCATCCCTCGTTCCCGGGTCGCGACCCACCCCCGGGCTCTCTGGCAGCTCCACCGGGGGGTTCCAGCCCCATAGGCTGAGCTTCTCTAGCGGCGGCCAATGCCGCAGGTGGATTCTTTTCCGGAGGATCCGACTTGCGGTACGACGGAACAGCAGAGCCAGTTGATACAAGTGTGCTTAGTATCAGCTGTACAAACTCGCCTACAGTCATGCCTTTGAAATCATCAAGTTCGCTCAGTCTCAGTACCTCGTTGGCTGCGGGTGTTACTCGGGCCAAATTTCTTGCCGGATTGGTAAGGGCGTCTTTGTATGTCCTTGTGGTGGTCGCATCGTTGTGTCCGCGTTGGGCCCCCGAAACGAGACTCCTTCCTTCACTTTTATGTTCAGGACAGCTTCGCTGACAAGAAGGACTGACAGCTGAGATATGACGCCACGTGACCCTGACCACAGTTGACGCATTTCACGGTTTCTGATTTACACTCAGAGTGTTGGTGACCTATTTCCGCACACCTTCCGCATCTAACTTCTTTCCAGCACTTGTCCGTGAAGTGACCATACGTCTGGCATTGGCAGCATCGGACTGGATCGGGTACATAGACCCTAACAGGAATCGACTGATATCCCACGCGGACCCTATCTGGCACTCTC
The DNA here is from genome assembly GCF_011947565.3 of Pollicipes pollicipes. Lineage (NCBI taxonomy): Eukaryota > Metazoa > Arthropoda > Thecostraca > Pollicipedomorpha > Pollicipedidae > Pollicipes > Pollicipes pollicipes. The sequence continues at coordinate 756,709 of NW_023597054.1, forward strand.
ACAGAGCAAAACGTCAGAATAATTGGATCAGTACCGGTCAGCTCTCCTCTCTCCTCTCCTCCTGGTACGTCTCACTGCCGTCACCCCTTCCTCACACAAGCCCTCAGCAACATCCTCATCACTCACACCGCGAAGGTCCCGGCAAGTAATCACACCCTTGGAGTAGTTCTTAGAGGGGTGAGGGTGCACCGATACGGGCACCCTAACCTCTCCCTGTCCTCATGCTTTGTACATAAGTGTGGTCGTTTTAAGCATGCACTGGATCTGGCGGTCGTCTGTTAGATGCGCTTCTATGCCTCCGTCCGCATACGAAAAGACATCCTTGGGCGTCCCGATCTTGGAAAATGCTTGTTGGCGCCGAAATGGGTTTAGTCGGAGCGGTACTGTTCTTCCTTGGTCATCTACTTTGGCGGATTTTACGACCAGAAACTGGGGTAGTGGGCGACGGTCGGGGTTTGGGGGGTTGGTTGATGATAAAGCGTCCACAAGTATGTGTTTTTATTCGGCGCGCTGACTCCCCGCCTACCACGGAGCCCAACACGGGGACGGTCCACTTCTAAGAGAGGAGCCGCCAGGGCTACCAGCACGCTATACGCAGGCCAGTGTGCCAAAAGAGTTGCTGCGAGAGCCACCGGGCACGTGTCTGCGGGCGCCAGTGCCTCGGTTCGCAGGTGCTAACCAGGCACCCTGGAAAAAAACCGAGGTACGGCCCCTTAATGATGTCAGGAGGCGGACACTGCACCCGGCAGCTCCTCCCTCAACACGCGTCACATGACCTGCTTGCCTCCAAGCCAGTGTCACGAAAACACGACGCCTGACCAGCCGATTTCCTCGTGTGGAGACTTCACGAGGCATCCGCAGGATCACAAATTCGGGCCAAAGCCACGTGTAGGTAAGCTGCCCCGACTGACCCGCAGGGCAACTCCCTCAGTGACCAGGATCCCTTCATCGCTACCTGCGGATCCAACGGGGTACGGCGAGACCCAGATAAGACTGAAAAGCTGGGGCCGAGTGGTTGCTAATCCCTACTCTGAACGAATCAGAGCACTTGCGGGAGGCACGTTTCGTCTGGCCCCTCCTCTGGCCGGAAGGGGCGCTTTACAAGCCTCCCCAACCGCCCGCAGGATCATTGGGGCACGCAATCCAACCCCCTCCCCCCCCCCACCACGGAAAGGTAGTGCCTCACGGGGGGTCGCGCAAGATTTCAAGGCGGATCTCCGCTTCCAGAGCGCCGCGATCGGTGCGCTGCAGGAAGCCAGCGAGGCATACCTGGTCAGCCTCTTTGAGGACACCAACCTGTGCGCCATCCATGCCAGGCGGGTCACCATCATGCCGGGGGACATTCAGCTGGCCCCTCGGATCCGTGGCGAGCGCGCCTAAGCTGGCGACGCGAAATCGGCGCCCGAACACCCTCCACTTGCCGCCGCTCCGCTCATAAAGTCTACTGCCAATAACCAGGAGTCCGCGCAGAGAATGTGTCCGCGCGTGCGCACGGCCCACCGCGATCCGCGCTTGCGGCGCGCGTGCAGCTAGGTTTTATTTATTCACCTCCCACAGTTCCACACACATGGTCGGGGCTCCGTGTTGTCAGGTGCTGGCCTCTGTCGCGGCAGTTGCGCCCCGCCCGGCTGTCCAGTTGGGCGAACGGCGGGCAGCCACGCTGCTGGCGGAGAGCGCCGCGAGGTGGAGGCGCCGCTTGGTGTCAGTTGTGTGCGTGACTCGATGTAGAATCACTCCTTTTGTATCGTTTCATCGAATGTGTAGGACGATCTCCACGAGTATGACAGCCCCGTGTGGACGTTATGTCGGTGCTGTTTTTGCGCTTGAGCGGTCCAAGGTGATTTAAAAAAAAAAAATAACGGTATAAATAACCGGTATACATAACGGACCACAGAATACTAAAGACAGGGACAAAACTACCACAACCACACCGTTCGGCACGCATCATTATACTCGCGTGGTTTTGGGTTTGGCTGGGGCACCTGCAACCTGTGCCCGTCTTCATGACATCGTTTTGGGAGATGTGACCCCCCGAGACTGCTCTCTCGGCGGCCGGACCCCAACTCGTTTCCCTGCGGAAAAGACTGCTCAGGGCATGTCTGGGGGCACATCACGGCCAAGTGGCCAACTGAGTGACATTTGAAGCACTTCCGGTTCCGCATTCTGCAGCGATCGCGGACATGATTCTGCCCACCGCAGCACAGACATAACCGCGAGCCGCGGTCTCTCTGACAGGCATAAGTGCCACCGGGACGACAGGCTGCCTGCACTGCGGCCTCTAAGCTCATCACCCTCCTCGTCAACACAGCCAGTTCACCGTCACAGTCGAGACGGCGGACACTGGGCTGATACTGCTTCAGATACGCCTGTGAAGCAATCCATCAGGTTACGCACTTAAGTGATGGCACCGTCAAAGGACGAAATACCGTCCGCAATAACAGCGGCATGGAACTCAGCGGGCAAGGTGGCCAGGAAATGGCTGAACATCAGCGAACCCGTATCGGTGACCGTGGGGAAAGCCATAGCCATCAGCTTTCTAAATCTGATGACAAACGCACCGAGACTCTCGCCAACACTAAACGTCAACCCACGCAAGGCGAGGTGATGCTCTGTCACGGTCTTAGCACCGAAAGCACCTCCCAACCCTGCAGCAGCCGTCTCGAAGGTGGCAGCCTGTTGAGTGGGCAAGCTATCGAATGCGTCACGAGCAATGCCAGTGAGTGACAGCGGGAAGACATTTGACATTTGCTCCCCGGTCCATTCTCGGAGCATGGCATACCGCTGAAAATCATCAAGAAAGCATCTCAGCGAACCACGTCCATCAAAACTCGGCATCGTCAGACCAGCCATCTCGGATCTCAAATGCGCAGCAGGAGCCACATCAGCCGAAACGGGAGGCTTAGAGGCCATGCTATCAGGAAAGCAATTCAGTCCAAAAAAAACAACGATGAAACAAGACTATGTGCTTAACCGACCATTGCAGCAGCGCAGGCACCCAGACACAACCGGCACCCAGACAGCGTCGCCAGCAGCCGGTATCACCTGGCAGCCATCAGCCACAGCTACTCCCGCTGCTGCGCACGGCAGAGCTGGACCGGCCGTCCGCTCAGACGCAGCCCGGCGCCTCGCGCAGGAGGCACGCACCAGACCGACCCGGCCGGAGGTCACTCGGCCGGCCGGCGGGCGAGTGGCCGCGGACGGTCGCAGAGGCGCGCTCAGCGACCCCAGATAAGGCAGGCGTCACCGGGCAGGCGAATGAGCGCGAAAACCTCGTCGACGCGGCAGTAGTCGCGGCGTAGCCCTTCCATCCCACCGCTGCCACCAGTTGTAGACGGCCGCCACGTCGAAGACACCGAGGTTTCCGGTACACTATATTCGATGACCGCTCATCGCCAACACCGCGCCTCTACTCCTCGTGGACGCTGCCAGGGAAACAACGAAACCTCGGAAATGGACAGACTAGACCTAGAACTAAACAGAGCGGAAACAGACAGAACAGAGACTAAAATTAGCAATACAAAATGAATACCAAAATAGCATGTATTGACTGACGCTAAATTAGACCTCAAGATAATCGCAAGCTAAGTGACTCAACAAACGAGAAGCGAGCACTAAATCAAACTAGAAATGCAAAGGATACACCGACTACACCCAACCCTGTTAACAAAAAAAAGACATCACTTCGCAATCTTCCGTCGCAGCGCACGATCACAGAGCACCGCCGCAGAACACCGACGCGGAGCTCGGCCGCAGAACACTCACGCACAGCTCGGCCGCAGAGCCCGTCCGCGTACATCTCGGCCGAAGAGCTCGGCCGCGGACCACAGCCACGGGGCTCGGCCACGGAGCCCAGTCGCGGACATCACGGCCACAGGCCTCGGCCGCGGAGCTCGGTTGCGGACAGCACAACCGCGGGCAGCACGGTCGTGGCGACGACCCATCTGCGACCACTAGGCAAAACACACGACATACGCAGCACACGCAACCCGGAGTGCGGTGTAAGTTCGGTGTAACTAGAATAATAAAGGACAGCTTCGGCCTGACACATGACTGGGGGACTGGGACACAGAGTTCGTGAAGTCAGTGAGCAACACTCCAATGACATGTCATGCCCATGTGCACTGTCCCGTTAACAGGACACACCAACCGGTAGCGCTACACCGGTAGGCTTGCGAAGACATTGCCAAACACGACACCGGAAAAGCACCCAGACAGTACATTTTATCCCATCCAAACTTAAGAAAACTTTAAGTAACGACATAACTCGGACAATAGCGATCCGGTGGCCTAGAAGCTCTGCCAGAGCGCCGGGGGCTGGCACAGGAGCAGGGGCCATCGGAGACGCATCAGGGACCAACACAGGAGCAGTCACGAGCCTATCAGGCACCAACACAGGTGCGGTCAGTGGCTCATCTCCACCATCCGGAGCAGAAACAGGAACATCAAGCACATCAGGGGTGTGCCACAGGAATCGTAGCACACTTGGAGACAGCAGATGGTGCCTGGATTTGCACCGCAGCTGGTAACCTCGGATTTCTGCCAAACATCAGGTAGTATGGAGAGTGTCCCAGTAAAGAATGTACCTTGGCTCTGTATCCGAGCATGAGCAGAGGTGAGCGTCCCAGTCGCCATGGTTCTCGTCCAAGTACTTTTCCAGCATGTCCAGTATCGTTCGCATCATTCTCTCACGCTTTGAATTCCCCTCAGGATGGAAAGCAGAGCAATGCGTTTTCTCAACGCTCAGCAATCGACAAACCTCAGCAAGAAAAGTGTCAGAGAAATTCGCAGCATTGTCTGAATGAATGCGGCGGGGCCACCCGAAACGCGCGATAAATCTGTTGACAATCACATCGGCAACAGTGGCGGCAGTCATGTCGGGGACCGGAAACACTTCACACCAGCGAGCAAAATGATCACAGATCACCAGAAGATGCTTGTTCCCACGGGCCGTCGAGGGCAGGCCACATAGAAAATCGATAGACACAGTCGCAAAAGGCTCATTGGCAAGCAGTTCACCCATTGAAGCCCTTGGGCGCCGAATAGGAGTAGCTCGTGTGTTGCACTTCTCACACCGGCTGCAAAATCTTTGATGACAGCCTCCATCCCGTACCACCAAAACTCGCGTCTCGCCGTTGACGTCACCGACTCTGAGCCAAAATGGCCACCACCAGGGCCGGCATGTAGGGACGTCAGTACACCGGGTATCGACTGTTTTGGGACAACCAGCTGTAGCTGGTCTCCACCACCAGCGCAAACCCGATAGCAGCGGAAGACAACACCATCAATAAGTCTCAGACGGTGCCATTGGCGCAAAAGTGGAATCGACTCAGTGTCTACAGAAGAGGATCTTGGTCTCTTGCCCACAGATACATGTTTCGCAATCTCAGAAATCGCAGAATCCTGATCCTGCTCGTGTCGCAGGAAACTGTTAAACCAGGAATTCGCAGACACTGCACACACATGTTCACTAGTCTGGGTTTCGGCGTCACACGTCATTTGTGGACATCGACACATCACATCGGCAGGGACGTTCTCAACATCAGGTGTGAACACTACCTCAAGATCAAATGCAGAAAGTATTTCAAACCATCTCGCCAAAATTCCAGTAGGGTTTTGAAATGTCAGGAGCCAACGCAAGCTGGCATGGTCTGTGCGCAGCTCGAAACGTTTCCCAATCAAATAATGCCTGAAATGTTCGACAAACACGACACACGCCAAAAGCTCTTTGCGGGTTGTGCTGTAATTACGCTGTGATATACTCAGTTTCTGAGAGGCATAGGCAATCACACGGTCCTCATCGTCCTGCTCCTGAAAAAGGGTCGCCCCCATCCCCAGGTCAGATGCGTCCGTATCGAGACGGAACCTTCCGGCACCAGCCGAAAAATGCGGAAATGACGCAACAGGCGCACACGACAGCGCTCACTTCAGCATGCCACACGCGCTTTGCGTTTCCTCAGTCCACACGAACTTTGTGTCTTTTCGGGTCAAGTGGAACGGGGGGGGGGGGGGGGGGGCAGCGATCTGAGCGAAGTGTCGTATGAACTTGCGAAAATAGGAAGCCAGCCCAAGGAAACTGCTTAGTTCCTTCTGTGTGCTCGGGCAGGGCCAGTCCACTACCTTTCGGACCTTCTCCGGGTCAGTGGACACACCATTAGCGGACACTACATGTCCCAAGAAATTCACCTTTTTGGTGAAAAATGAGCATTTCTGTAGGTTCAGGGTCAGGCCAGCACTCTCAAAACGTTGCAGAACCGTGTCGAGTTTGGTAATAACGTCCTCAAATCCACCTCCATGCACAATGATATCGCCAAAATAATGAACGCAGTCTCGGGGGAGTCACATCTCCCAAAACGACGTCAAGAAGACGGGCACAGGTTGCAGGTGTCCCAGCCAAACCAAAAGCCATGCGAGTATAACGATACGTGCCAAACGGTGCGGTAATGGTAGTTTTGTCCCTGTCTTTAGGATCCACGGCAACCTGAAAATATGCGCTGTTCATATCCAACTGGCAGAACGTGTCAGAGCCAGCTAATGCCTCAAGCGAATCATCAACTCTCGGTATGTGATATGCTGGTACCTTTGGCACGGCGTTCAGGCGGCGCAAATCAGCAACCAGTCTGTATGCACCAGATTTCTTCTTCACCAGACAGGTTGGGGACGACCATGCACTATCAGACTCCTCCAAAATACCTTGACTGACTAGCTCACGGAACTGAGAATGCAGTTCGTCCGCCAGGTGAGGTGGAACACACCTGGGGGGCTGACGAATGAGAGGATGGTCACCGGTATCAATCTCATGGGTGACCAGATCCGTAAACCCGATATGTCCATCAAACATGTCAGCGTATCGTTCGAGTAGCGACTCTAACTTACTTCTCTGCTCAGGCGACAGGTCGGAACCACACTGGTCAGACCGCAGTTTGACAGCTTGCTCAGTCCTCAGCCCATCATTCGCACCGTGTGGCTGCTCGGCAAAACCGACCTCCAACCTGGCCAGGGCACGCCTTTTGGGAATCGTAATGGGCTCAGTAGTCACATTTCGCACAACAAATGGCACTCTGGAGCCAGCGACAGTCAAGAGTGCACTGATGACCAGCAAACCATTCAGTTCATCAACGGGTTCGACGAGAGCAGGGCCATTGTAAAAACTATTCTGCACAAAACCATTTAAAATAACCTCAGTGCCAGGTAAGACGACTCTGTCAGCACTCAAAGAAACGTCGCCGATCGTCACAGCGTGAGCGGACGCTGAACGAACGGCCTCGACGGGGGTAACAAAAAGTCGTTTGGCACGCAAATCAATAACACAGGGACAATGCTGCAAAAAAATCAACACCAAGCAAACAGAGCACGTCAGTGACATCAGAAACACAAAATGGTGCGGTGCACTTACCGCCAGCAATGTCAAAAGGCACCACAGTTCGACCAAGAAGTGGGAGCTCGGAATGTGACGCAGTACGGGCCTGTACAGATGTCTTTCTCAGTGTCAGGTTCGGAATTGCATCAAACACGGACTTATGCAACACGCTGATCGAACTACCTCTGTCAAGAAGGCACTGACAATCCACACCAGCGAGGCGCGCCGTCAGACGCATCGTCAGACGCACCGCCGTCATCGGTCAGTGATATCACATCCGATGGTGACTCAGACTGAACGCCATCGGAGTTCGAGCGGTCCGGTCGCTCGGTGGTGGACCGCTTCGCTGGAGGCTGCTCTCTCGGCGGCCTTGCAGCAGCTCCGGCAGCAGAAGACGGATCTGCAAACAGACGCTGCATTACGCACTGCAATTATACGACAGCTGGCCTCCAGCGCAGCTCTGGGCCTCGCTGCATGGGACGGACAAGGCGGACGTAAAGAACACAAGATGGCACCCGACACACAAGACATGACAGCAAGCAACTGCAAACAGACTATAAATAATAAATGCAGATAAACAGCTTAAGAATATAAATTAATAACTTGAAAACACACACACACACACACACACACACACACACACAGATATATATATATATATATATATATATATATATATATATATATATATATATATATATATATATATACTCCCTCTCCCTCTCCCTCTCCCTCTCTCTCTCTCTCTCTCTCTCTCTCTCTATCTATCTATCTATATCTAATAAATAATATATGAAAATAACATGAGAGCAACACAATAACCGGAAAGTGAATGCCACCAAAAAATATAACATCACGGCCCAATATACAAAACAAAACACACAATAAAGGGTGAAAAGAAACACTCAACAATATCCGGGTTTGCTAAACTCGCGCCATTTAGTAAGCCACTTTTCGGCACGCATGACTACTACCAGTGCATCACCCCGTCCGCTAGTGGCAATTTCTGACACGGCCATCTGGGAGCGACCCTGACACATACAAGCGTTCCATGACGTAATGAAACATTGACCTATCGAGGAGATAATTTACTAATAGGCGACATTTCTAGAGGGGTGTTTTGCACTTAAGGCCTACTGGTGGTCACTAATGAGCTTATTCCATCGTATCGGATGCTTGACCTTGCCTCAACATCTTCGAATGTAGACATTTCCTTTCAGGAAAAAGAACAGCACAGCGAGCCTGATTTTTTTCAACACTAGAAACATGGCTAAAAAGCTCACTACTCCACAAGCTTCATAACATGATGAGCACAGTACGACGCCAAGCAAGCATAATGGTTGCAATGATAGCAGCTATCTGCAGAAACATACCATGCATGATTTCAAGAGTTTCGCCGCACTTAGAAGCATGCGGAACACATCGAGACCTAGTGATGACCACCACCAGAGCCTTGCCTAGTGCGAGGCACACCGCGTGAGAGCGAGCTGAAGATAGATGACTGGAGCTTGGGAGGCGCCACCACCTGCGGTCGCATGGCTTCAACAAACAGGTGCTTGGCTACAACACCGAAGAGCCCTCAGAAAAGCGAATACGTTGCACGTGCCAACTCAACGGGAGCTATTGCCCTCAATATCACATCTCCGAACTGAAGCAGGCAGTGCAGACCAGCGCCAACGACCCACGAGGAGCCCCCCCCCCCCCCTTCCTTCCCGGGAGCCCGCGCCCCCGGAACACTGACTCCAGTGGAGTGCTGGAACCCGACACGACCCCCACACAACAAGGATTAGACGCTATGAGACGGCGCCATGAGAGTTGTTTGCCAAAAAAAGCACAAAAACACAGATACAAAAGGACTACAATGCACGTCTTTACGATCGTTTACGGAGCATCAGCGACTGCAATTATCATGTTAACGCTCAACGGCCATGGTGTAGCCGGGGTCCCAGCGTGGCCCACCCACGTCAAAGTCCGATACTCTGACCATTCGCCCATAACACCCCCTGGATGGAGGTAACAGGGAGAGGGAGCAGGAGCTCACGTGCCGGCAGGGTTGCTGGTCCCTGAAGTTTCCCGTGGGTGCCAATTCGGTCCCCACTAACCTATTACAGAGCCCAAGACCACCCTTTGCATTGGCTAACTGCACGGCAAGCTCGGATTACACCGGCGTCCTGTGCTCCTCGCCACTCTGGCTACGTTCGGCTACTGGCGAACTGTACGCCAGCCGTGGGCGTCAGCGGCAGCATGGGCTGCAGTGCTGTGCCGGGCTGCATCGGCACTCGACACGCACGTCGACCCTGGCCCGCCACTGACGGCCATACAGCCGGCCGGGCTCCCATGCCTGGCCTTCCGACTGTTGTTATCGGGGGTGCCCACAGCGCACTCAGCAGCTGAGGACGTGGGCCGTCGCTCCCGTTTCACCCAGGCGGATCGGACGGGCAGCGAGGGGAGTCGAGCCCCGCACCCGGCCGGCGCCCAGCATAGCCAATCGGCCTCCGGAGCCCGACCACCGGACCACTGTCCCAGCCGGTCCCAGCTGACCTGACCTGTTCCCAGCCGGCTGGTGGATCTCGCCGCCCCATCAGCCCTGCGCTGTAAGTGGCCAGCCACAGGCGGCCGCTGTCGCAGCGACCACGCATCACCTGCAACACAACACCCCGACATTGCTTGCAATGACCATAGCCCCGTATGAGCAAAAACAAACCTAAAAAAGGACAGAATCATGTCACGCTGCTCGGCAAAATACATAAAAAACTAGATATGCATGGCCGCCAAACCCAGTATCTTCGCTGCTATGCTTCGCTATGAATGCTCTCCAAACCCAGTATCTTCGGGTCTATGAGTCAAAGCCTGTGACCACTGCCCCGTGTATGGATATAATAGTGACCTCGCGAGCTCACTGGTTTATCGCAGGAGAAACGCGAACAAAGCGCGCCGTCCGTAATGACGACCGACGTCCGCAAGCGCCCAGCGGCCCTAGGAGGCTGAGCTGTCCGATCAGTCCCTATCTGAGCAGCCACTGCCGCTATGGTCGGCCCCAGCACAGCGGGCCAAGTTGAGGCCATACGCTGACAAGAGCGCTGCAGGCATATTAGGCTGAAAAGATCCTTGCTTTTTCAAATTGCCCGTTCTGAGATTCCTTCAGCCTTTTGTGCCGCTTGCCACACGTGACATGCTCCGCGGATACCCGGACCGGACACTCCGATCGCAGCGCTGCCTTTGATGGGCACGAACGCCCGCAGCGCCACCTATATCAAAGTACACCAACAGACGCCTGGCTGGCGGGAACTGTGGATCCGTACGTAATTCTGAACTGCAATTTATTTCTCAGCGCTTAACTGATATCAAAAGACCTCAGTTCATGACATTACGCTAAGCATGGTGCAAGGCCGGCGGTCCAGTTGTTGTGCAGCTCTCACGTGTGTATCAGCAAATATGGGGAGGGGGAGGGGGGGGGGGGGGAGGCCACGAGACGAACCGTGTCTTCCCACCAAGGCCATTAGAGAAGCTCTGGGGCGTGGCAGAGCAAAAGGGGACAACGGCGGTGACTGGCAAGCTCGTCACATACACAGCTGAGACACCGCCTGCACACAGCCACTTGGCCCTGCGATGGCCAGACTAGGCTCTCCCGATCCGCTGCTGACATGAGATCACGCCTGGTGGTGTCGCCGTTCCTGATCCGCTGCTGACATGAGATCACGCCTGGTGGTGTCGCCGCTCCTGATCCGCTGCTGACATGATATCACGCCTGGTGGTGTCGCCGCCCCTGATCCGTTACGACGCGCGGCACCCCACCGGCCGGCCGTGAGACCGTGATGGGGGTGACGTGCTGCCACCGTCGGCGAGCAGACGGCTGATTCAATACAGGACATTGACACACCGCGGCTGCACAAACACACCGGCAATGGCGATGTTGGCTACCTCGGATACCGAGTGAAACGCGAAGACCGAAGAGGCTGGCGGGTGTGCACTTACCCCTGCGCCTCCGGCTCCGCCGCCGCCGTGCCCACAAGGACGCCGTAGCGCACGCCGCTGGCTGTCAGATCGGGGACGTCCACGTCCTGACCGGCACACCGCCACGCCACCTTGAAGGCCTTGGCGGCGCTGCTACTTGCCAGCGGGCTGCCGCCCGTGGCCATCAAGACCTGTGGAGAGAGACGCAGTTGAACCACGCTGGTGAGGGTGTAAAACGCACGTGGTTGACCCTGACAACACTAATCGGTCCGGCGCCTGCCGAACAGCTTTTGTGCATACCCGGTCGCTGCTGGTGGCGTCTGGTGTGGGCAGCGCCGGCCGCTCCACCGATGTGAAGTGGAGCAGCTGCAGTCACAGCTCGCTGCTGACAGCCGCCTTAAGCGTCGAGGTGGCCGATGTCCTGAATCTGTAATTCTTGATGAGGCGACGCTCTTGGCCATCGAGGTGGACAATCTACAGGTGTCTACACACATGGTGTCTCGCTCAAACCATCACTCCAACAACATACATGACAGACGGGAGAACGACCGACGCAAAACGAATGGCGCGCAACAATCAGTCAGACATCGGCCAGCCGGCCTGCTCACCCTGGCCTCGGGCACCGAAGAGGCGGCGATGCCAGTGACGTGGGTGGGGCGGTCGGCGCACAGCACCACCAGGAGCGTCATGAGGCCATCGCGCGCTTGGCGGGCCTCGGCCGGCAGTGGCGGGAACTCGCCGACCGGCCGGCACTCCGTCAGAGCGGCGACGTACTCGGACTGTCAGTCAAAAGACGGCTGATTAAACACAAGACTGGTACGATGTCATCCAGCCACGAACACACCAGCACAATGCGCACCGAACAATGACAGCAGCTGGGCTAAGACGGGACACGGACGGTACGGACACATATATCACGAGACAAGCGCCATACATCAACATTACTCCCAACCGCACAGCGGCGGCCAATATAACACGCTGATGGAGCGGTCCTGCAGATCGACCCCAATGACCCGGGCCGCCTCCGCCGCTCCAGTCAGCACGCTGCAGTGGCCGCTGCCAGGCTGCCAGCCGCTCCAGCATGGCCTGTGAATTGCGTGCCATTAGTGAACGGTGACGGTGGTGCGATAGACTGCACAATCGGCACGCCAGCTGCTGATGGCACTCACAGGCTTGCGCGGCAGCTACGCCTGGAGGCCCAGGCTGTCGTTCGATGGCTGCGAAGGTTATGAGTCGGGACAGGCACCGGATGGTCGACTTCAGGGTTCCGGCTGTCATGACGTGAGCTCGTTGCTGCCTCTGGAGCCAGCCGTCGGCCTCCTCCACGGCCAGCTGGAGGTCAGCGAGGGCCGCCATGATGTGAGACATCATGATGTGCTCAGTACTGCGGCCTTGCAGCAGCTCCGGCAGCAGAAGACGGATCTGCAGACAGAGGCTGCATTACGCACTGCAATTATACGACAGCTGGCCTCCAGCACAGCTCTGAACCTCACTGCATGGGACGGGCAAGGCGGACGTACAGAACACAAGATGACACCCGACACACAAGAGATGACAGCAAGCAACTGGAAACAGACTATAAATAATAAATATGGATAAACAGCTTAAGAATATAAATCAATAACTTCATAATATCACAGTATATATATATATATATATATATACATTACTAAATAATATATGAATAAATAATTTGAGAACGCAATAACAACGCAAAAGCGCAAACATCATATCAGTGATAAGAAATCATTCTCCAAATGCGTGTTTTGTCAAAACAAGGTTCGTGATATACACAAGCATGCAGTTGTTGTTGATGATATTTGGGTTTAGGGGCGCCTGGACTGCCTTGGCTATTTAGCTATTGCTGTCGATTGTCGTTGATCCCTCCCTTTTGTGGCCTTTCTCTCTCTCGCTTTATCTTCAATCCTTGCAGCTCCCTCCCTATCCGGAGCACGCTGCACGCGCCTGTCAGTTGAGGGCACTGGCTTTTTGACTGACTGACTGGGCTTTGACTTTTGGTGCCGACGTTTTGTGCACACAAACAGGAAGGAGCGCGGGCGCCGTCTCGTGAGGGGCGCGGGCCGGCTGCGCCCGACACCTCGGGGCCGTTGCCTGGAAACCTGTCGCCAGGTGGCCGCGACCCGAGCTGTCGGCTACATGGCCGCTGGAGCGATGGCCGGCCAGGCATCCAGCGCTGGGGGGCGGAAACAGCCGCATCAGGCATCCGAGGCGCCGCAGCCAAGTTTTGCGCATGCGCGAGGAAGCGAACGTCCCATTCCAGCGCGAGCACGATGTGGGACGTGATGAACGGTCTCTCGTGGCACTGAGCACCGCGTTCTTTCTGGGGTAGGTCCGTGGGGGAGCGCCACAGAGGGTGGGACCGCGGTCTTCACGGCGGGGCGGGGGGACTTCTTCATGTGTGTCCAAATGTCTACGCTCTATGGTTTGGTTTACACAGGATGTGCATTCATGCCTGTTTAGTAGGGAAAACGAAGCCAAAGGTCAGTGCCAGTGTTTAAAGTAGACAGTAACCGGTTCAGTTCCAGTAATACTTGGTCGAGTCACGTGTGTAGGCAACAAGTGCAGTGAGGTTATCTTTCCCTCCCCGGTCCGCTGTGCCGGGGCTGCTCTGCGGTGAGCATGAAACGAACTCTTCTAGGCTCGCACGCCCATACCGTGCGGCAGGCGGAGCAAGTGTGCGTTAAAATTAACTACAATACATTGATGTGGCCAATCAGTGTCATGTCATACTTTGCGGCAACGGCTAGCACGCCGCTCTGGCCATCAACTGGCGAGCATAACACAATCAGCACGAATCTTCCAGTGTTGACGCCTTTCTTGACAACTAACACAGTGTACGGTAGCGGTATTAACGTTACGCTTGTATGACGTCACGCATGTCTAAGTGATTTCAATACGCCGAGCGTAAAAAGTTTCCCAAGCTCGCGCAAGCATCGAGCCAAGACACCAGCGGGTTTGAAGTCGTAAAAAGGGCCTGGCACTGAACTACAGAGGCCTTGTAGATGGCGTCACCTGTAGGCGGCACCACCACCGTACGTGGCGTCATGAAACTTCTAGGCGGCGCTACTGAAAATGCGCCTGCCGCCCACTTCGTTAGACGTCACCGTGCCTTATGCAGCATCGGGTTTCACTACGGCTTAGTCATGTTAACTACGCCTGCTGTACCAACAAGCATTTCCTATCGTTTAATCTAGCTCTTCACGCCGACAGAAATAGTTCCACCTTGTAAAAACCTCATTTGACGAATTGTTTCATGTCATATATGCCTTTCTCAACGGCAACAGGACTGCTCTGACGGACAGGGAACTCGTCTGCGTCTGAACTTGTGTCTGCTGGCGTGAAAGAACCGACTGTTCGGAAATCGCTCGCCGTGACACTCAATAACCGGATCTGTGCCTCAGGGTGCCCCGCCACGCCGCAGCTCTTGTTGACGCGAATCCACTGACGCTGTTCAGCGGGGAGACAAACTGCGATCCACCGCGTGGGACACGCCAGGAGACCGTCCCACGCGTCACACCGTTGGCCCCACCAGGCCTCCGTGGCCACCAGCGACCACGCGTTGGTCCGACTATGCCTCTGCGGCCACCAGCGACCCTGCGACCGGTCTGGCGGCGACCAGTGTCCGGTGTCGGGAGCTGTCGGCGTCGGAACAGGTGTTCGTCGCAACGAGCAGGTCTGATTGGATTGGTGAGCACCGCGAGCACGTTATTGAACATGAACGTGTCATGTTAGTTTTATCACTTATTGTTCGAAAATAACGACATTTCAATTCAGCGCGAAAAATGCACCTTACCCTAAGCGAGTGCCATGAAACACTGGCACAGATCTCATCGATGTGAAGGACTCAAAATTACTTTAAAAAGTTTACCCCGACAACACGGCCCTTTTCGCGTCCGTTCTCCCACGGAACGCTGTAACGCATTACTTCCAACACCACGTCCAGTCTCCACGGAGGAAACGTGGACACGGCCTTCACGGCTTACTAGACTGGTGGGGGGGGGGGGGGGGGGGGCGACTCACACGCCTCTTGCGCTTCCTACAGGGTGCTGTGTTGGGTGGCGCCCGCTGGATTCGGTGATCTTTAGCCGCAGGGCCGTGCGTCAGCACTGCTCGCGCCGACCGTCGCCGCCGTGTTCCGTCATTCGCGGCGTTGGTGCGCTGACGAGTAGTGACATCTATAGTCAGTGTTCATGAGTTGCCAATTACAGCACGCTAGTGTTTTCGTCTGCGATTTCCGTTCCCGTCTTCCGTCTGGTGCTGACGGCGCTGCAGTCGCGTCAACAGGGGAAGAGGAGGGAGTGTATTTTTTCATGTTTGGGAAAAAAGATGACCTGATTTGTTTTGGGACTTTTTCGTTAACACAGGCACAGATTCATCTACATTCATGGATTTTAAAACAGCAACTTAAGATCCTGTTCAGATTATAAAAACCGCAATGTACTGGTGGACAATATCTAGTCGTCGTCACTGTATACCAAGGCACGTGCCGCAGACGCAAAACCTTTCGTTTCAATGAAGATCTCGGCTTGCCATGCACAACTCGAAATCACTAAAACATGATCCTCCATCCCATTTGCATAAAATGGGCTCAACTACCTTAAGGGTAAGTCCCACATTCGAACAGGGGCAAGGTTAGGTAAGATAAAGAAAAAGCTAACTTGCAATGATTTATATGCTCTCAATCGCACAGCCGCTCTTGACAACACACTTTCAGTACTTGGCGCACATGCCCCTTACTATGCCACCCTTTCACTTCGTCATGAAACGTTTCCAATGACGTCAGAGCCGCAGCCCGACCGGCCGTGTCCGCATTGCCGCTGAAGCCACCGGGCCGGCCCACTGCATATATTTATACGCGTCCTCCAGTCGCGTTGTTGGCATATGCGCGTACGTTTGTGTTTCGGACGTTATGTGCGTGTGCCTTGGCCTTTCCTCATGGTGTGCTTGCACAACCGTTGCTAATTTTGTATCTATAGCCCGCATTTGCATCCCCGGTAACGGCGCATTTGCATCCCCGGTTATTTTGTAAGGTTATTTGATTCCCGGCCTCATATCCTTCATAAGTGGTAGGACTGCCAAATGCCTGCATACTTTTACTTGTCGCATGATCTTTTTTACTACCAGTTGCATACAGCCGTGTTGCACGACCTATTCTACTATGTTACTACCAGCTGCATGACCTATTTTACATGAAGGCGCGAAAAAGGCTGCGCAAGTTCCCGTGTGCCTAGCTCAGAAGCGAGATTCGAAGCCTTGAGAAGGGCATAACTGAACAAGGCATGCTCTCGAAAATGGCCGTCCCGGCCCAAAACCCCACACAACTGGGGAGCCTGGTTCCTTTAACATCGACTTTGTCATTGGGCTCCTTGTTAGCATTATCTTAAGCGTGGATGACCGGTTGTGTGGAAGCCTGGTCAACACTGCAATGATGTTGCGAATTCCGTGAAAATGGACGGTCTAGACACATCCAAGCCTAAATTTTAACATTAAACTATGCAAACTTCACAATTTACACTTGACCCTTCAAATTCAAATTCAAACTGATGATTCAAACTTGACATCCTGGCTGCCCATTCGCACATTTAATGGCAATTTTCCGCCGCTTTGCCCGTTCCGGACCGCGTTGGGAGTCCGTTCACACTAGTTTCTTGTGGAGACATTTGTGTGTGTGAACGTCCCATGGTGCAGAAACGCTCAGTCCGTACCTGTTCCGTCCCTGTGTCAGGTCATCGCGTACAAGTTGTGTCGTGGAATGGATGTGTTTGCAGAGAGTTGATCTCGCTGGAGGTTTTATCTCAACGAGAGTCAAAATTTAGTCCCAAACTCTCTAAATGGGTGAATCTTTCAGATCTGAACTCATGCTAAGCAGCGGTGTTGCGTGGCTCCTATCAACCGGCCGTAAGATTCCAGAATTTACAGAACGGCAGAATTAGATGGCGCAAGTTCAACGCGCCGCAACGTTCAGCACTAACCGTGTCGCCCCTGACACCAGCTGGCCTTCAGTGCTGACCGTGTCGCCCCTGACACCAGCTGGCCTTCAGTGCTGACCGTGCCGCCCCTAACAACAGCTGGCCTTCAGTGCTGACCGTGCCGCCCCTGGCGACAGCTGCCCTTCAGTGCTGACCGTGCCGCCCCTGACGACAGCTGGCCTTCAGCGCGGCCGCTGTCACCAGCCGCAGACCGTCCCAGTCAGTGGCCAATAGCCAGTTGGGTTTGGTAATGCCTTTGCTCGTGGGAAAACTATTGACAAGATTTGGGATGAGCAACTTTTTTTTTTTTAAAATTCGGATATTGGAGCACCGGACTTCAATGGTCGAAGTCGTCATGTGTCCATCCGTTTTATCAATCTGCTCAGCCAAATGAACCCAAGGCAGCCATGACGCGCCACGGGGTAGGTCTCTAGGAATTTGTCTTCTGTGCTATGCCTGCAAGAATATTCCTTACGACAGCTATCACCCACGGAAGTTCTCCTTACGACAGCTATCACCCAACGAAGTTCTCCTTACGACAGTTATCGCCCAACGAAATTTCCCTTACTGCTAACACCCAACGAAGTTCTTCTTACAACAGCTATAACCCACCGAAGTTTTCCTTACAACAGCTATAACCCACTGAAATCTTCCTTACGACAGCTATCACCCAACGGAGTTTTCCTTACGACGGCTATTACCCACCGAAGTTTTCCTTGCGACAGCTATCAACCACCGAGGTTTTCCTTACGGCAGCCATCACCCCACGGTGATGTCATACCTGTGTCGTAGTCCGGGGTGGTGCAGGCTGGGAGCGGGAGGGTGAGGAGTCCTGCTGAGGACAAGGGATGGAGGTGGCTGGCGGCGGCCAGAGCACGGCTGGGTACGCCTTTGGGGCGAGGAGGATCCGAGTCAGGACATCGCTGGTCCGTCTGAAACCGTGGTTCCCAAGTGAATGCTGCGGGCATATGGGAATCCGACCAATCTGTAGGTGAATGCCTTCAGGCCACTTTCTCGGTCTCGGAACACCCATATTAAGTAAGCAGCACGTGACACGCCAGTCCGATCAACTGGAACCACACGAGTTCGGATAAAAATCCAGAGGTGGATAGCGGTTACGAAGGACCATGCTCTGCAAACACAAGTTGTTTACGTCTTCGCAAACTATCACGTGGAAGGAACAAAAGCTGACAAAGCGCATGTCCGACGATCGACCAAAACCCAAGGACGGTCCAGCGAACCAATCATGCACAGCGAGCCAATCATAATGTGCACGCACAGCATCGTGAGCATTTGTACGTTTTGCGTCATTCTTAGCTAGTTTCTCAGGGCGTCCAACTCTTTCATACTTTGCGATCAAATCCATATCAGATGCGTCCGATCTGGCCGATACTAATCCTTTAAACGAGGTCATTACAAAGAGCTCAGAACATCCCTTGCAGTTGACGCTAAGCCGGGAGAAATGTCGTTACACCGAATACCCGCTCACCACGAATCTAATTCATTTAACTAAGTTAGAATTGCTGCATCCTGAACTTAAGAGTATGGGATTATTTTTCACATTATCTAACTAAATTAGTGTGCATTCAGATTATTCACCCAAAACATAACAGCCCAAATACATCATGGAACCCAGTTTCATAGCACTTTTGCAGATTTTGCATGTTCCTGAGTCAATGTTTGCAGTGGACAATGATCGTTGTAAGTCAAGTTCTTAAAATGCTCTTCTCTACTATGCGAAACTAAAACTGAACAGCAATACTCTGTGGGACTTTGTAGCTTTCAGGCTTTGTCATGTTTTTTCAGCAGCTTTTAAGGTTTAATGCCTGCATAATTCTGCGAGCTTTCAAGATGTTTCTCTTTGAGTTATTTAGTACTATCTCATTTAACCATCACCTCCTAGTAAAAAGGTCATTAGCTCAACCTAAGAACTTTTAACTCATTTCTTTGCCACACTGATGCTACTAATGGTTATCCGCGACAATCAGAACATACATCGAATATGGGAAAATAGGCAAGTGCAACAGCAGGAAATGCATAACATGAAATGAACAAAATGTAATTTGATCTACAGAAAAAAGTGGCAAATCATTCCAAACAAAAATACCATTTGACAGCATTGTGCAGAAGGGGATGAACAGTTGAAAAAACAAGACATTGAACTTTGAATAAAACGGAGTAATGGGAATAAGCAAACACAAAACAAATATCGGCATTTTGTTACCATGTACTGTACAACTATCAGATCAAAAGGAAGCCCCTGAAGTCAACCAAACCTCAGGCATCCACAGAAATGAGCCGCCACAGCTGTAGAATGTTGCGGTCAATGGAAACACACCCTTATCAGTCTATGAAAATGAAATGAAAAACTGACACTCAACTAGGTACCTCAGAATACTCCAGATAGTTTGACACATTGAATACCCTAGAATGAGCTGATGTCAATGCGCTGAAATGCTGCAGGCAAGAGCTGAATGCTACCAGGCCTTAAGTTGGGGAAAAGCTGTAGGCACTATGGCACACCCAATAGCTGAACCTAAAAAGCTCTTGTTCACATCACAAAACAAGCACAATTAATGTTTGGAGCTTTAATATCATGACACACATTTATATTTTCCTCACCAAACCTCATACTTTATAACTTAGACTTCCATCCATTGATCCTAGGGTAGGAAAGGTACACCAAAGCAGCTGGTGTGGAATAGGCAACTTTGACAAATTTAGAAGATGCATCAGTACCTGAAACATACGCATCATTGGTCCAAAGAAATGAGCACTCAATGGACCCTAGATTGCCCAAGCCATGCCCATGCAATGCAAATTCTTATTCAAATGCAACATGTAGTGCTGGTAAAATACTTCTGTAACATCTTGCACTCAGCATTTACTCCTATTGTTACAAAGAAAATGTGTTGATATCAGTTATGCCATGATGTTGTGTAACAGGTATAATGCTAAGAATAGGGTTGCAGCTGACCATTCAGAATATTGCACCATTTGACATGAAACTTTAGCTTCTAAAAATGTTTTAATTCTGAAATCCTCCCTTGCACAAGCAGCCTTTCTATAATGCCACAACTAAGTGATTAGCCCTATATCCTGATTGGTCCCATTATTTCAGCACAAGCTTCAGCATAAATCATAAAGATGCTTCATCCTGCGGACCAACTGTAAATTGTAGGCGCAACACAAACCACTGCACCCATTACTGCAACATTTGCTGCCTGTATTGGATACATTTACCAAGCACAGGTTTCTTTCATTTACTAAGTTCAATACCAGGTTTTCGGATGCATGCAGTTGCAAGGAGCAGTTGCATTTTGGGATGGTGGCCTAGCCAAACAATGTTAAAATGAACTAGCAAATGTTGGGTTCCCCTTTTCATGTTGTTGCTAAAATATTACACAAAAAACTACAGTAAAAGTGACTACTGCACCACAATCACCCACTTTGGGCATTACTTAATGATGTTGGCTGGGCTATCAGGTGAAACAAACAAAACTACAAGATGAAAATAGCACTCTGTGAAAATGAGGTGTCAAGACCCAATAAGAAACACACCTTAGATGGAGGTGAGGTGGGATAACCTTCAGCACAGCTCACCAACAAATAACAGACACTGATTTTTCTGATCTGGAAAAAACATAACCTTACATTTTCACAGACACCACATTATGAAGGAAAATCATGCAATTTTTGACATCAGATGACCTACTCTAAATACTGAAGGCTTTGGTTAATGTCATCACAGGGAAGTGCACAACATTGCATCATCCCAAACATTTCCATCATCTTAAAGTGTTATTCATTTTGTATCAAGCACATCTGATACAACCACACAGATGTGCTGAATTGACATAATTGGCAGTTGGCCCGTTTCATGGATGGTGACACTTCTGTGATAAGTGTTATCATTGCATATGCTGTGCATTCAAATGCCAAACTGACAACAATCCCAGCATTCAAATATTGAAAACTGACAAGTTCCTTAGCCCCAGCATAAATATACCTGAGAAAACATTGACCAGTCTCTTCACATGCAGCACTCCACAACCCGTAGCCTTTATCACAATATTCATAACTGACTCACAGTGCAGCAACTGGATAACTAGATAATCAGTTTGTATGCAGTGTTCAAAATCGGCCACGATATATTAAAAGATAAATAATGTGACTTGGAAAAGAACAACACACATCAGATTAACCTAGAGGCATCTGTAATTACTTGGACACGATCTGGTTCTCCACCCAATATCTATAGCACGTATATACTTTTTCGTCCATCGTTCCTATGCAACCCATGTAAACAACGTCAGCAATAGTGCAGATTAGACCGACCACGCGTCCCCGTCCCCCGCCACGCGCGCCGCAACGCCAAAAACCAAACAGGGACAACTGTGACGCAACTGTGCCCCTTGCCCGGCGCGTTGGCGCGCACCTAAAAGACTGCTATTTACCACAGGAACGCAATGGGACAGGATTGACCAACCTGGGATATGGTGGACATGGAGTTTGGATGTACTAAAGGAGTGCAGTTGAGTCTAAACCTAGGTATAAATTCCCATTCTCTCTGTTATGACATCACATGCCCATTTTCTCCTTATGCGGTTACCTTGGGTACATTTGCAAGAGTACATTTAGGTTCCTATGTCTTCACGTTTCTCTTTCGTATCTGAGGACTGTGGGGCAAAAGGAGGTCAGAAATTGGGAATGAGTTTGAAGATATTGCATCTTCAAAAATCCTTCAAGAAGGCCTGCATTCCGCGGGAATTTGTAATGAGACGCCAAGTATTTCGCCGAAATTTCTCTGTATTTTAGTCTGGCTGTGCGTATACACCCTCCAAAACGTAGGGTGGTTACGCAACGGGCTTATACACCCTCCAAAGCGGAGAGCGGTTTCGCACCGGGCTTATACACCCTCCAAAACGGAGGGTGGTCATGCACCGGGCTTACACACCCTCCAAATAGAAGGTGGCTGCTTACCGGGCTTATGCACTCTCCAAAAACCTCGGAAAGGATATGTGCACCGCCCCTACGTACCCTGCAAATCCTAGAAGACAGCCAGCCCCCTGTCATTCCTGTGTATCGCAACATCATTTTTGCGTTCATTTTTGTTCATTTTTGCTAAGTGCCAAATGCGCGGCGCGAAGGAGACAAAATGAGTTCACCAACCTTGACTCACGTCGCCGCGTGTCGCTTGCTATTTCTAAGTTCATCTTATTAATGTTTTGTGGGGGATGGGGGCGGTGCGTGTTGGATTTAGTTATTATGTGTTTGAAGCCTTTGTGTGGTATGCACGAAAGCTAAAGAAGTGTATTGTGTGTGCTGCTGACGATGTGCAAACGATGCTGTTTGTGTGTGCGGTAGCCATTTGTTAACATGTTGGTAATGTAAAAGGCACAGGTTTTTTCTCCATGATTTTAGTATAAGGCGGCATTGGGCCGCCAGTTGCAGGGAGTTGAGTGCTTTGCCTGCTGTCTTGCACTATGCTTGATTGTGTGCATTGTGTTTCTATAGCTGCATTTTTGAAGACATGTATGAACCTGGTGGTACAAAATATACCAAATTATTGTTATTATGTGTTATAAAGCTGATGCATCACTTCAGTTAATCCGGACACTGCTCAGATGACTAGCCTCTTTTTTGTTTTTTGTTTGAAATCATTTTGAGGCATGAAATATGAGCAGTACAACTGACAGCTGGCAAACATACTGCTGTGAATATTTATGTATAGGATTAGGTTGCAATCTCATCTGATTACATATTATGGTTGTTTTGGGGACTGAATCCCATGTCATGTCAGTTTCTCATCATCACATCATCTTCCTGAGGTATATGAGTGCATGTAAGCACATGTGATTGGTATGTAATTTCCATGAAAGTGATCAGATATGACATTTTTTTGTGGCTGTTCCATTGCATGCTTTGAGGTCCAGGCTTGATAACTTGCTGTATATGAGTCCAATTCTATCAAAGGTATAATAAAGGCTAGTAAATGATAATATATAGAATGCATATGTAAAGCATAATATATAAAACACATGTATATTAAATGGAAATGACAGCTAAAGCCATGCATCCACTGCCGCTGGTCAGCCGTGTCACAGCAAGTCAGGGACATGACATGACACCACATCCGAACCTAACAACCTCATGTTTGGTGCCAAAAGAAAGTAACTGTTCATCAACCCACCATAATGTAACTATGCACAGCTATGCAGAATGAACCAATATGCTGCCCCCAAACACAAGTGCACCCATGCTGCCATGGCATTCACAGATCGATGATGACCTACTGACGGCCGGGGCAGGTCGTACTGCATCTGATATGGCCGGCTTAAAACAATGTAGCAGTTCTCTAAGGTCCAAAAGAAAATGGCTGCACTTTTCACTTGCCACTCAGGGCAGCCTATGCTCTGGGGAAAACTACCACTACTTGCACAGTGAACATATACATGCACCCATACCCCTAACATAACCAACAGAACAGCGCATGTTGAACCACATTTCACACACACCACATTGCATGGAGGCACCAACCAGGTGGTCCTCCCCACAACCACACAACCAATTACGTTCTTCATCGAACTGGTCCACCCCAGCCAGGAGCATCTTCCACGCAGGTCGGGTGAAGCGATGTCCCAGAGATAGCAGTACATCTGGATTCGCTTTCAGCCTGCCGAGGTGGTTGACATCCCAGGCCCGTACGTCCTCTTCACCGGACACGCCTTCCTTCGATGAGTTCTTGAGAATCCCGCGTAGCATGGCTGCAACAAGGGCCGGTAAGATGTATTTTGCACCATGGAACGCGCGAGATGATAGCCGAAGTGAACGTTACGCTGGAAAAAATGACCCAAGACTAAAACATATGAAGCCAGTAACCCATGTAAAATTGTGCAATTAGATTTCCTCACCGCGTTGCAGCATTAGTTTCTGATTCTTTGCAGGCAGCAGTGCACTTACATGTAGCGTGCACGGGCTTCTGTTTCAATAGCTTCACCTCAAAATGGGCTGTCCTTGGGCATGGTGCCCGAGAATTATCATCGACGACATGTGGTACCTCTGACTTGTGCATACTTTTAGTACATGGTGCCCAAAGTATCACGAAAAGTGCGGCTGTGTTTCATCTCAATGCCGGTTACAGTGCACTACGTTGCGACTTCTATGCTCTTCACGGCTCAATCTTTCTCGTTTAAAGCCACAGCGTATTGCATACATAGGAATCGTGACATGGGCCGTTTCCCGTCGAATTAATGGGCCTTCGTGCCGGACGGTGTCGGGATGACATGACAATTTGCAAACGCCTTCACCAGGTGCTTCGTCGCACGTTTCTGTCCGCTGTAGGTCCAGGAGAACAAATCCTTATACGCTGAAGAAGGTGCAGCTATGTTTTAAGCTCGCAGGCGAGTGCCTGTCAACTCGAAGCCACATATTGGCCTGCACTGTTGGTAGTACACTCACTGTTGACAAGCAGAGAGAGAAAGAGAGGGGAGGGAGGGAGAGAGAGAAAGGGAAGGAGGGAGGGAGGGAGAGGGAGGGAGGGAGAAAAGGCGAAAGAGAGAGGGAGAGAGAAGGCGAAAGAGCAATACAACGATAAAGAGCGATAAAGCGATAGAGAGGGACAGGGCGAGTGCGAGACCGCGAGGGCGAGAGAGCGACCGTGAGGGAGCGAGAGAGCGAAAGTGAGGTGTAAACCATCTCTCGACATGTAATATCCTAATTGTAAGTCGTCGCATCGCAGCTATCGCAAGTGCGATGAGCCATCAACAGCGAAACTGCGTAACTTACCATTCTGGTTTTCGTGGAAAAGCAGACCTGGGAAGATCTTCAGAGCTCTCCGTTTCAGTTTTGGCAGTCCGATGACGTTGGTTGCCGTACTTCCGCGCGGTCGACCCTGGTTCTCGGTGATCCTGGCAGGTTCCTTCAGATGTTCCAGTTCGGCGACATGCCTCAGTCACCTCCGCATGCCTCGATCTGTGACAAAGACAGAACCAGCACCAAAAGAGACCTGTTCGGAACCGCCAGCGAAAGGGACCTGGCGGCCCTCCTCGGCCTGACCCTGGCTAGAACTTCCCGAGGAGAAAACGGAGCGCGCCCCTGCGGCCATACCCTGCCTGGAGCTGCCTGCGGGGGAGACGGGGCGGGTATCTCCAGCTGCGCTCTGGCTAGAAGGTCCTGAGGAGACGGGACGCACCTCTGTAGCCACACCTTGCCTGGAGCTGTCTGCGGAGGAGACGGGGCGGATATCTTCAGCTGCGCTCTGGCTAGAAGGTCCTGAGGAGACGGGACGCACCTCTGTAGCCACACCTTGCCTGGAGCTGTCTGCGGAGGAGACGGGGCGGATATCTTCAGCTGCGCTCTGGCTAGAAGGTCCTGAGGAGAAGACATGCCCAGCCACGCCTTGATCTGGAGCAGAGTCTGAACGTTGTGACTTCAAGGCAGTCCGACGTCACGACAGTCCGACATCAAGGGCAAACTGAGTTCGGAGGAGGGGCAAAAAAGTGGAAAATAACAAAAGTATCCCCCAAAACATACGGTAACAAGCAGGGGCGGGTCCAGAGAGGGGGGCCACGGGGCATGCCCCCTCCCCCCTGGGCCACGAAAGGGCCCATTGGCTCCGGGGGGCCGACAGCCGGCCGAACAGCTGCAGTTTTTTTTAACACAACGCAACAAAACTGGGTATCTCTGGACTTTCAGGCGACCAAGAACAGTTGTAAGCGAAAGTGAAGGGCGTATAAGAAGTCCCAAAAATTACTCAATGATTGGAAAAGTTGTGAAATGGAAATTTTAAGCCCTATTACACTGTCTATGGCCCCATGCTGTTTCCTGGGACCTATGCGTCACTTGCAGGTTCATTTCGGTTTAGGAGTATTCCACGGTGTCCTTCATTTCTTGGCATTTGCTCCGAGGGCCCTGCGCTGTTGTTGGGGCCCTTCCTGTTAGCGTGCCGGGGAACTCTTGTCAATCACGGGCCCTTCCACGGATTATTTCCATTCGCCAGAAAGGCTCTGTGAGCGGTAGCCAGAATCCCATACCTTAACCTGCCGGGGTATTCTCGGTTGCCCAGGGGCCCTTTACGTGGTATCGGTTAACCTAACGACACATTTGCAATATGTCCATGGGTCCTCTACATTGGCCTAGGGCGTTTCCAATTCTCTGTCACTTGCTTAGGGCCCTCCACTCTTACGGGGACCATCCAATGGCCTGCTTGGGCACACTCAGTCGTTTGAGGACCGTCTACACCAGGATTTTAGTACTTCTTTTCTGAGTGGGGGGTTACGCTTCTGTGGGGGGGGGGGGAGGGCTATCTGATAATCTGCTCGGGAACGTTCGATCGTTCGGAGGGCCCTCTTTATTGGGCCTTAGGCACATGCTATTTGAATAAGGCCCTACGCAAATGTCGGGGGCCCCTCTGTTCGCCTCCTCGCCCACACCGCATTGCTGGTGGACCCTGCACATCGGTTCTCAGTGTTTGAATCTAGGGCCCTCTGCCTGTATCGGGGTCATCTGATAACCTGCTCAGGTACACTCCATCTTTCGGGCCCTCCGCTTGGGGCTTTAGGTATTTCTTATTTGAATGGAGGGCCTTAAGCTCCCGTCGGGGCCCCAAGCTGATAAGATGCTCGGGCCCATTCGAGCGTGGGGGTACCTCCACGTCCGGTTTTGGGTACTTACTTTTCTAATGGAGTCCCCTCCGCTCTTTTTGGAGGCCCTATCTGTTAACCTGCTCTGGCGCACTCGGTTATTCGGGGCCTTCTACATCGTGCCGTGGGTAATTCACTTTTGAACGGAAGGCCCTACGCTCTTGCCGGAGCCCCATCTGTTAGCCTGCTCGGGCACACTCGAATATCCGGGGGCCCTCCACATTGTGTCTTGGGTATTTCCTATCTGAATGGAGGGACCGCACTTGTCGGGGACCCCATCTGTTCGCCGGTTTGGCCACATTGGATTGTGCGAGGGCTCTAAATATTGGGTCTTGGTGTTTGAACTGAGGGCCATACACTCCTGTCTGGGTCATCTGATAATCTGCTCGGGTATACTCCAATTTTTGGAGGGCCATCTGCACTGGGTTTTGAGTACTTCTTATTTCAATGAAGGGCCCTGCGCTCTTGTCGGGCTCCTTCTGATACGCTACTCGGGCACATTACATCATTCTGGGGCCACTTACTTAAGATCTTCAGTGGTTCCCATTCGAATGGAGGGCCTCACTCTCTTGGAAGCCCTATTTGCTAACCTGCTCGGGCACACTCGAGCATTCGAGGGCCCTCTACACTGGGTCTTGGGTGTTTCCTTTTTTAATGGAGGGCGCTACGCTTTTCACCGGGCCCTATATGTTGACTTGCTCCGATAGACTGGATCATTCAAGGGTCCTTTGCACTGGGTCTTGAATACTTCCTATTTGAATGGAGGATCCTACGCTCTTTGGGAGCCTTATCTGTTAACCTGCTCGGGCACACTCGATCATTCAGGGGCCCTCTACATTGGGTCTTGGATACTTCCTATTTGGATGAAGGGCCCCAAGCTCTTGACGGTGGCGCTATATGTTAAGCTGTTCTGGCGCACTCGACCGCTCAGAGCCCTACACATTGCGTCGTGAGTGTTTCTTATTTGAATGGATGGCCCTATGTTCTTAGCGGGCCCACTTTATTCAGCTGCTCGGGCCGGTGGCGGATGCAGAGAGTGCGGGGGGGGGGAGGGGGGAGGCACAGGACCATGTCCCACGGACCACGCCGAGGGAACCGAAAGGCTCCGAACGGGCCCCATAACCGGCTGAACGGACGCAGTTTCCATACAACAAACGCACAACAAAATTGGATGCATTTGAGCCTACAGATGACCAAGGACCACTGCTAGCAAAAGTAAAAAGTTCATAAGTAAACGGAAGTTCATTTTTCGCTGATTGAGTGTTGCTTGGGGAAAATTTTGGGGCTCATTACGCTGTCTAGAGGCATTACGCTGTTGGCTGCCTGTCTCTATATGTCCACTTGCCGCGTCAATCTGATCACTACGGAGCTTTCCACGTTACCCTTGACCTCTTCCCATTTTTTCGTAGGGCCCAGTGTGCTGTTGGGACGCTACTTGCCTCCATGCTTGAGCACTGTTCATCAATCGGGTTTTCCTCCACGGATTCTACCCATTCACCCGAAAGGCTACATACCCTTTTTTCCGCGGCCGCACATTCTAGAGTACATTCAGTTGCTCAGGGGTCCTTCATATAAATCTCAGGCACTTTCTACTTGCTTGAAGGGCCTTGTGCCGTTGCTAGGGCTCTTATAAGGTAAGGCACGGAGACGCTCGATGCTCAGGGGCCCTGTACATTGTTCGAGGACTTTTTTCCTGCGGTCTCATTTGCGGCTGACTTTTCACTCCTATCGAGACTCGTGTCGTTAACGTGGCCGTGCACTCTTGATTGCACAGGGGTATTAATTTATAGTCCTGAGTGATTTCCTTTCCTCGGAGGGTCTTGTGCTATGACCGGGGCTTCATAGGTCAGCCTGTCGAGACACTACCGATCGTGCGGGTGCCCGCCACGCTGGTCTTGAGTTCAGTTTTTGCTTGCTCTGAGGACCCTATACTTGTTGACGGGAGCCACTGTGTTGGTCTCCTGCGGCACCCATGACTGCTCAGGTTCCCTCCCTATTGTCCTTGATGCCTTCGCCTTTGAGCAGCAGTCGAATACGCGCCGATGAATTTTTACGCGCAGTTGCCGAACGTAATTCTACATGCTTCTGCCTTCGTATGGGTAATTTCCACTGGCTATTCAGTGTGTCAGACTCGGTTATATTTACGGTGAAGCTTCACGGGATCCTCAATATCCCTGTGGGGTATGGACTTCCTCCCCTAACATTGGAAACTACGGTGCTGTCCGATATGAAAAGCCCTATTTAGGATTCAAGTTGGTGTCATCACGCCGCGCCGATAGACCATGAAACCACCCACTTAACAGCGACCGTCGTCGAGGTTCGAACCCGGGCTTACCGCGTGAGAGACCAGCACTACAACCATCCATCCACTGGAGATGCGGGCCAGACGGGCGAAAATTCGGGGTAAGAATAGAAATGGTTCAGAGTGAGTTGATGGATTTTGCGATTGTTGCATATACACTCAGTGCAGAACGATGGGAGTTTAATGGCTGGGCAGGCTTTCAGGCATAATGCGATACACGTGGCTTGGCGCGTCGCAATCCACTCGTGAGTTGGTTGTATTTCCAAACGGCGCAGCAGAACATGTTGAAACACTGCCGTAATTCGCTGCGCTACAGTACCAGAACTCCTCCCTTCTTGGCAAAAACTAGCTTAACGATACGTACTAAAAGTCCAGGCGCTCTGGCGTGCGCTGGTTGCGTACCGGATGAGCAGGCGGCGGAACCTGATCGGCTGTTCCCGTCGACCGCGCGTCACTGGGCTGCGGGAGGCTGGTTTCAGCTTCCGCGGATGAAGCGGACGTCGCTGGCTGGTTGACAGCTTCCACGGATGGAGCGAACGTCGCTGGCTTGCTGTCAGTCGGCTGTGGTGCCGTTACGTTCCTGGGCGCAGCCACGAACGGCTGTGAGGTTAGGCTACCAGTTGCGAAGTGCTTCTCTGTTTCGAGCAGTCCATCCTCTCCAGACGTATAACGGCGACGGATGTAATAGAAGCGACCACGGAACTGACGGCCATCTTGCAACAGAACCTGGCAAGGCGGTCCGCAGACATCCAGCAAGGTTCCTGGGAGCCACTTATAGGCCGAACCAGTCACTTCTGTGATAAAGACTGGGTCCCCCGTACGGAACGACCCGTTGACAGAACCACTCGCTGTGCTGCCGCGGTACTGCCTTTCCTCCGACAGGTTCCTTGACACGTTCCAAGAACTGTGTCATGCGCGTTCCTGGAACGCGTTTGAACAGCATCTCTGCTCGGGCTTTCCTTGTTGCTGTATGTAGCGTATTCCTGTACTGGAACAACCACCTCTGGAGCTTCGTGAGCAGAGGAGCGAGGCGTTCCTTCCTGATTCCGGTGTTCACGAGCTTCACCATGTTTTCCGCTTGACCATTAGATGCAGGGTGAAGCGGAGGGGTGAAGACATGGCGGATGCCGTTGGCGCATGTGAAGTCGTTAAACTCTTTACTGGTGAAGCAGCCACCGTTGTCGCTCACGATCACTGCGGGGATCCCATGTGTGGCGAAGGTAATCCGTAGGTGGTCTACGGTCGTTCTTGTGCTGACGTCGTTGGTTATCCAAACGTCTGGCCATTTGCCATACGCATCCACCACGATCAGGAGCACCTTGCCTTCTACAAGGCCAGCGTAGTCAACATGTACTCTGTCCACGGAGCGTCTGGGTACCTCCATGGTTGAGAGGGCACTTTAGGCGCTGCTTTTTGGCGTAGCTGGCTTGCATCACAGACTTTGGTGAAATCGGCCATGTCTGAGTCCATCCCAGGCCACCAGACCTGACTGCGGGCGCGACATTTCATGGAGCAAATGCCGGGATGCCCTTCATGAAGGAGCTTGAGTGCCTTTTGGCGGCACTGTGGTGGCATCACCACTCGGCATCCCCAGAGCAGGCAACCGCCCTGAATACTCAGTTCGGCATTTCGGCACTGGTACGGCAAGAGAGCTAGCGACACCTCTGACTGCTTGGGCCATCCGTACCGGGTGAAGTGCAGAATTTCAAAGAGAATGGCATCCCTTCTGGTCCATTCTCGAACAGCGTCCACAGTTACCCGTCCATCAACAGCTTCAAGCATCTGGATGACTTTCATGAGCGAAGCTACTGTAGCCTCTGCAACCGTTTCAGAGGTTGGCAGGTGGCTGAGGGCGTCTGCCGCTGCATGCTGTTCTGCATTGCCGGGCACGTGTACCAGCTGGTATTGGTAGGCGTCCAGCGTGACCTTCCATCTCACCATGCGTGGTAAGACGGCTTCTAACAGGTTCTTGGTTTTCCCGAGGAGCCCCAGGAGCGGCTTGTGGTCGGTTCTGAGCGCGAAGGGTCTTCCATGCACGAAGCTGTGGAACCGCCCGACGGCGAAGACCAGAGCCAGACCTTCACGGTCGATCTGACAGTAGTTCTTTTCAGCTTGGTTCAGAGTGCGGGAGGCGAAGGCGATTGGGCGTTCTCCTTCTGGTATTATCTGAGACAACACAGCTCCTAGGCCATGGGAGCTGGCATCTGCTGACACGATGACTGGTGCATTACCGTCGAAGTGTGCGAGACAGGGAGCCTCTGAGAGAAGAACCTTCGTTGCTCTGAAGGCGTCCCGCTGATCTGCGCCCAATCGCCACTCCACGCCTTTCCTCAGGAGTACATACAGCGGTGTAGCAACCGCACTCAGCTTCGGGCAGAAGCGGCTGTAGTGGTTCAGCATGCCGAAATACGTCCTCGGTTGTCCGACGTTTTCAGGATGTGGGGCGTCTCGCACGGCTGCTACCTTTTGTTCTGTTGGGTGCAGACCTTGTCGATCCGCACCCCGAGGTAGGAGACCTCTGGCAGGGACCACCGGCACTTTCTTGGGTTGATTCTCAGGTTCTCCTGATTCTCAGGTTCTCAGGTTCTCCAGTCGTCTCAGTACTTCCTCCAGGTTAGCGAGATGTACAGCGTCGTTCGGACCTGTGACACAAATGTCATCAAGAAGCACCTTGGTGTTTGGGATGCCAGCTAGTATGGTTTCGATGTGGCGCTGGAAGATAGCAGGACCACTGCTAACTCCATACACCAGCCTCGTCCCTTTAAAAAGACCTTTGTGCGTGTTGACCACTGTGTAGACTTGGCTTTACTCTGACAACGGAATTTGCAGGTACGCCTGTTCCAGGTCGATTATTGTGTTCTTTTGACCTCCAGCAAGTTGGGTGAGAAGCTCCTCCACTTTGGGCAGTGGATATTGCTCCAAGTGACTGGTTCTGTTTATGGTTATGTTGTAGCTACCGCAGAGTCTTACTTTGTCATCTGGCTTCAACACTATCACCAGGGGTGCAGCTCACTGTGCTGACTTGCAGGGCTTCAGGATTCTGGCTTTGATATAACGATCTAGCTCCTCTTCCACCGGTAGTTGCAGAGCCAGGGGCACCGATCGTGGTTTGCAGAACACAGGTTTGACATTCAAATTTATCTCCAGTTGGGCTTCAGTGTTGGCTCTCCCCAACTCAGACTTTGTCAGATTTGGGAACTTTTTCAGTATCTCTTGTGCTGTTTCCTTCAGTGAGGCCTTCACATGGAAGACTGCATGCCAGTTGGGTTTCACCTTGGAGAGCCAATTTATACCCTGTAGGGACTTGATGGATCCACACACTACAATCAGGGATAGCTGGACTCTTATGTCACTTTCTTGCACAATCACGTTGACTTCCCCTATCACAGAGATGGGCCCACCTGTGTAGGCTTTCAGTCTCTGTCTGGATTCCTCCAATTTTCTGTTTGGCCACAGCTTGCGGAACAGCTGTTCCCGCATTACTGACAGTGCTGCACCAGTATCGACTTCCCACTGCACTGGCTTTCCATCCACTTGCACTGTTATCTGGATTGGATGGTTCTCACTTGCTGTTGTCCCCTGTATAGACTTGTTGATCCTCAAGAGGTACTCCTCAGGTGGGCTTTCATGCTGAGCTTGCAGATGGTGTACTTGGTCCATCTGTTTTACTATGGTAAAACTATGCTGACCTTTGTTGCGGCATGCTGTTTGAGTGTGACCCCGTTTTCCACAGTGAAGGCAGCCGTGCTTTTTAAAGGAGCACTCCCACTGGTCATGTTTAGGTCATGTTGCATCTTGTGCACCTTTCTGTGTTTCAGACACTGTGACTGGGCTGATTGCTCTGGTGGATTTTCTTTTGCACCAGGTTTGGGATGGGCTTTTGTTTTTGCACTATGTTTTGTGCCTGGACATTTGTCCGTGGCACAGCAAATCTGTTTGAATGGCATGCTTCAATGACACAGGCTTGGGCTCTGGCTTGCTCCAAGCCTCTTGCAAATGAGTGCAATTCCTTGAGTGTCATTTTCTGTTGCAGGGCCTTTTCCGCTCACCCTAGAATCTCCGACTCCCATGATCATCTGCTGGCAGATTTCCCGGGCGGAATCGGTGAAATCACAAGTACTGGCGAGGTGCCCGAGGCCAGCCACAAATGCGTCAGTGGACTCACTTTCCATTTGCATCGTTTGGTGTAACACATGCACCCGTCCTCTTTATTTTTCTGGGGAACAAAATATGACCTCAGCTGCCTGCACATCCTTTTGTGGACATCATCTGCGGCCTCTCCCGCGACAGGCGGAGGCTGTGGTAGCGTTTCTTGCTGATCAAACACTGCAGGGCCAGCAAAATGGAGCAAGTAGCCTTTTTTCCCGGCAGGATCTTCTACTTCCATCGCCAGACACATGTTTTCCAGCCGATGGAGCGAGGCAATTCCAGCGTTGGCAATGCCACCCCTTTTCAGGCGGGATTTAAAAGTTATGGTGGGCAATTGATCGTGAAAATAGCAAATCCAAATTGATATCTTCGTCGCCAATCTTGTTCCATACACGCTCAGTGCAGAGCGATGGGAGTTTACTGGCTGGGCAGGCTTTTTTCTCTTTTTTTTTGGTGGGCCAATGCAAGGCCTCCTTTTTTCCCTCGACGGGCCTAAAGTCACCTCCGAGGGGGGAAATTTACTTCCGGCACAAGGCCAAGCAACGATTACGTTAAACCGGCTTATGCTGTCCGGCGCAAAGCAAGGGAGAGGGTATTCGTAAGTGACGTTACGTTAACCTGGCTCACTTTTGTCCAGCAAGATCATAGCAAGAAAATCAGACCGCAGCAACAGATATATTTATTTTATGACGACATAGCACGCATTCAATACGTCTGAACGACAAGTGAGTCTCCTCAGCGGCCCTTCCGCCTTACTCCTGGGATGCCGTGTGTCCTGTGTGGGGTGTCCGTGTCAGCGATGGCCTTGGCTCAGTTGACTTGTCGGCAACCTGTGCGATGGATGGATGCCGACCCGCTTCACCGCAGCAACGGGGAGATCAGCCCCGGGCTCCGGTGCCGACACGACCTTGTGATTTTGTGCGATGTCATTGAGTCCTGGAAAGTCCTAACTAAGAAAGACCAGGACTCCGAGCCAATAGGGAAAACCCTACAATATTTGCCAAATTATGCAGGAAAAACCTGCATTCAAATGAAGATATCTAATCCTGTACTGTGTAAAAACCCAAAGAGGAGAACGATCAAATCAGGATAAGAATCACCGAGGAGAGAATGGAGATTGAGTGGAAGCCGATTAGCGTTGGTGTAATTGATGAGCGCCTGTCTTGATCGTTGATATACCAGACACACGAGAAGGAAGTGATTTATTGTGAACGGGATGCCGCAGCGATGACACAGTGGAGGAGTGTGTTCGAAAAGGTGGCAGTGGGTGATTTTGGCGTGACCGATACGCAATCTGGCAAGCAACACTTCCTTCAGGCGATTATCTTGATTCATTGTCGGCCAGTGCTGAAGTATGGGTTTGATTGGGTGAAGGTGGTGATGAGCGCGTTAATCCCATTCGGATTGGAGAAAGAGGCGGGAATGTAAATTGATAGTTGCTAGAATATCAGCAACAGGACAATGAAGATGATTACGTTCCGGAAGCATGAGACTTTGTTCTGCTTCTTCGTCAGCAGTGCTGCTCCACGAATATTTGCGTGTCCAGGTATCCAGAGAAATATTACGTGAGTTTGTTGAGAAAGGGAGCAGAGCGCTCGTCGTATGCCGTTTAAAGTTGGATGGGATGAATTATGGAGAGTGATGAGAGCTTGTAAGGACGAATGAGAGTCGGTGCATATGACTGCCCTTTGTAGGCGGCCTTGCTTGATGTTGAGCAGGGCTGCCAGGATTGCTGTTAGTTCAGCCGCATACGCAGTATTGTAATTTGACCGGCGGTTTGATTTGTGGTAATTATGATGTATTAAGGCAGCTCCTGTGCGACCATCGCGTCGGGAACCGTCAGTATAAATAAAGGTCTGCTGGTCATATTCTCATTTGAACTCAGCGAAGAGTGCATTCACTTCGGTTTCTGATACGTTTCGTTTTTTGTGTTTAAACAGGAAGATTACGTTAGGTATAGGGTCGCCCCAAAAGGGTCGGGGATTGGGAGTTGGGTTGCAAGGAATGTCGGGGAGATTAAGCGCTCGCTGCGCTCGAATAACACGAGTGCTGATGGTTGGATGCTGGAGTTCAGCGTTGGTAAGTGTGCGATTGGGACAGAGGTGTGCGAGGGCGTTGTATGTGGGGTTACCAACGTGGCCTGTGGCGCGTGCGTAAAACTGAGAAGTTGTAATTTTCGTCGGTGTGATGGGGAGGGGATATTCGTGTCCGCGAGCAGATTTGGGACCGGGGAGGTACGAAGTGCACCAGCCACTATGCGGAGGGCTGCGTTTTGGATGGTCTCCAGAGTTTCGACTTTTTTGGAAGAAATATCATCAAAAAGAAAGCCACTGTAGTCCAAAATCGGGCGTATCAGGGAGGTATAGAGGCGGAAGAGGGTGCGTCTGTTGGCGCCCCACTCCCGCCCTGCTATGCACTTCATTATGTTCAATCGTCTGGCGCATCGTTGCTTAAGGTCAGCAAAATGAGCATTGAAAGTAAGACGACGATCTAACGTTATTCTAAAGTGTTTAAAACTGTTAACTAGGGGGATTATTTCACCATTAAGATTCAGGGGGTGGGGGGTTGAACGTTATTTCGCCTAGAGAAGATAATTGCAGCTGACTTTGTGGGGGAAATCTGCAGTCCCCACCGTGCACACCAGGCGTGAATATCATTTACAGCTAATTGTACATAATGCAGTGCGCGATCGACATTAGCATGCGTATGCCACACAGCTAGGTCGTCCGCGAATACAGAATACTGAAAATGTGGAGAAATATTATTAATAGTATTGAAAACATGATTTACCATCACAAGGAAGAGGGTTGCAGATAAGACACTGCCCTGAGAAAGACCGTGATCCTGCGTCGTCGGAGAAGAATAAGTATTTCCGCAAGGCACAGAAAACGTCCTATCAGTTAGGAAGTTTTAACGAAAGCGGCGAGCCGGCCACGAACTCCGATTTCATGTAGTTTAATGAGGAGGGCACTTTTATTCACCCTGTCGAAAGCGGCCTTTAAATCCACTAATAATGTTACCGTAGTAGATTTGGTCCGAAATCCGAGCTGAACTGAAGCTATAATGTGGACCAGGCTGTCCGCCGTGGAGCGGCCGGGGCGAAAGCCGTTCTGAAAAGGTGAAATAAGGTGATTTGACTCAAGGAACACCCTGACACGTCCGTTGACCATTCGTTCGAATATTTTAGAAGCACAGCTAGTAAGAGAGATGGGGCGATAGCTCGAAGGGTCTGAGGGAGGCTTAGAAGGTTTAAGTATAGGGATAAGTGTGCTAGAGCGCCATGAGGGAGGGGAGGGAGGAGAGAGAGCCGTTAACCCACATATCGTTGAAAGCCGACAGAAGGTTGGTGAGTCCAGACCTAGTAAGATTTCTAAAGAAGAGGTAGGCTAACTGGTCTGGATTGACAGAGGTGTTTCCGCACTTACTGATCGCAAGGTCCAATTCATAGGGTGTGAAGAGTAGGCTGAACGTCTCAGTGTTAGCAGACGTGAAGTTGAGTGCCAGCAGTGTGGCATTGAATGTGTTAGTGATCTGCTGAGAATACTGCTCGGATGATGATGCACGGCCAAGTGTGTCACAAATTTTGTGGCGACTTCGAATGGGATGCTGTTGGGTTGGTTGCTGACTACAAGGTGCGGAGTTTTATAATGTGGCGTGCGTTTGTTTATGAAACACCGAATTAGTGACCTTATTTTAGAAAGAGGGGTAAAGCGGCTGAGCGTATTTGAAAATTGCTCCCAGCTTTCCTTTTTTGCGCGTTTAATGATTATATCGGCTTGATGTTTAGCTCTGCGAAACTCCTCTTCATGACCTCTGCAAATGCAATTACGAAAGGCACGCATAGCCCGGCGTCGCAGGGCTAATGCGCGCTGACACTCATCGTTCCACCAGGGCGCATGTTTGTGCCCTAGTCGAGGATGAGTGTGTGGAACGAACTGGTGCGCTGAGGCTAGAATGGTGTTTAGAAATGTGGGGAGATCGGGAGTTGCGCCTGACGGGTGCGCCTCATCTACATAATTTTGGAAAGATGCCCAGTCCGCTCTGCGAACATTCCATCGGGCAGGAAAATTGAAGTGTATTTGCCCTGATGGGACCTCTAAACTTATGTGGATCGGGTAGTGGTCACTAAAAAACGTGTCTGATTGAACATTGTGCGTAAAGAGTGGTGCTATGCGTGGTGTTGTTAAAGCTAGATCTATAACAGTGTGTCACTGTGCCACCGTGGTGATGTGCATGCGTAGGTGTCAGTTCGTTGATACATATGAGGTCATGAGCATCCATAAGTGTGTGTAAAACTCTCCCCCTTGCTTGTGTCGTGCTACAACCCCATGCGCGATGATGGGCGTTCAGATCCCCAAGAAGGAGACAGGGCGAAGGACTTTGGGCGAGTAAGGCGGAGAGATCGGCTGAGGAGACAGGGCCAGTGGGGCTAAAGCATGTAGAAAGAAGAGTAAGATCTAACTGTGCTAATTTCACGTTTATTACAACTGAATTGAAATGAGTATTAAAATGAACTTGACGATGCAAAAGGTTATTTGAGACAAACAAGGCCGAACCGCCTCGGCGCGGGGTTTCGTTTACGTTATGTGTGTAGAGGCAATAACCGTTGATCTTAAAGCTATAATTAAAAGAATCCGAGTCGTTAAAAAAGGTCTCTTGAACGACGGCTATCGATGGTTTGTTTTTTATCATATATTCCTTGAATTCTACCCAATGGGATACCAGAGATCTCGTATTCCATTGGAGCAAGAATTCACCGAGCTGGGGATTCATTTAGGGCAGGGAGGGAGACCATCCAGCGGAGCGGCAGTGAGAGGGCGATCGAGGGGCGCGACGGCGGGAGCGCGTAGCGGGCCGGGCTCGGCGTTCGGCTGAGGGACTGGCCCGGGGGTTGGAGTCGGGAGCGCGGCGGGTGAGGCATCGGATGGGGCTTCTTGGGACGCCGGCAAGGGTGGAGTGGACCAACAGCGACGTGTTGGGGTGGGAGAGAGGCTCTCCGAGTTTGGTGGGGCGGGTTCCTGCTCAGGGAGGCTCGCAGCCGCCGGGTTTGCTGTGACTTGGTCGACTGGCGCGGACTCGATCGTACGCGGCACTGGACGCGGCTGACCTGCTGGGGAGGGGCAGCGTGCTGAGGAGGAGCGTTGTGCTGAGGCACAACACTGGTTCGATACCTCGGGCTCCTCAACAGGATGCGGAGGAGGGAGGGGGGCGCCACCGCGGAGCTGGTGTCAGAGGGGAAGGATGAGGGTACGCCTCCCGCGGCGTGGGCCACTCCTGAGGCTGGAGCACTCGGACCGGTGCATAGGCCGCTGCCGCTGCCTGCTGCTGGCGCTCCCGCAGCGCCTCGCGCCGCACACGCCAAGCGGGACAGGCGCGGCGGTCCCCAGCTGCGTGCGGGCCTTTACATGTGGCGCAGCGCGGGTCTTCTGCGTCACACTCCCGCGTGTGATGAGGGTCGGCGCAGCGGCCGCAGGTCGGGCGCGCAGCTCTGCAGGTCCGGTCGGTGTGGCCGAACCGCTGGCACGTGCGGCACTGCTGGGGAGGAGGGACCCAGGCCTTTACTGGGACCATGAGGTACCCGCAGTGGATTGCACGTGGGAGCTTTAGCCCCCTGAATCTCAGGCGGACGAGTGGGTTGGGGCCCAGGCCGGGACGGCGGGAGGGCAGGCGCATAACCTCGCACACCCCTTGCTCGGTCAGCTCTTCTAGTAGCTCGTCGTCCGACAGCTCGGTGAGCTCCGGGCTGTAGACAACCGCCTGGATGGTGTTCAGGTGGTCTGCGATGGTGGCTGTGACCGACCGCCCCAGAAAACTGCTCAATTTGAGCAGGGCCTCTGCCTGATGCTCCGAAAAACCCTACCTGGCAGGGCTCCCGCGCGCAGCGGCTTGGCTCCATCCACTTCACCGGCGCGGAGCTCGAGCTCCCGACGGTTGGCAAAGGGGTTCATCGTACGGAAACTTTTTCCGTCAACGTTTCTGATTAGCACGAAGCTCGGTCCTTCCGGAGGGGAAGTGGAGGGGGGTGTAAACAAGCCCCTCGCCGGGCCGGTCGCCGGTGGGGAGATGTTGATGACATC
The DNA here is from genome assembly GCF_011947565.3 of Pollicipes pollicipes. Taxonomy (NCBI): domain Eukaryota; kingdom Metazoa; phylum Arthropoda; class Thecostraca; order Pollicipedomorpha; family Pollicipedidae; genus Pollicipes; species Pollicipes pollicipes. The sequence goes on from NW_023597054.1 coordinate 796,182, forward strand.
TTGGGTCTTAACCTTAAACTTAACTTAAATTAACTTATGAACTACCTATAAGAACGACTTAAAACTAAATAGCACAATTCCGACACACAGGCTGTCGTCAGCACAAGCGCGAACCAGCCACCCGCCCCATCGTCCTTACAGCGGCTGGCAGGTGGCAGCACTTCCTGGCGGCGGGAAGGGGCGGAGTCTAAATTATGGCGTGAGCGCGGGACGCTAAAGAAGAAATACACTAATTACTGTTTTGAAATTAAGATAGGCGAGACGGAATACAGTGAACGCTACCAGGGCAATGTGCGATGGAGTTTTAACAAAAATACCACCACCACATTGCCCCACAACGACAGAAAACTAACGCAGAAACGGAGCAAGCTGAAACATGACCACCGCAAATCACGCCGCAAACCGGAAAGGCTACGCTGGCCTTCACTCACAATCCCTCACACTTGGCTTCGCGAGTCGCAATCAACTCGTGAGTTGGTTATATTTCCAAACGGCGCAGCGGAACATGTTGAAACACTGCCGTAACTCGCTGCGCTACAATACCACACTGATCGTTTGATGTTCACCACGCATAGAGCCGACTTCTCGCACGGGACTCCGCATTTTTGCAGTTCCTTGCCTCCAAGGCTGCCAATACGCGTGTGCTTGACACGTACAACCATCTGAAAGATTTTTGGAGGGTATATAAGCCCGGTGCGTAACCGCCCTCCGTTTTGGAGGCTGTATAAGCCCGGTGCGTAACCACCCTACGTTTTGGAGGGTGTATACGCACAGCCTTTTAGTCTCGCACCGCGGCAGCCCCTGATGGCGCATTTACCCTCTCTGCTCCCCCCACGGCGACTCTCGACAGCGGGGCCGCGGGCCAGGGCCGCGCGAACTGCGGCGGCGGCGAGTATCTGCCGCGCAGCCGAGGCCGGCCTGCGTCCCTGACCATCTGCCGCGTCCCGCCCCTGCAGGGGCGCAGGACACAAAGTACAACTGCACTAGGAACAGATTGTCATTAGCATTACGTGCTATCTTGTAGGGACCCATGTCTTTACGGCAGAGTAAGGTGAGAGTGGGCAGAGGAGAGGGGGACGGGGTGTAAGCTCGTGGGCTCAGCTGCGGTTTGTCCGCAACCCGAGAAGTCGAGACCCTCAACGAAATGCCATCTTAAGCCCCTGGGTCTTTTGGTGATCTTATGACCACTGGACGGCTTCGTTGACGTCCAAAATGCGTACAAAAAGCATGCACAGAAACAATAGAAACAAGCAAACGCAGAATTTTTCGGTAAGTTTCGCTGCATTTCCAACCCTTTCATTCAATTTATGTTCGACAATGTAGATTTTAGTGGCCTGGGCTTTCCTGCTCTAAAGCACTGTTTCTCGTTGTTCTTGAAATCTAGTTGTAGAGCTACAAAAATTTAATTTTTTACAAAACGATGTTATCAATCTATTTCGCTTCGTCCCTGATATTGCGTAAGATAAATTTTTTTTCACAGAACATCAATAGCTGGGCCACTTCGGTCAGCACTATTCTAACACCGCTGACAGTGGTTGCTAGGATACGCATAAACGAAAAAATTGCGCGTCGCGGCGCGCCGCTGTGCTGACAGGTGAGCTGGCCGCGGTGTTACCCTTTTGGCTTTTAGCCTTTAGCTATTGAACACCGGAGCCTTTAGAGTGATTTTTTACTTTGGTACCTGTATGACCGACGGAGGGAAGAGCTACGCTAGCTGCAGGGTTTCGAGTATCGTCGTGCGGGGGAAAAGCTGTGAGGCATCAGCTGACATTGTGACGTCACTGAAAATGGTTTTGCATCGATCGGGATCGGGGTTCTTTCGGGCCGACTGAAGGCCATAAGGCTTTTGATTGTGATATGATGTCACTGGTATTCGGCTGGGTATGTAACGTCACTGGTCGTGAGTTTGTAAGGCTCTTTTGGGTCCACTGAATGCCGTAATGCATCAGCTGGCCATGTGTCGTCACTGGTATTCGATTAATCATCAGGCGCGACCGGCCTCGTTCCATCTTTACTTTTCGTACCTGTCTGCTGCAAGCATTTGCGTGCCGCATAAAGGTTTGACCGAATCACCTCAATGTGTGACGTCCCTAATCATCACTTCATACGTGTGCACTTAGGCCCCACGACCACGGTGTGTCATGGTCCGCGAAGTATCACCGGATAGCGTGACGTCACTGGTATCCGAATAAATACTGGGCGCAACAGGCCGTGCTTCATTTTTACCTTTGTACCTGTCTACTGCAAGCCTTGGCGTGCTGGATGAAAGCTGCCGAACCACCTGAGTGTGTGACGTCACTGGTCATGAGTTCCACCGGTGCTTTTCGGCCAACTGAAGACCACAAGGTGTCAGCTAACGACGTCACTGCTATACGACTGATTGTAAGACGTCAATGGTCGTGGGTTTCAACGGACCCTTTAGGACCGACGACATGCCGTAAGGCATCAGCTGGCGATATGACGTCACTGGTATTTGGCTGAACATCAGGCAACAGGTCATGCTCCATTTATACCTTTCGTACATACCTTATTTATACCTTTCGTACATGTCTGCTGCAACTATTGGCGGATTTTTTTGCGGCCAACTGAAGACCATAAAGCATCAGCTAACGATGTGACGTCACTGGCATTCGACTGTGCGTGTCGCTGGTCATGAGATTTTACGACCTCTTTTGGGCCGACGTAAGGTCATACGGCACTGACTGACGATGTAACGTCACTGGTATTCGAATGAACTTCGGGCGCGACAGGCCATGTTCCACCTTTATCTTTAGTACCTGTCCATTGCAAGCATTGCCGCGGAAGGCTCTGCCAAATGACCTGAGTGTGTACGTCACTGACCATTAATTTGTATACTCTTCTGAACCTACTATAGGCCACAAGGCATCAGCTGACGATATGATGTCACTGGGTCTCGACTAGACGTCATGCGCAACAGGCCATGCTCTATCTAAGCCATGTTTCGTCTGTACCTTTCGCACCTATCTACTGCAAGTATTCGCGCGACACATAAGGGCTCTGCCGAATTACCTGAGCGTGTGGTGTAACTAGTTATGAGTTTACGCGGGTTTACTCTGGCTGACCAAAGGACATCAAGCATCAGCTGACGATATGACGTCACTGGTATTCGACTAAACTCCAGGCGCGACAGGCCATGTTCCATCTTTACCTTTCGTACCTGTCTCTTGGAAGTATTGGCGTGCTGAATAAAGGCTCTGTCGAGTCTCCTGAGAAAGTAACGTCACTGGTCAAGAGCTTTTTACGGGACCTTTTGTACCCCCAAACGGTATAATGCATCAGCTGATGATATGACGTCACTGGTGTCCGACCTGACATCAGGCGCGACAGGCCATGTTCTGTCTTTACCTTTCGTACCCGTCTATTACAAGAATTGACGTGCTGAATGAAGGCTCTGTCGAGTCTCTTGGGTGTGTAACGTTACTGGTGATGAGTTTTTTTCTGGCTCCTTGGAACCCTCTATAGGGAAAAATACATCAGTTGACGACATGATGTCAATGGTGTTCGACTTAACATGAGGCGTAACAGGTCATGTTCCATCTTTGCCTTTCGTACCTGTCAAGCATTGGTGCGTTAAATGATGGCTCTGCCGAGTCACCTGAGTGTGCGACGTCACTGCTCATGAATTTTTACCAACTATTTTTGGCTGAGCGAAAGCCATAAGGCATCAGCTAACGAAATGACGTCACTGGTAATCCACTGAGTGTGACGTCATTGGTCATGAGCTTTTACGGGCCTTTTTTGGCCGAGTTCAGGCCATTAGGCATCAGATAACGTTATGGCGTCACTTGTATTCGAATTAACATCAGTTGCAAAAAGCCATGTTTCATCTTTACCTTTCGCACCTGCCTACTGCAAGTATTCGTGCGCTACAAAAAGGCTCTGTCGATTCGCCTGAGCGTGTGGTGTAACTGGTCATGAGTTTGTGCAGGTTTACTCGGGCTGACTGAAGGACATCAAGCATCAGCTGCCGATATGACGTCACTGGCAATCGACTAAACTCCAGACGAATCATCTGAGTGGGTGACGTCGCTGGTCATGAGTTTATACGGATTCACTTGGGCCGCCCAAGGCCACAAAGCAACACCTCCCGTGAAGCATCACAAGATGATATGTCGTCACTGTTATTCGACTTAACATCAGGTCCAACATGCCACGTGCTTTCTTTACCTTTCGTACCTGTCTATTAAAGGTATTGACGTGCTGAATGAAGGCTCCGTCGAATCTCCTGAGTGTGTGACATCACTGGTCACGAGTTTTTTACGGGCTCTTTTGAACCCATTATAGGTTATAATGCATCAGCTGACGACATGACGTTACTGGTGCTCGACTAAACATCGGGCGCAACAGGTGATGTTCCATATTTGCCTTTCGTACCTGGCTGCTGCAAATATTCGCGTGCTATATGAAGGCTCTGCCGAATCACCTGAGTATGTGACGTCACTGATCGTCAGCTGGTAGGAGGTCACTTGGCCACCTATGGCTACGAAATTCCGCAGCAGAGGTGGGAGATGCACCATAGTTAAGCACACTAATTTTATTGTGCGCACCATTAAGTAACAACTTCAAACGCAACGGGCTGTTTCAACGACTACAATTTTGAACAAACGTAAACACAAAACAAAGGTGATCCCAGCCCACAAACCGACGTATATGCAAAACTATTCCGCCCGACATCACAGGATGCGCCCCTGAGCAGCTACGGTCCGGAATGCCCTGATGGCTACATATTAATCAAGCGCGCCGCCTAGCGGCCATAAGTCTGGGCCACAGCCCGAATATCAGTGACGTCATATGGTCAGGTGATGCTTGATGTCCTTCAGTCAGCCCGAGTAAGCCCGCGTAAACTCATGACCAGTTACACCACATGCTCAGGTGATTCGGCAGGGCCTTTATGTAGCGCGCGAATGCTTGCAGTGTAGAGGTGCGAAAGGCAAAGATGGAACATGGCCTGTTGCGCCCGATGTTGAGTCGAATACCAGTGACGTCATATCATCCCGCGATGCTTCACAGGATATGATGCTTTGTTGCATTGGGCTGCCCAAGTGAACCTGTATAAACTCATGACCAGTGACGTCACGCTCTCAGATGGTTCGGCATCACCTTGATATAGCACGCGAAGGCTTGCAGTTAACAGGTGCGAAAGGCAAATATAGAGCATGGCCTGTTGCGCATGACATTAGACGAAACCCGGTGACGTCATATGGTCATCTGATGTGGTGTGGCTTACGGTGGGTTCAAAACAGTCTATACAAATTAATGGTTAGTGACGTTACACACTCGGGTAATTCGGCACAGCCTTCCTTCAGCATTCAAATGCTTGCAATGGACAGGTACCAAAGGTAAAGATGGAGCATGGCCTGTCCCGCCTGAACTCTATTCGGATACCAGTGACGTCACATCTTCAGTTAATGTATGACCTTTCGTCGGCCCAAAAGAGACCGTAAAATCTGATCACAAGTGACATCACACACAGTCGAATGCCAGTGACGTCACATCATTAGGTTATGCTTTACGGCCCTCAGTTGGCCCCCAAAGATCCATAAAAATGCATGACCAGTGACGTCACACACTCACGTGATTTGGTAGCTTTTATTCATCACGCCAGTGCTTGCAGTAGACAGGTACGAAGGTACAAATAAAGCATGACCTGTTGCGACCAATATTTAGTCTAATATCAGTGACGTCATGATACCCGGTGATATTTCACGGAACATGATACACCGCGGCCGTGGGGCCTAAGTGCACTCGTATCAAGTGTTGATTAGTGACGTCACACATTCAGGTGATTCGGTCAAGCTTTTACTCGGCACGCAAATGCTTGCAGCAGACACGTACGAAAGGTAAAGATGGAATAAGGCCTGTTGCGCCTGATGTTTCATTGAATACCAGCGACGACATATCGTCAGGTGATGCTTTACGGCATTCATTGCACCCAAAAGAGCCCTAGAGCCTCACAACCAGTGACGTCACATATCCAGTCGAATACCAATGACATCGTATCGCTAGCAAATGCCTTGTAGCCTTCAGCCGGCCCAAAAGAACCCCGATCGATGCAAACCCATTTTCAGTGACGTCACTACGTCGGCTGATACCTAACAGCATTTCTCCATCACGGCAGTACAGGAACCCTGCAGCCAGCGTAGCTCTCTCCCCACCGTCGGCAATACAGGTACCCAAGTAAAAAAAGCCGCCTTTGGCTATAAAATTCACTATTTTAGACGAAAGGAAATGCACTAGACTAAAAGCTATGGGTGTTGAGTGCGACTGTTTTACTGGCTCCAGCCTCAGCACGAAGTCCTCCAGTCTTGAGTCGCTGCAGGCCATGGCGCACGAGGTAAGCCGGCGTTGGGCGGCGCTCTGCGGGACAGCCGTTCAACGCTGGCGACTGGTGACAACGCACAGCGTGTCCGTGTTTTGTTGGCGAACTGTTGGAATACGTAACCCGTTTGCATGCCCGAGAACCGAATTATGTTGTGGGGGCAGTCGAGTCACGGGGCTAGCGGATAGTGTTGATGTCACATTATGTCCATCGAGGTGTGCCTCACAGTACCGGGTTGGGTGCTGAGTGACATCCTGCAGTCGATGCGCCCAAAACCCAACTTATCATCATCATTACCCACAGTGTGGGTAGCTGTGCAGCAACACCGTATCGGCTCGCCTGACCGTGCTCATTATGACGCGCCCCCCGTTCGTCCTGTCGGTATGTCGGGCCCCGTGTTAAGCGGCCCGCGCGTGGCCGGGTTCGGCCGGCGCCGCAAGGGCGGTGAGGTGGCGGACGCGGCGCTGCGCCGGACGCCCGACGAGCCGCGCCAGCAGCAACAAGAGCTCAACAGGATTGCGGCCTGGCGCCGAGCCGAGGACATGCAGCGGCGCATCCAGCAGCAGTACCAGCGGCTGGTGCGGCAACAGCAGCAGCAGCAGCAGCAGCAGCACAGGCCGGTGAGTGGTGCGGTGTGCCCTACGGCCGGCGCCGAGCACGGCGAGCGAGTGTACACCGCTGTTTAGCTGCCCGCCAGTGACTGGTCGAACGCAGCTGACGGCATGGCCGCTGTGGCCGAGCGGACCGGCAGCTGTCTCTCGGATGGGGACTGTTGCGGCAGCGATATGCCGAGACAGGCGCACCTCTGTGTACGATGCAGTTCACATGCGTTGATGTCCGCGCGGACCTTGGATTGACGCTGACGGCTCAGTGTCTTGGCGGGAAGCACTTCTTTTGAACAAGCATCAGCAGATTAAATAGCTTGGACGAGTTGGAGACCGTGTAGCTGCTGTAGCTGCTTCGTGGCCCTGTGGTAGGCGTGTTCACTGCATGCCCTGTCTGAGCATATGCCGCCACATATACCGCGACCCGACCCGACCTGACCCGACCTGGCCAGACGTGACCCGACGTGACCCGACCCGACCTGAACTGACCTGCCCGGACCTTACCTGACCTGAATTGACCCAACCGGATCAAGCCCGACCCGATCTGACCTGCCCTCCCCGGACATGACCCGACCCGACCCGACCTGACCTGACCTGGCTGGACATGGCCCGACCGGCCTGACCTGACCTGGCTGGACATGGCCAGACCCGACCCGATCCAACCAATCCTGACTTGACGTCATCCGACCTGACTTGACCGGACATGGTCTGACCGGACCTGCCCTGGCCGAACATGAGCCGACCCGACCTGACCTGATGTGACATGGTCTGACCTGGCCGGACATGACCCGACCGGGCTTGCCGGCAGCCGTCGCAGGGCCAGCCTGGAGGGCCGCTAACGCCGACGGCGCAGGAGCGCGCGCCCAGCCGCACGGACCGCATGCGGCAGCTGCGTGAGCAGCACCAGCGCCGCCACGCCAGCCGCCAGGGCGTGTACGTGACGGAGGCGGCCGAGGAGGCGGCAGAGCTCCGACTCGGCCAGGTAGGCAGGCTCCCGAGCGGCGGCTCCAGTTCGGCGCAGTGCGGGCACCGATCGCGGCACGCTGCGTGCGCAGCTTGCGGGCTTCTGCCCCGGCCATGGTGAAATGGCCGTGTCCTTGTGCTGCTCTTTCGGTCGGTACGCTTACAGCCCTGCAGAGGGGTTCATGTGGGGCATTGTTGGCTTGTGTGATGACTTATTATCTTCCTATTGCTGCTGTCCAACGTAAAAACATGCACGATTAGCATTGCTGGCGTCATTTGCTTCATTTGATTGTCTCAAGGAGCCCCTTAATGTCACCAAGTAAGCAGCTTGCTTTGGGTTATATGCAATTCAAAGCCAGATCAGGTCAACCAAATGAACGTACCCACACACTACCTGTAATGCTTTCCAGAGACGTAAACACGCGACCGATGCCTATCAGCCATTGCGACCGTAGTCGTGCTCTTGTGTTCGAAAACAACACGCTCATGTGCTTACATCCGCAGTTTGTCTTGCACGTGCGGGTAAGGGAGAGGTCTTGGAAGGGTTTGGCAGACGGGAAGTCCATATTGGCAATAGTTGTACACATCCACGATGTCGCATTGCCGTCTGTATTTTCGCTACATTTGGAGCTATAAGTCCACCATTGTGGATCCCCTGTGTGGGGTGCTACGGGTCATTTTTTGGTGGCGCTCCCCTCCGCAGACTGTCTTGGAATGACTGAAGTGCAACGTGAAATGTTTAAACGCTAGGAAGGATATCGGCGTTTACGTCTATGAACATGCCGTGGTTACTAGCTCATTAAACGTTAGATGTTAGCTCGTCTGACGTTAAATAGTACTAGACGTTAGATGAATAGCACTACTACATTTTGGTTGCGTTTGACTGCGCATTTCCAGCTAGTCTTTGACCATCAGTGATGACCACCTGCGAAGAGCGCCTAGTAATCACGGTTCTAGATTTTTCTACATGTTGTCGATTTTCCTTCTGTCAACTGGGGAGGTGATGAACTCGTAGCACGCTGCTATGCTCTTGCGCCTTCTGCGGACGCCGGTGCGGCGTGCGGCCCGCAGTGGGCGGTGCGGCGTGCGGTGTGAGGGCGGCGCGCCGGACGGGCTGACGGCAGTGCGCCGGCCGGGCGTGGTTACAGGCGCACCCATCCAAGCCGGCCGCACCGCCGCCGCACCGCCCTCGCCTGCCGTCCCCTGCTTGCGGCTGGCCGCACGCCTGTGTCTGGGGTCGGGCGTGGGACGCCGTGCGGCTACGGGTTTTGCCTGATGATTGTTTGTCGCCATTCTCTTATTCGTCGGTGGTATGGGCTGACCCGCTGCCTGCACGTCGCCCTGCGACGCGCGGCGCACGCTAACCCCTCAGCGGTCATCTCGTTTTGATGGCATTGGTGTTTGTTGGTGATAATTGTGTTCGCCTGCAAGATTAGCGTTCGATAGTTGTATTTTACTCAATACTTGCGTTTTTGCTCGCTGCTAATGTTCTGTTCGATGTTTGGCATTTTCCCAATACTTCCCGCTATAATCTAGCTCGTTTCTTGATTAGGCCTGCATTGCGTGCCAGGCTGCCACGGATTAATTTCCCTCAGCGCATGGAGCGGACAGGGGGAAGCAATGGTGGACCACCGAGCCAGTGAGGCCACCTAAGCTGTCTACTGGAGCCACGGACCAATCCCAACGATCTGCCAGACCTACGGGTCCATCCTGGCGTCCCATCAGATGCACGAGCGTCTCCCAGCGGTCCGTCGGACCGGCGACGTAACCCCAGTGGTCCGTTAGATCACCGGGCGTACACAAATGTCTCCTCGGACCCGAGAGCGTACTTCAGCGGTCCCACAAGTCGGCAAACCCACCCAAACGGCCCCTCCAGAGACCCGCGGTTATACCCCAAAGGCCCTTCAGAACCACAAGTATGCCCCAAAGGCCCCTCAGACCCACGAGTATACCCCAACGGTCCCTCAGACCCACGAGTATACCTCAACGGTCCCTCAGACCCACAGGCGTACTCCAATGGTTCCTCAGACCCACATGAGTACTTCAATGCTTCCTCAGACCCACAGGCGTATTCCAACGGTCCCTCAGACCTTCTGGCGTACTCCACTGGCCTCTCAGACCTACGGGCGTACTCGAACGGTCCCTCAGAATCACGAGTGTTCCCCAGTAGTGTCCCAGATCCACGCGCCTCGAGCTCGGGCCCACCTGACCCCAGATTCCGAGACATCGCTCCGACGCCCGTATCCCGGGAGGCTCATCCTGGCTCCGCTCGCCTCTCTCGGACCCGGGCGCGGCCGGCGCCGTTGCGTCGGACCGGCGCGGGCTCGGCCGGACCAGCCGGCGCCCGCCCAGCCCCGGCGGCCGGTCCGCAGGCGCGTCGCAGCCGCGCACCCGCAGCGGCGGCGCGGGGTGCCGCAGCCCGGGCCCCGCCGGCGCGGCGACCGCGCGGCGCGACCTGTGTGACCCATACGAACCGATGCTGCGGCCCGGAAGCCGAGCAGGGCTGGTGGTGGCCCCCGGCCCCTGCCCCGGCCCCGGCCCCGGCCCCGGCTCCGACCACGCCCACCAGCACTTCGGACATTACGCCAACTACGAGCAGATTCAGCACCACCCGCGGTGAGCGGCCAGGACGTCGCGCACGGTTCTCTGGCACCGGAAGATGCCGTGCCATCGCCCATCTGAGCTGAGCCGCTGGGCCTGTTATATAAGGGACACTGAGCCGCTTCTGTGTTTTTGGCTTTGAAGTTTTTCCGGGTTGCATGCTTGCTGCAATTACAGGATCCATTTTGTTGAAAAAATATTCGGGCACGAAACTGCTAAAAGATGATAGGATTTGCAGTATCCAATAAGAAATAATAATGGTCATATATATTTCACGAGACATTTTAGGTTAACTAGCGCCGAAACACGCTTTAATGGTATTAGTATTATCAAGCAGAGGCTTCCCACAGCATTCACATCGGTTGGGATTTAAAATTTATGAAAGCGGTGGTAAGTGATCGAATTTTATTCAAACTTAAGATTGGACCGAATATTCCGGGGAATTCAATGCATGAAAGCTTTACCCCCAGGTCGCGTATTGGGGGTAACGTCTCGTGCCACACAGCCGCTTTAAACATCCGATTTTTTCATCTGCGCCGACAGAGGATTTAGCGTACTGTTGCCTGCTGGGCCTTTTCACGTTGCAAAGCAGCGATGTGGCCTGGAGATGGTGCTCGTTCCCCTATGTGTTGCATGCACGACCCGCGATGACGGCGGTGACGGGCTCGCGCAAGCCGACACGACGCCTAATCCAGCACGACCTGTTCACCGGTGGTCGGTCTTGGTTTCCAGCGAAGAACGCCTGAGGGGCGCCTCTCTGGTCAGTCGACTGGAGGAAAAGTTCCGGGACGAGGCCAGGTGTGGGGAGGTAGCATCCGGACACACGTTTGTCCGCCCGTCGAGAGTCTGCTTTGTCCAAGCGCCACCGGCCGAGTTCAGGGGTTCATTTCGGTCGCGTTTGTTTAGCTCTGTTCTTGCCACATTTTGACGCCTGGTCTCCGTGGGCCCGAATGAGCACGCCTCCCCCGGCCCCCGTGCGAGCGCGAGCGCGGCGTTGTCCCCGTGCTGTTCGCATCATTGCTCGTAGGGCAGGTGCGCATGATGGGCCCACGGAAGCCATCGGCTGTCGCGGCGCTTGCCTGTCGTACTCAGCCAGAGTCGCTTGCCTGTCGCACCCAGCCAGAGTCGCTTGCCTGTCGTCTTCAGCCAGAGTCGCTTGCCTGTCGTATTCAGCCAGAGTCGCTTGCCTGTCGTACTCGGCCAGAGTCGCTTGCCTGTCGTACCCAGCCAGAGTCGCTTGCCTGTCGCACTCGGCCAGAGTCGCTTGCCTGTCGTATTCAGCCAGAGTCGCTTGCCTGTCGTACTCGGCCAGAGTCGCTTGCCTGTCGTACTCGGCCAGAGTCGCTTGCCTGTCGTACCCAGCCAGAGTCGCTTGCCTGTCGTACTCGGCCAGAGTCGCTTGCCTGTCGTACTCGGCCAGAGTCGCTTGCCTGTCGTACTCGGCCAGAGTCGCTTGCATGTGGTCATTGGCGTGCATACAAGGAAGTGTAATGGCCCCCTCGCTGGCTGGTGAGCTCAATGCATGTCCCCTGGCGAAAGGCCTACGCCGCGGTGATCGTGCCCAGGCCGTTTGTGTCGTTGCGTCCGATTCGTGTCGGATGGTCTGGGGCATGCCTGTCCCGTTCGTGATCATTGCGATGATTGGTGACAGAATATCTCGATGGTTGTCTTTCCAATGTCTGAGATTTGTCAAATGTGCGACATTTCAGCTACGCAAATGGCACGTCCGGCTCCAGAGACACTGGGCGTGCAGGTGGCAATGCCTTCATAACTCCGGTCCCTTCAGCCAATTGATCCATCCCTCAGCACCGTCGCACCCTGCTGTTACCTCCAGCACGGGCGGCCAGCTGGTGGCACCAGGTGTACTTGCCAGAGTTGGTTGCCAGCACCTGCGCAGTGTCGCGTCCCTGCTCCTAACTTCAGCTGTGACCGCCAGGCGGCAGCACCAGGTGTGCCACTCGCAGCGCGGCCGGCGCGCCGAGCCGAGCACCGCCGAATGGCCAATCAGCAACTACTACGAGTACGAGTCGGTGCGGGCGGTCCCGCGTGGCGGCGGCGGCAGCGGCGGCGGGGTCGACCCGACGGCGAACCACTCGCTGCCGCGCAACCATGAGAGGACGCGCTCCGGGCCGGCCACCGGTGACAGAGCGGCCGGCGCCGGTCGAACACCAGGTCCGGCCACCGCATGCGGCGGTGAGTGGGGGCGAGTGAGGTGCGGAGGTCAGACGTCTGGTGGTGTCGGGCGGAGGGCTGGGTGGTCGCCTAGTGCCGGCAGTTGGCCCACTGGGCCGGTGGAGCTGATGCCCGGCCGGCGGTGTAATTGGCCCGGTGACGGCGTCACGCCTACCTGACCGGTGTCCCGTGTCTCTGGCCGCAGCTGCGGCCGCGGCCGGCGCGCTGTCGGCACCACTCAGCCCGCCCCGGCGGAGACTGGCACCGGCGGCTGTCCACCACGGCCGGCCGGGCCCCGAGCGTCTGCGGCCGACAGCCAGCCACACCGCCAGCAAGGGCAGCCGGGTGTGAGTCCTCGTGCCACGGGCAGAGGCGGTCGAGTCTGACCTCGACCCGCTGGGGCAGCGTGTCCGATCCCACTCCGGAGGCGCCGAGTTCCGTTAGGATGGGGAGAGGATCATAGGGTGGCGTCGCGGCTCTCTTTGGATTAATCCGCTACCCGTTCTTGCGGCCCTGCTCAGTATTACGCTGCCAGGAACCCGCCCCAACGAAACAGGATTTGTCCACAGGCACCAAGTGCTAGTAATTCTCCAGTGCTATTCTATGCGCATCGACATGGACAAAGGTATTCGTCACCGTGCGCTGCAGCTTTGCCAATCAGCGCCGCGCCAGGCCTGCCAGCAGTGGGCTGTAGACTGGACGCGGGTCAACACGCCACATGGTCTCAGTAGCCGATTCGCTCACGAAACCACGAAACCACGCGGCTATTGCTCGGCAGCTGGGAGAAACGCCATCAGATGTTTGTTGCCTGGGCTCCTGGAGGCCCACCACTCCATGTCTTGTGTAGTGACGCCTGATGCTATGTCTACGGGGCCTGGTAAGTGCCCACCGCCCAGCACTGGCCGAACGCGGGACCAGGCCCCGACAATCGGGGCATATACGTTAATACATATCTTGCCGCGCCATCTTTTGTCACGCCCCACCGGCCGGCCGCGTCAGCGGACCTGCCCGAGTGGCGGTCCCGGCGCGGTCCGCCGCGGAGGCTGCGCAGCTCGAGACCCGAGGCCGGTCCGTGACGTGGCCGCGCCCCGCCGCAGGTACGACGTGATGCTGGACTGCTGGCGTCTGGAGCCGGCCGAGCGACCCTCGTTTGGCCGCCTGATGCAGCGGCTGGACGTGGTGCTGGCGGCGCTGACGCCCATGGTACGGCCGCAGCGCAGCATTCTCGGCACGGGGACACGGGAGCTCACAGTGTTGGAGCCTGGTGAGGCGGTGTTGCCAGGCGGCCAGGCGGCGCCGGCGGCGCGGGCGGCCGCAGCAGCGTCGCTGAAGATCGCGATTCTGGCTGGGCTGCCGGCCATTGTCGGTGGGATGGAACGCCGCGGGGAGATTCGGGTTCGGAGACAGGCTTTTACGAGGCACAGAGACGTCGCGTGCATCGGGAGACGGAGACGTGGCCAATGTCGCCGACTGCAGGCTCGCAGCAGTGGGGTGGCTCGTGTCGCAGCAATACCCCCCGGCGCAGTGTCCGGGCTGACGGCGAGAGTGACCTGTCCGGCTTCACCGGCCGTCTGCCTGCCGCCCCCAGGAGTACGTGGCCATGGTCTCGCCCCAGCCGCACGTCGAGTACACGAAGGTGGAGGTGCCGTCTGCGTCGCCCTCCGCGTCGGCCTTGCCCTCGCCGCCGGGCAGCTCAGGCTGAGGGCGTCGACCGGGGGATCAGCGAGTCTGCAGGGACCTGGACTCGTGCCCTATGACGTCAGCGGACTTCCGTGAAGTCCGTGTCAAAGAAGTGCTCAGGTTTGTTTTTAACAGTGTTCCTCACCGGACTTCCAGTGTTCCTCGCCGGGCTTTTAGTTGATCCTGATCCGGGCTTTTAGTTGACAGTGCGGCGCCTCGCTAGGACAGTGTGGCGCCTCGCTAGGACAGTGCGGCGCCTCGCTAGTAAAGTGCGGCGCTTCGCTAGGACAGTATCGTGTCTCGCTAGAACAGTGCGGCGCCTCGCTAGGACAGTGCGGTGTCTCGCTAGGACAGTGCGGTGCCTCGCTAGAACAGTGCGGCGCCTCGCTAGGACAGTGCGGTGTCTCGCTAGGACAGTGCGGCGCCTCGCTAGAACAGTGCGGCGCCTCGCTAGGACAGTGCGGCGCCTCGTTGGGAAGAAATGCGGTGTGATATTTCTGCTTGGATTGAACAGAATGCAGTGTGGGTTGACCTAAGCCGCTCAACTCATGTTTAAGGTCGTGGTTTTTTTTCCTTGTTTGTTTTTACAAGCGGTCTGCACTGGAGTTTGAGTTTCTCTTGATATGGGTGTTGGAGATCTCCGGTGTGGTGCCTCGCGAGGGTCGTCTCCCGAGGCCTGGGGTGTGGTGGTTCTGCTTTGATTTAACGGATTAGCGGATAGTGCAGGTTGGCGGAATAGCTCGTCTTTCATGTGAGGTTGTGCTTGTATAGTCCACACCCCTTCGAAGTTTGTGAGCGCATTTCCATTGTACGGGTACATGTGACGTACCAAGCAAAACCTCTCGAAGCTTGTGAGCGCATTCCTATTGTACGGGTACATGTGACATGCGAAGCCAGAGCATGGTTAAGGTAGCCCATTAAGAAGGCCTTTTTTATTTGAAGTGTTTTCGTTACAATTGTTTTGCGTAACGAAGTCAAGCTTGTCAAGCAAAATGTTTGTTTCGCTACAAGGTTATAACCTAGATGGTATCTGGAACAGATTCAGTGGCATAGTTGCTTTGACGGGTTTCATTGCAGTAGAGACTCCTTACGTTACGATCATATCAAGGACCGGGTATTTTTGGTGCAGCTGTGATGTTTCTGCTGTGATTTTTGCCGGCGCCTGAGTGTTTGGACTGCGGTGTACCTTGTGGTTGAAGCGACTCCGTAGTGAATATATATGCATTCACCTTCGCGTCTTTTGAATATACAGTCCGGGACCCAGGGGGCGGTCCGGGATCCAGGGGCGAGGCTTTCCAGGAAGGAAGAGCGGACGAGCGACGCAGGTCCGCTATGGCGCCACGGCCAGCTTTCCGACCCACAAACTGGTCTGCTTCCGTGACCGACAGACAAAAGGCATCACAAAGGACGGCGATGGGAAGCTGCGCTTGATGACCTGAGCTCAGTCCGGCGGGAGCAGCCATTAAGTCATGTCTCACTTTTTCCATTTCAAAGCACGGATCTGTGTTATTTCCTATTTTATGAAAACGCACGAGCTCGAGCACGTTCTAATTGCGGGGTATAGACAGATAAGCCGGAAGCAAGTTCACTTTACTTGATCCATCGATCTTTAAGGCACTGACACTGCATTGATACGTATTTTAAGGCATAAGGTGTATGTGTGTGTGTGTGTGTGTGTGTGTGTGTGTGTGTGTGTGTGCGTGCGTGCGTGCGTGTGTGCGTGTGTGTGTGTGTGCACCCCGGGGGCCACCTTTGGCCCAGGTCGCTGTGTCGTGTGTGGAACAGCTGTGTGTGAAGAACAGGACAATCTGTGACAGGTAGGTTGCGTGTGATTATGAAGTTAACGGAGGCTCGCGGCCCTCTCGTCAAGCGGAGGCTCGCGGCCCCTCTCGTCCAATGAGCGCCCCGACTCACCCAGTAAGCGCCCCGACTCACCCAGTAAGCGCCCCGACTCACCCAGTAAGCGCCCCGACTCACCCAGTAGGCGCCCCGACTTACCCAGTAAGCGCCCCGACTCACCCAGTAAGCGTCTCGACTCACCCACCAAGCGTTCCGACTCACCCAGTGCGCGTCGGTTGAGGAAGAACTCGACGATGCTGGAGAAGAGGTTGGCGTAGACTCCGATGATGGAGCCCTTGCCGAAGAGGCTGATGTACGGCTGCGAACGGCCAGCATGGCGGATCGAACCTGGCGACGCGCAGCATCAGGACGGCGTCAGGACAGCGCGCACCTTTGGAGTCGACGACTTGGACGCTCTGAAGTGACGGTGTGAGATGCCGGACATAGCTCGCTGACTGGTCGGTGCCGGGGATCGTAACAGTCGATGCCGATCGCACATCATGAAGCCACACGGGCAACATCGTGACTGTGCATGGCATAACGCTACGAGCAACCGAACTCGAAGACTGGAGTCAAAAGACGCTACTTTAATTGTGGATTTACGACGCACTCAGCTACTGAGGCTATATACACCGCCTGCTTCTCACCCTGGCAGCCCAACATCACATGCACCCTTAAACCTCAATCGCCAGCAACACAACCCGAATAATTTAACAAACGTCATGGAGTGCGAACCAGCAGCAGGTGTAGCATGAGCGACACACCACGCCTTCTTTATTCCCGACGCAATTACATTAGAACAGTTTAGCGGGCCTGTGATTGAGACGTGCGTCAGTGAGCAGCGCGTAACCCGCACAGCCGTGCAGACAATGTACCAGGCGCTGCGGCCTCACCGTGGAAGGAGAGGCCCCAGGAGTGCGAGTCGGAACCCAGGGGGCTCACGATTCGCTGGTTGGCCGAGTCCGGATCAAACTGGCCCGTGACCAGACCCACCATCTGCGGGCGGCACACCGTCAGCTCCTGGTCGCAGTCTGAGGCAGGCAAGGAGGAGGAGGAGGCAAGGTGGTGGGGAGCAAGGTGGTGGGGAGCACGCATGTGGAGATGCAGCAGGCTCGTCGCGTGCATGTGGATGGAAGCGTGGCTCCTGGAGGAGGCGAGGTGGTGGGGAGTGGGCATGTGGAGGTGACGCTGGCTTGTGGTGTGCAGATCGAGGGAGGAGTTACCGCTGTAGGAAGTGAGGTGGTGGATGAGAGCAGAGCCGTAGAGAATGTTGGGGCGAGGCAGACTGGTGGTGCAGGTGTGGTAGGAGGCACTGACGTGCATGCGCTTGGAGGAATGCCGACTGCGTTTGTTGAAGAGCAGAAATGTGCATGCTGTGATTGCCACCGGCGGCGAAAGGCTATGATCGACAAACGTCTAGCTCCACTCGAGAGTCTGACTATTTGTTCATCAGGACGTAAGCAGACGGCCACAGACGAGACGCGGGACGTACGGACCACCCTGGCAAACATCGACAGAGGTACCCAACCGGACACTGAGGCGACAACAGACAGCGACACAGACAACTGGCTACTCCTTGATAGACGCGGCGACAAGAAGTATGACATCAGC
The DNA here is from genome assembly GCF_011947565.3 of Pollicipes pollicipes. Classification (NCBI taxonomy): domain Eukaryota; kingdom Metazoa; phylum Arthropoda; class Thecostraca; order Pollicipedomorpha; family Pollicipedidae; genus Pollicipes; species Pollicipes pollicipes. The sequence continues at coordinate 813,993 of NW_023597054.1, forward strand.
CGGTGGCGCAAGCGCCACTACACCGACAGAGGCACCACGGACCCGTGGTACGATCAAGATGTTCTCTCGAACGGCCGAAAAAAACCAACGGCTGGCAAAGCATGCGGTCTCGGACCGACATCGACCTTCCGTGACGGCAGAGCGGACACGCAGGGCGATACCCCCCCCCCCCCCCCCTCCCCCTCCCCCTCCCCCTCCCCCTCCCCCAGGCTGGTGCAGCGAAAAAGGGAGGAGCGTCGTTAAGCCACTTAGAAATATAACCATCGCGTATATAATTACCCGTGGTGATATGTATCCCGACTTGGAACGCAAACACCTTCTTCTGGATACCTAAGGGGTCAAAATTGGTGGTCAGTATCAAACTCACCTAGCCGCTGCCCAGTCTGTGGACGTGATTTATGACGTTTCCAAAGACAAGCCGAAGCAACACATCAGGACGCCAAACCCTGTGACTGGACGTGCCCGGCACATGAACTTGTCCATGGACAAGGTCACAGTGGCTGGCGTGACGCTACAGGCTGTGAACTTGCGACTCCCTGACACCGACGCCAACACTGCGGTAGTTCACGGGACGACCGCAGTGGTGAGACCGTATCCTGACCCCGTTCCAATCTACGCAGCCACCCTCCCGCCGCGGCAGTGTGATGCAGTCACTGGATGCAACGAGACCAACGGTCGGGGTGTGCTCGCTCACGTGACTGACTACCTTAACAACGACTTGGGACTGACAATGGACGAGATTGGGCGTCAAGCCCTCTCTGCGTCTTTGGACTGCGAGGCCGTGTACTCGGAACCAGTCAGTGGCTTCGGCCGCATCTGGAGAGAGCTGCATGGAAATCCATCGTTCCTGCACCTCGGTGGCCGGCTGCACCTGCTGGAGTCTCTCTGGGACAAAATTAAGCACCACCAGACATGTGCGTGGTTGGAGGATTTTTCGAGCAACTCAATTCGATTATAACCGTGTTCACAGCTTCGCCAAAACTGAAACAACAACCCGGACGTAAAGGGAAACTACCGAAGATGTCTGCAACTTCTGCGGAAAGTGACTGGTAAGCGACGATGGGCTAAGATGGCCAAAGAGAATGAAGGGGAAAGAAGGCACCAAGCAGGAGAAAACGGTGCTGCGCATCGATTCCAGGTTGAAATATCAGCCAAGGCTGAGTTCGAAATGCATGGTTTGTGGTCACATTTGGTAATGCCTTTGATCCATACATGGATCTTAAACAGGTATCTTATGCATCATACCTGTATCTTAAACTACCGTAACATACCTCTCCCATTTCGGTTGAACCAGAGCTGAATGTACATACCATACCATGACATACCTTATCATACGTGGATTGAGCTTTGTGTGCAAACATAAAATGAGCTGTCAATAAATCTTATTTTAATACGTGCCCGGGTGGCCGGCTACATACCTTTCGTTCCGGAGGGGGGCAATTTGACCGCCTGAGATCTCGGGAACTAAGAAAGCTAGGGACGCGAAATTTACAGCTGATATAGTGATAAACTGAATAAGGCTGAGTTCGAAATGCATGGTTTGTGGTCACATTTGGTGATGCCTTTGACCAGTGGGCGAGTAGAAATTTCTGTTGAAATTGGGCTATGTGCCATACCATACATTGATACCATATGCCATACATACCATACCATACATCTGAGCCTTGCATTTGAATAGGCGACAAAGCTTACGCTAGCAGTATGTATCTAAAAACAAAATGTTGCCGTGGGTCATTTTAAGTCAGTGACCTATTCTGACCTCTACGAAGTCCATGGAAGATGTACAATGCGGCTCCTGCTATCAATAAATTCGAAATGAGCAGCAGAGGATATCCCATACAGCAAGTCCTAGAGTAGTAAAAGAAGTTGATGTTGACTTTGGTCTGACCTTTATACCTGACCTAAGGTCAACGCAATTTTCTCATTTAATATTTGTGTTTTCTAAGAAAGCATCTCAGAGATGCATGGCTTCGTCTAACACTCCGTTGTTGCGTCAGATTGAACGATTGCCTGGAAGTGGACTTTGCTGAAAACATGGCCTGATCTTGACCTGACACAGGTCAGCGACCTTACTAGATGCATCTAAAACTTTCGACACCAAACGATCCGCTATTCAACTGTCCACAGCTATGCAGATTTTGACGCGGCCACGCCGCGCCGTTCCGAAACCATTCTGAAAAGACCTTGGGGTTGGGGGCAATTTGAACCTCATCCAACCGTGTGCTAACGTTCGTCTAGCATGGGGGAGGGTCAAGGTCGGGCTGTCGTAGCGGGCTGCATCAGGGAGCAGCGTCAAGGGTGAACACAGCTACCATGGTGGATCACCTGCCGTGGGCACTTCTTAACACCCGGTCTCCTCCATCTTGCGGTCGGTCTGCCCCACTCCCACTGACTCAGGTTCATATGCTGGCCCTGGGGCGGGGGGGGGGGGGGGGGGGCGTTTAATTCCGCCATGAAGAGCTAGACTTGTCAAAATAATATTTGAGGACGGGATGTGGTGGGCCTGGCCTGACAATCCGTTCCATGCATCCGACCAAATCATCCAACTTTTCTTGTTTTCACCATTACTTAAAATAGGGCAACTGCCCCGTCCCCCCAAAATAGGGCTGTAGAAAAACATGCGAGGCACCAAGGGTGGGGACCTGCAATCGAACTCACATTTCCCATCTGCATACGAATTTGTGCGTGCAAACTCCTATAACACGAAGTTTATCCACGACCAGCATTTCGTATGAACATTGCGTATTTCCATCATACATTCGCATATGAACTTTAACATGCATAGTTTCATCGTGCGAGCGTTTTCACCGACCAACGTGGCTATACGAACTGCGGTCGATTTTTGTGTATTACGAACTATCGTTAACCTTTTTTGACAATGCACACTTCATCCAGACGAGCATCAGACATGCTAACATTGTCCACCAACAATTGTTATAGGAGGTTATTCTGCCGTATTTCTGTTCGCAGCCCTGACGGACGGGCTAGGTAACTACAAACCACCGACATCTTCGAACTGAAACGGCCATGAAGAGGAGCAAAACGCCATGTCACAGCTCATGCAAAGTTTAAGGAAATTATACAGCTCATTTTTGCATTTGTTGTCGAGTAGCAAACAGTCGTATTAAGTCAGTTGGTATTGATGGGTGTTTGATCGAGCTTTCCACAAATAACACGACTTTAGCACATCTCAGCGTGGACTTACATGTGCAAGAACCAGATGGTAAGAGCTCTATACACACCATTGGTATCAATAAAGGGTTTTTGACAAGGCCAATGAACATCACTGAGGTCATTGTTTTTCATTTGAACGAGGAGTGTTTTTGCCAAGTAGTGATGTTCCTTTTCACTTAGAGCAGTTGTGGATGTCATCAGATAAAATTTCAAGAAAAAATCATTTTCAGTTTCAACTTATCACAGTGATCGGGCTGGCGCTTGGACCACAATACCTTCAGCACCAAATCGACACCAAATTCTTATCTGGGCAATAATTTGGTGCTGATCCAGAGTGCATTTAGCTAAAGGTTCAACAAAATAAACCAAACAGCCAAAATACAGGTTGTAAGGCACTGAACGCCCGAAGTAGCTTTCCCAATAACACTTGGTTCAAAATCACAATTGGTATACCAACAAGAAAAGATTGTGCAAGAAAATGTACTGGGTGACGCCAGCGGCAGTTCTCTTGAGGATGGACATCCACGGGCGTTTCGAGCTTCCGCTATTCCACCGCTGCTCCAGGTTTTGCGCATCCACAGCAGCAGCTGAGATGTTCCGTGCACCACGCTCCTTGCTGTCCGCTCTGACCTCGCTGGCCATGTAAACCCGGCCGTTTACCGAAGCACTGGCTGCATCCACCTCGTGCTCTGCGCAGATGGTGCACACCAGCACAGCTCGCTTCCTGGCGCTTATCTGCCGGTTTTCGTAGAGAAGGCAGTCTAAGGCGTTCAACAACCACTGAACATTCAGTTTGGCTCCCTTGTACCACTCGTCAGTTGTTGCACTTCTCTGGCTCGCACCGCTCTTCAGCGAAATGTGGACATAGGTAAATGATGTGGCATACTGTAAGTGGCGCATCGCAGCGAGGGCACTGAGGCCGTTCTTCACCTGAAGAAAAGCTGAAGAGCATGGATTAAAACTGTGTCCCCACCCTAATGATCTGGCACGGCAGCTGTGCGACATGTAATAAATATACGAGACTAGCTCCTGATGGAGGAGAGAGCGATCTTCCTCACTGGCAATGTCCTGGACCAGCGTGTGCAGCCTGTTGTCATCTCCCGCGCGTAATCCTTAAACCCATCCGCGGGGAGCGGTTCCAAAGATTTTTCCAGGTCTCAGTAAGCAATGCAGATGAGAACACGAAACGAAATGGGGCTCGGCTAAAGTAACTGACGGCTCTCGATGCTTTCCGACGCATAGGTGCGCAAGTAATCGCTCGGAAAGCGCTGGTTACACTATCATTAAATTACTCACACCCGGCCGGTCGGCCCCGGGCACCACCAGCCCCTTGTAGACCGGCCCGGGCCCGGACACCACCAGTCCCCTGTAGACCGGTCCAACCCCACGCGCCACCAGTCCCCTGTAGATCGGTCCGACCCCGGGCACCACCAGTCCCCTGTAGACCTGTCCGACCCCGGGCACCACCAGTCCCCTGTAGACCTGTCCGACCCCGGGGCACCATCCGCCCCCTGAAGACCCACTCGGCCCCACGCACCACCAGCCCCCTGTAGGCCGGCCCGGCCCCGGGCACCACCAGCCCCCTGTAGACCGGCCCGGCCCCGGGTACCACCAGCCCCCTGTAGACCGGTCCGGCCCCGGGCACCACCCAGCCCCCTGTGGGCCGGTCCGGCCCTCGCCGATGCTGCCGGCAGTCGCCGGCCTCCCCCCGGGCTCGTCCAGAATGACTCCAAACGGTCGAGGTCATTGTTTGAAAGATGATAACGCTGTGGTTATAAGCCTTCTTGCCCTCACCCATTGGCATCGATCGTCTGTAATACACGCACGGTGATTGTGAAGCGTTCGTATCTTCCTGAAGGGATGGTTTGCGTTGCTCGTTTACATAATGTATACAGCGACCACAGCTGCGCCCTGTCGCCGAAAGCTTTAGTGTTGGCCATCGTCCGTTTCTGGGATTTGTACCTCGTTGATGTCACCGAAAGGTTTAGTGTTGGCCACTGACGTCAAAAACACTTTCAAATGCCTGTAGGAGCATATCGTGATCCTGCTTCAACTGATCTGTGGAAACTGTTCTCTATTCTATTCTCCACGATCTCGCTTTTTGGGGGCCTTTTTCTGAAGAGACGCGATACAACAAGAGGACACCTCCCCACCTCCGCCCAACGTCTACCACTTACGCTGGTGAGAATCGGACGGGGAGTCTCGCGCTTATGGATGATTGAGTGCTGCGGAATCACGTTGTTATTGAGCCACTCCCCTGCTGCCAGATTTGTAGCGCGCTTTAGTTCCGCTACCAAACTGAAAAGAAATGGTCGTTCCGGTGATCAAATCAGAGATAATAACTTCATAAACGGCTGGCCGACGCACCGGCCGGCCGATGCGGCTCTTGCTCCTCCTCCGGCGAGGGGAGCGTGATCACGCGGTAGGACATGCGCGATGTGTCTTTCAGCCAGGAGAGCCGTGAGCGAAGGTCCATCTCGGTTGGCGCCGCCGCGTCCGGCGAGCCGGCGAGGAGCGGCGAGGCACCGGCGTCTGTCGGGGCAGGGGGAGAGACGCGTCGGGGACGGCCGCACCTCAGGCGCTCAAAGGGAACACTCAGTCACACCTCAGGCGCACCTCAGGCAACGCACCTCAGGCGTTCAGTCAAAACTAAAGAGAAAGTTCTTCAGCGAAACTGGACGTGACTCACAGGTTCAACCGCGAAAAACGTCACCTACGAGCGCTCCTTCCCTACCGCGGATGCTCAGCGCACATACAGCCAACGCGGTTCTCGCAACCGCCGACGCGGGGAAGACAGAAACATAGCAACATGAGAAAAAGGCCCCGGAAAGGATGAAGATTTTCTGATGGCAGAAACATTCAGGCCGAACCACGGTCTAAACGAGATAAGCCTAACGGAGAGCGACGACAGGATCAGTGGAAAACTAAGCAAAGAAATTGCGGCATGCGCGCGAAAAGCGAAGAACACGGACCAGAAGGCAGCTCGAAATACAGGACGATAACCGAAAGAAACAGCGAATGAGAGCTCACGGGACAGTGAAGAGCATTGCCAACAGCAAAGCCGATGACTACAGAGACGTCCGAGACACGAGATCCAATTCGTCGCGCTGTGAGCGCCAGACAGACCCAGCGACGCTGCGGCGACCGAGCCCTTACCAGGCGGCCTGACCGGCCGGGCGAGCGGCGCCTCCCCAGCCGGCGAGTCGTCCACCACCGCCAGCTGGCGGGCGGCGGGCAGGCCGTCGTGAGGCACACCCACTTAACCCAGCCGCGGGAAGCGTCGGATCAGACGGCAGATGGGCGTCGGCAGCGCCAGCGACCAGCGCGGCAGGCTACCCAGATCGCACGTGACATTAGCGACCGGCGGCAACCGCAGCACACCCGTGACAATCGGAGAATGGCTACAGCAACGATCTACGACAGCACCAAAGGCCTTAACGGCCCGGTGGAACTGGGATGGTGGTGGGACGGCGGCAAAGGACTTGGCAACATCTGACTGATCGTGCCTGTGGATATCTTCTGGTCGGTGGTGGGACGGCGGCAAAGGACTAGGCAACATCTGACTGGTCGTGCGCGTGGATATCTTCTGGTCGGTGGTGGGACGGCGGCAAAGGACTTGGCAACATCTGACTGGTCGTGCGCGTGGATATCCTCTGGTCGGTGGTGGGACGGCGGCAAAGGACTAGGCAACATCTGACTGGTCATGCGCGTGGATATCTTCTGGTCGGAAGCGCACCAGGATCCCAAGACCTGATCTCAAGTCTTGCGACCCGGCATGTGTGACCCTTACCATCTTAATATGCCAATAGGTTAGTATGCCAACAGGTTACCGTCACTGAGTGATTTCAGGTGCCCGGATCCACGCTTGCGATTAAACGACATGTTTACTCCTGACCTCCGGACAAGACGGGCCCTACACAGCTCGTTAAGTCGTAGAACCGCAACACCAAGGCACAATCTAGCCCTTCCGAGTGACCTCAACTGATTGGCGACCCCGGCCGATACCAGAGTCATCAGACCCCATCAAGCCTCCCTGATTGATGACCTGAGCAACGATCAGTCACGGGACTCGGCGACCAGCGATGTCGCCCCCCTCCCCCCGTTCGTGAGGAAGCCTCTTCCAGCACAGCGCGTGACACCCACCTGCGACTGATGACGGCCGTGGCCTGGAACTGTAGCGAGTCGGCCACGGACAGCGCCGTCACCAGGCGCACGCACGTGTTGGCCGCCGTGGTGCCGAACGCCGGCAGCAGGCCGCCGCTGCCGCCCGACCGATTCAGGCCCGAGAATGCCAGCCCTGCCGGTCAGATACGGTCAGCGGAGGGAGGGAGGAACGTACTGGCGCTGAAGGGAGGTGGGGGGGGGGGGGGGGGGCGGCGAGCCCCGGGGGCGTGGTGAGCGGACACCAGACCGCAAGTGACATCGGTGCCGGCGGAAGTAGGCGGAATAGAGGAAGTGGCCGGCGGACGAGGACGGAATAACGGAGGTGGCCGGCGGCTGGAACGCCCGTGGACACCGCCCGCCATTGACCGAGCCGGAGAATCGGAGGCGCGTCAACAGACGAGCGGTCGTGGCCACGGGCGGTCAACACGTCACCCGAGGCCACCATCCAATCCGGAGGGCGTTAGACGAATGGATCACAGGCCCAGCCCTGCCTCACAGGCCCTGCCTCACAAGCCCAGCCCTGTCTCACAGGCCCTGCCTCACAGGCCCAGCCCTACCTCACAGACGCAGCCCTGCCTCACAGGCTCAGCCCTGCCTCACAGGCCCAGCCCTGCCTTACAGGCCCTGCCTCACAAGCCCTGCATCACAGGCCCAGCCCTACCCCACAGACCCAGCCTGTCTCACAGGCCCAGCCCTGCCTCACAGGCCCAGCCCTGCCTCACAGGCCCTGCCCTGCCTCACAGGCCCTGCCCTGCCTCACAGGCCCTGCCCTGCCTCACAGGCCCTGCATCACAGGCCCAGCCCTGCCTCACAGGCCCAGCCCTGCCTCACAGGCCCAGCCCTGCCTCACACGCCCAGCCCTGCCTCACAGGCCCAGCCCTGCCTCACAGGCCCAGCCCTGCCTCACAGGCCCTGCCCTGCCTTACAGGCCCTGCCTCACAAGCCCTGCATCACAGGCCCAGCGCGCTACCGTTTCTGGATAAAACCGCAATACAAGACAAAAGAACGCTCCGTGAAACAAAGGCAGTGGTCAGCCATTCAGGAGCGTCAGCAAATAAGTCGAGCGATTTCTTACCAGGTAACGGTCACCTCACGCCAGCGTCACAGCCTCATGACTGATGAGGGGCCCAGCGAGCCCCCCCCCCCCCCCCCCCCCTCCTCCCCGACTCATCCAGTGAGCGCCGCGACTCACCCAGCGAGCGTCGGTTGAGGAAGAACTCGACGGTGCCGGAGCGGAGGTTGGCGTAGACGCCGATGATGGAGCCCTTGCCGAAGAGGCTAGTGTAGGGCTGCGAGCGGCCAGCATGGCGGATCGTACCTGGCGACGCGCAGCACCAGGACAGCGTCAGGACAGCGTGCACCTTTGGAGTCGACGACTTGGACGCTCTGAAGTGACGGTGTGAGATGCCGGACATAGTTCATTGACTGGTCGGTGCCGGGGATCGCAACAGTCGATGCCGATCGCATATCATGAAGCCACACGGGCAACATCGTGACTGTGCATGACATAACACTTCTTGCCACCCGAGCAACCAAACTCGAAGACTGGAGCCAAATAACGTTGCTTTAATCGTGTATCTACGACTCACTCAGCTACTGAGGCTATACACACCACCTGCCTCTCACCCTGGCAGCCCGGCATCACATGCACCCTTAAACCTCAATCGCCAACAGCACAACCCGAATAATTTAGCAAATGTCAGTGAGTGCGCGCGAGCCGCAGGTATAGTATGGGCGACACACCACGCCTTCTTTATTCCCGACGCAATTACGTTAGAACAGTTTAGCGGGCCTGTGATTGAGACGTGCGTAAGTGAGCAGCGCGTAACCCGCACAGCCGCGCAGACAATGTACCGGGCGCTGCGGCCTCACCTTGTTGGTGATAATTGTGTTCGCCTGCAAGATTAGTGTTCGATAGCTGTATTTTACAGAATACTTGTGTTTTTGTTCGCTGCTAATGTTCTGTTCGATGTTTGGCATTTTCCCAATACTTCCAGTTGTTAACTAGCTCGTTTCTTAATTAGGCCTGCATTGCGTGCCAGGCCGCCACAGATTAATTTCCCTCAGCGCATGGAGCGTACAGGGGCAGCAATGGTGGACCACCGAACCAGCGAGGCCACCCAAGCCGTCCACTGGAGCCACGGACCAATCCCAACGATCTGCCGGACCTACGAGGCCATCCTGGCGTCCCATCAGATGTGCGAGCGCCTCCCAGCGGTCCGTCGGACCGGCGACGTAACCCCAATGGTTGGTCAGATCCACGGGCGTACGCAAATGTCCCCCAGACCCGAGAGCGTATCTCAGCGGTCCCACATGTCGGAAAACCCACCCAAACGGATCCTCCTCAGACCCACGAGTATGCCCCAGCGGCCCCTCAGACCCACGAGGATATCCCAAAGGTCCCTCAGACCCACGAGTACACCCCAGCGGTCTCTCAGACCCACAGGCGTACTCCAATGGTTCCTCCGACCCACATGAGTACTCCAGTGGTTCCTCAGACCCACATGCGTATTCCAACGGTCCCTCAGACCCTCGGGCGTACTTAAATGGCCCCTCAGACCCACGGGCGTACTCCAACGGTCCCTCAGAATCACGAGTGTACCCCAGTGGTGTCCCAGATCCGCGCGCCCCGAGGTGGGTCCCACCCGACTCCCAGATTCCGAGACATCGCTCCGACGCCCGTATTCCGGGAGGCCCATCCTGGCCCGCTCGCCTCTCTCGGATCCGGGCGCGGCCGGCGCCGTTGCGTTGGGCCGGCGCGTGCTCTGCCGGACCGGCCCACGCCCGCCCAGCCCCGGCGGCCGGTCCGCAGGCGCGCTGCAGCCGCGCACCCGCAGCGGCAGCGCCCCCGATCGCGGCGCCGGCGGCGCGGCGGCGTCCGACCCACGCCGCCGCAGCCCGGGCCCCGCCGGCGCGGCGACCGCGCGGCGCCGAGCCGGCGACCCATACGAATCGATGCTGCGGACCGGAAGCCGATTTTGTTAAATAACTATTCGGGCACGAACCTGCCAAGGGATGATGGAAGTTGCGGTATCCAATAAAAAATAATAAAGGTCATGCATATTCCATGTGAAATTTGATGTTAAATAGCGCAGATACACGCTTTAATAGTGTTGAGTATTATTAAGCAGAGGCTTCTTTCAGCATTAAGATCGGTTGAGATCTAAAATTTATGAAAACGGTGGTAAGTGATCGAATTTGATTAGAACGTAAGATTGGACCGAACATTCCGGGGAAATCAATGCATGAAAGCTTTACATCTAGGTCGCGTATTGGGGGTAATGTCTCGTGCCATACGGGCGCTTTAAACATCCGATTTTTTCATTTGCGTCGACAGAGGATTTAGCATACAGTGGCCTGCTAGGCCTTTTTACGTTGCAAAGTAGGGATGTGGCCAGGAGATGGTGTTCGTTCCTCAATGTGTCGCATGCATATCCGGCGATGACGGCGGTGACGGGCTCGCGCAAGCCGACACGACGCCTAATCCAGCACGACCTGTTCACCGGTGTTGGGTCTTGGTTTCCAGCGAGGAAGGCCTGAGGGGAGCCGCTCTGGTCAGTCGACTGGAGGAAAAGTTCCGGGACGAGGCCAGGTGTGGGGCGGTAGCATCCGGACACACGTTTGTCGGCCCACCGAGGGTCTGCTTTGTCCAAGTGCCACCGGCCGAGTTCAGGGGTTCATTTCGGTCACGATTGTCTAGCTCTTTTCTTGCCACATTTTGACGCCTGGTCTCCGTGGGCCCGAGTGAGCACGCCTCTCCTGTGTTTTATTTGTTCCTGTGTAAACGTTATGTTCCCGATCAAATCATCAGGTGAACGAGCAGCGAAGCGCTACCGAGATTTGATTCCGATGATCATTAGCAAACACGTCTCCTCCGGGCCTCAGATGGCCCTTCGCCCGGCCGGAGAAAGGGCGGATTTCCGACCCCTTTCCCATGACCTCTGCCCCCATGGATGGCATGGAAAAAAGCACCGGCGGAAAGGTACTGACGATGTAAGGCGAAAACACGTACTTTTTACTCAGGTCAATATTGAGGTTACCACAGGTCACGAACAGATCAAGATGCGTGAGGGGGATTAAATGAACATATGCCATATTCTGACAGGGAGAAACTGAGGTTAAACGGTAAATATTGAATCTTGAGGATATGAGGGGCAAAATGAAACAATTTCTAACTCTTCACTTGGGTGAGGTCAGGTATATAATCATTCCAAAATGACCCACATGGACAAGGATAACATATTTTCTTTCTTTTTGCTCGTGACCAAACTATTGTGGCTGAACTATATGCATGACTATGTGAGTTTAAGCACCGAGGTGAGGAGGTAACAAAGAACCGAGTGCCATTTTAGGTGACGCAAGGGTCAAGTTAAAAGTCAAGTGAGGTCGAATTTTCAAATGCCCAGAATCGAAGAATTCAGTGTTTTAACAGGGACATTGTGACAATGTTTTTCAGGTAAGAGCACGTCCAGTGAGGACTGTGGGAGGTCAAGAGATGCCTTTTACTTGTCTTGCATTTCGACGACCTCCAGTCCCCACTGTTACTTTTGCTGTCCACGGCATGCATGAATGAAAGCTCTTACGTTCATCTAGCATCTTATTTAGTATCTTAATTTTCTTTTATAATTTTTTACGTACCACAACGCCCCATTTACGACCAAAGGTATTTCGCGCACACCTGAGGTCAAAACAGGTCATTGACCTCGGAGGACTATGGTGATCTTTATATTACCTTCAATGTAATTAAAGGCTATTCCGACCGTGAATCCGAATCCAGCGTCCATTTTTATCTTGCAGTCTAACAAACTGCCGATTATGGACGAACAGGCTGTGTTTTATAAGATGCACCCATATTGTTGGGTCGTGGCCTTACCTAAAGTCACGGTCCTGTGACGACAGTATGGTGGTAAATTTTGGGGCCATACTGTTGATTATATATCAGCAGCAGGCTGCATGAATTTAACAGTGACCTGTTGAAGCTTAAGCGGCTGTATTTTAAGTTTGCATCTCACTGATGTTAGGCGCATTGTAGGACAAGTAAAAAGCTGAGAAAGTTGCGTGTCGTGTCGTTTTACTGTAACCTGCCATGAAATGCACCTTTTGAATTGGTACAGTGCAAAACATACCATTGATCTGAGACTGAAGATAGCGTGCGAAACGCTTAATCATGTTTAGTGACTCGTGTGGTGACAACCCTGGTGTAAATTACCCGCGGCGAGATATTTATGCCCTGAAAACCTGACGCTTATGTAGAATGTATACGAGCGTTGTCGTGCTATCTTATCAGGATGTTTGTCTTAACATGACGCGACACACGATTGGACGTCAAACTCCCTACAAAGGAGGAAACCACTTGCTGGGCATTTGCATTACTGCCACTGCCATGATATCTCCGAAAATAATATCCCGGTCTTCATCAACAGAAACCAAAAGCTGGTAACTTGATAGATGCACTCAGAAAATGTCTGCCTGACTATCCTTGTGCCCTTTGGTGAGAAATCTCCCCTGTTCGTTGGTCAGTTCTAATCCTTGCAACTTCCCTGCTCCTAGATTTTACTCGGTATACTCAACCACCTCTTCTGGAACGCTCCTCGCCGCTTCGACGATTCACCCTACTGCTTCGGAGACGCACCCTGCCACTCCAGCGGAACCGAGCCAGAGCATTGCGACAACTGACGAGTGGTACAAGAGAGCCAAACTGAACGTCAAGTGGCTGTTGAACGCCTTCGACTGCCTTCTCCGAGAAAACCGACAGCAAAGCGGCAGGAAGCGAGCTGTGCTTGTGTGCACCATCTGCGCAGACCGCGAGGTGGAGGCAGACAAGGCTTCGGTAAACTGGTGGGTTTACATAGCCAGCGGCGTCAGAGCGGGCAGCGGGGAGAAACTGATGGGCGTAGTAGATCATATGCGCGGTGGATGTTACAGTGGATGCGAGTAACCTGGAGCAGCAGTGGAATAGCGGAAGCTCAAAACACCTGTGAATGTTCATCCTCAAGAGAACTGCCGCTGGTGTCACCAAGACGCTTCTGGAGTTCGCCGCTGCTGTTTACAACGATAGCCTGCACGAGACTCTGGCCGATTGGTCGTGGCCAGCCCGCTCCCTCATAGCGCTGCACGAGCGGGGAGTCTGGACAGCTATAAGCGAGGGTGGTTGGGAAGTGGACCTGCAGCGAGCAGAGCCACTTCCTGTAGCTCTTCGCTACAGAGATCCGGATATGTACTGGGAGATGCTCAGCGTCGTTGCCAAGTTAGAGCGGGCCAAGATCGACGCCAAGATTGCCGCTGAAGTTGTGTACAGCCTACAGGTCGACGGAAGTATGGACCGTAAGCAGCAAGACAACAAATTCGTCACTGCCAGAGTGGTTGATGCTAACGCTGAGCTGCAGATCCACATTCTAAGCGTGATGGAACCGGAAGAAGATGGCACAAAAGGTCTACTAGAGGTGGTAAAAACTGCTGTTGAAGGGCTGGATCTGCCTCTCGATAAGGTGGTTGGCTTGACTACGGGCGGAGAGAGCGCCAACACGGGTCGCAGCAGAGGTCTCTGGAAAATGCTCAATGACCTGCTGGGACGTGACCTGATCACCGTCACACGTGACACGTGACACAGTCACGTGACACGTGACCTAATCTGGTGCGTGTGTCATAGGGTTGACCCAGCTCTCGAGAGTGTGGGGAAGACGGTATCGGAGATCCTGCACTGGAAGACGGACCTGTGTGCTCTAATAACGCACTTCGGAACATCGAAGTCCAGGAAAAAAAGCCCTGCGCGAGCAGCGAGAAGCTGGTCACTCTCCCCCAGCACTTCGAGGTCCGATTCGCCGAGCACCTGCTGTCGTCGAACCAATCAACGCTGTCCTGACGAACCTAGCGGCCTGTAGAGAAGTATGGTAGGAGACAGCAGCAAAAGGCAGCAAGAAAGAGAAAGCTGAAGCCGAGGGCTTTATCAAGAAATGGGCCGCGGACGGCCGCGCGGTCCGTGTGACGAGCGTCATGGCCAAAATCTGCGGAATTTTCCACCACCTGCAGAAAAAATTCCAACGCGGGAACCTCGTGCTACCAGATGTGCTGGAGGCCCGCAATGCTGCGCTACTGCAGCCGGAGTTAATGAAAGAGGAGCCTCTGCCTAGTGGACAGGAGGAAAGGTTCGTCCCAGCTGCAGACGAACCAGCCGTCTTAGCGCACAATAGCCTCGTTATGACGAAGAGAACACTTGAAGTGTGCGTAATGAGATTGTTCAGGCCGCGACGAACCTCCTGGGCGACAGGCTCGATGTCGAGCAGGAGCAAGTTGTGCAGGACATGGTCGCTATGATTGAGTCCAGGTCAGCGAAACAGTTCATCGCTGCCGGTCGGAGCTCGGCATCCGGGCCGTTTGGCAGAGAGAGCGTGGCCCAGTGCACGAGCGACGCCTGTGACCATTGGCGCAAGATGAGCGACGCCTGTGACCATTGGCGCAAGATGAGCGACGCCTGTGACCATTGGCGCAAGATGAGCGACGCCTGTGACCATTGGCGCAAGATGAGCGACGCCTGTGACCATTGGCGCAAGATGAGGCGACGCCTGTTGACCATTGGCGCAAGATGAGGCGACCGCCTGTTGACCATTGGCGCAAGAATGAGCGACGCCTGTGACCATTGGCGCAAGATGAGCGACGCCTGTGACCATTGGCGCAAGATGAGCGACGCCTGTGACCATTGGCGCAAGATGAGCGACGCCTGTGACCATTGGCGCAAGATGAGCGACGCCTGTGACCATTGGCGCAAGATGAGCGGCGCCAGAGACCGGCATCCTGGCATGAAAGACAAGCTGGTGGCGGTGACGAAAAACGCTAAAGGCGTCTGCAAGCAATTCTTGTCGTCGCTCCTCTACGTCACTCCGCACAACATGGGCACCGAGCGTGCCGTGTCGCACTACAACACTGCACGCAGCAGCCATTGCCTGGGCATGCGTCTGTCAACGGTGAACGACCGACTTGTCATCAGTGTCAACTGCTTGGGCACCGCGAGGTTTGACCCGCGGTGGCGGCCTTCCTGGCAAACAAAGACGGGCGCAACCGTCAGCCGAACCTGGAGAAATATAAGCAGCGTGAATTTGCCAAAAGGTTCTTCCATTCCGAGGGATCGCTGTAGAGTGTACTGGGTCACGTTGGGAGCACGCGTGTCAGCGAACTGTGACGTCATAGACGCTGTTTGATTCCAGTCTGACCATGGCCGCATTCATTACATGTGAATGACCTACTTTTGACGCTTCCCTTTGAATGTTTCCAGCTAAGATGCCCCTCTTGGCATGATTTGCCTCATTGTTATCCAATTGTCAACAGTTCAAATGCAATGATGCCCTGTCATATGCATGACACAGGATGCACATAAACCAAAGCCGTCCTGGGTAAAGCTGCATGTTGTTTAATCAGTAAGTTAATGAGCTCAAACAGGTCATTGGTCAATTCGGGTGAGGTTGTAAAACAGCTTGGAAATGTTGCAACCTGCTACACGACATCTGTCTCTATCCTAGCAGCTTCGGAGCCTCGGTAAGATGGCATAGGCGTCCGATGTCCCAAGTCTGCATTCATCCGTTACCATGCATTTACGTCAAGACGTGAAGCCGCATTGCTGAAAATGAGTTAAGTAAGATGCATCGTGCAGGCTTTCATTGTATTCAGATCGATTACCACGTGACAAAAACTTATCAGCGGTTCTCTAGTATTTGTGGAAGAAGTAGAACAAATGTACATCGTGGAGATGATTGGAACTCAGCAAACATGTCTCGTTTGTGTTCAGCTGGCAGTTCCGGGTAAAATAACCTCAGATGGAGATAGCTCCGAAGTTATTTCACTTCATCATTGACTTGGACGATCCTTCTAGGGGCGAAATCTCCTGTAATGCCTTTGGCGGTCCCTGGGCCCCACCAACATTTTTGGTGAAGCTTCACCCATAGTTTTGCATTGATTTTCCGGTTGGTGCTATCTTAAAAATTCAACGAAATCGACTGAGAGGTTTGCTTAATGAGGGATGGGGCTATTAAGTTTTTTTGGTTTGCCCCCCAACCCCCCCCCCCCCCAGTGGCAATTCCGTATATGAGGCCCTGCCCTGGATAGACCAGAATAACGCCAATCACAACCCCTATTGAGGTGCCCACTCTTCACTAAAGCCATGTGGCTGTACTACCATAATTTGTGTCGCCTGGGTATACTATGAATGCTCCTGTGTTAATAATGGTCTAAAGAGAGACGACGGCTAGGTTTGACAGCAATGTTGTCAGCGGGCCCATGGCAAGTAGAAATTTGTCACGGGCACGTCTCAGTGATCCTATTGGTAAAGTCGTAATACAACCCTAGCGATAATTTTGCACAGCACCACATCGATATCGTCAAGAGTTTTGTGTCGCGTTATTACTAATGCTGTTGATAGCGTTCACTTGCCCCGTCCTCCGACAGGGTGGCCCGCTTGGTGACCTTCGATGCTACCAGCGATCATGAATAGACAAGCTGTTGTTATCGCTGCCGTTTTTTTATTGGATCATTTTGACAACTTGCCTTGTACATTACGTACTTTCACGTACTTCTGCATGAACCATGAAAGGTATGTTTACCTGAATAATCAAGTCCAACGGTCATATATGACACGCGGAAAAGCGGTACACATCCCAACAAGCACACAATAAAACGAGAGTTACGAATAGGGCTAGTGATAGGCTTCAAACACAGCTCTTTACGTTTTGGGCCGCCAGCTTGGTCTGTCCATATCAAACGCTGCAGTTCAGTTTTTATCGGTGCGATCATAACCGGAAACCAATTTTGTTTAACAGGGTAATTGAAATATTCCATTGCTAGCAGGTCGTGCCCGGGGAGCATCACGACCTACTGGGCACATTGCAACAACATGCGTTAAAGCCGACGCACTATGTAACCGTATGCGAGACTCAAACAAGCTGTGTATGCGGCTAGGTGCAGATACCATGAAACATGTGCTGATGTGAAATTCGAGCATCGTGGTCAGGGCAATAACAGCATTCTAGCCTCGGCCGATTATTGCCGGGGAGCGCCACGGCTTATCAGACGCGAAACGACAGCGTGTATGTGGGCCGGTGCAGCACCTAAGCGCACGCGAGCCTGCAACAATGTGTGTATGCGGCTTTATGCATATATCATGAAACGGTGTTTCACTGCACGTCACGGTGAGTCCCTGGCCGACACAGTAGGCCGCTAGTTGACTTAAGGGGCCCCAGTCAATGTAAATCGCAGGCCCCAGCCAAGTCCCTATTTCTAAAATGGGTCCAAGAGGCCAGGCCACGTTAGTGGCATTATGTTCAGAAATCATTTGGAGCACCTTGCAGTAGTTTCCAAATGCAGCAACACTATGTCATGCAGTGCAAATGGAGATTTCAAATCCGGCGGCCGTAAGGTTAATTGAAGAGTCTGGCTGCAAAAGTGAAAGGTCTTCCGCTGGCACCCGCAACAGACACGGAAGAACGTTTCAGAAAGGGAGGGTGCCGCTATTGTTGGCGATTCTTCCCATCAAATTCCATAGTTTAATACTCTGCATCCCAATAAAGTGGGGATGCCGTTGCACTGGAACCTATCTTGGCATAGGAGCCATAGGCGCATTGCCATAGGATATCTTAATTCCTCTGCTTCGCCATGTGCAACAATTGTCCTTTATTTGTCAGGTAAGCACGCTTCATGAGAAGTGTATGCCTATAGCTGCAAGATAGCAATTGTTCATGCTCGCCAGCATCTAGGTACTGCGTCGGACTCAATGTACGCTGTGAGTATGTGCGTCATAGGCGTGGTGGTGTGCAGAACTGATCAGATGATGCTGGCGACCGAAATATAGAGTTCGCTTGTGGCTCGCCACGACTCTTTTGGTAATTTGGGATTGACTTACTCGAGAGGCATTTTGTTCAGAAATGATAACGTCCTTTTCTCCACCATATGAGGGAAATTATCTGCAAATTCTTAACATAGTGTTGCTAGTGGTTACATTTAGGGCTGACTGCCGAAAGATACAAAGTACGATTATGCTCATCCACGGACACATTATTGACTCGAAGTGGACTCCCCTAACAGGCATTTTGCTCAGGAATGATTTTAAGCATCTTGCAGTCGTTTCCGAAAGCAGCAAAGCAATGTCACGCATTGAAATTGGGGAGTTCATAGCAGACGACCGGAAGGTAAACTGAAGAGTTGGGCTGCAAATGTAATACAAGGTCTGGCGTTGGCGACCGACGCAAAGACGAAAGAACGTCTCAGAAAGAGAGAGTGCTCATAGTCATATTGTAGTCGATTCGTCCCATTCATTGTCATAACGCTAATGCTCTACATTCTCAGGAAGTGTCTAATGGTGGGGATGCCATGACACTCACGGAACCGGCGTTTCAAGTCAAGGAGAAAGTATTGCCATCTAAGTCGTGTCAAAATGGTGTTCACCAGTGGTTGCACCGATGGACACTATTTCGAAATGTTTGTTAGATGTTTTAGTTTGTTAGATGAATGCCGGTAGCCGAAAACGTTGAGTCAGTTCATGCCTTCCTCCGGCCCCACTGTCAGCTCAGTGAGGACATGCCTGAATGCAGTTTGTTCATAGATCACTTGGACCTTCTTGCAGTAGTTTTTTTATTAACCCTGCTGGGAGATGTGGTTTTCGGCCATTATCAGGTTCCCCAGTGATAGGAAACAAATATTATAACTTCTGTCACGTTACGTCATGAGCAGCAGGTAAAACGCAGCCCATTTTCACTTAATTTTTTTTCTTCAAATGACATCACCATAAGAATGTAAACGACGAGTACGTAGGTAGATCCACGTGCACCGTGACAGTCTCCCGGAACGTCGTGAGCAGCGGGAAAACACAGCCGAAAAAGTGTCTCGCTGGAAGTTTTCAACTGATGATTGATTCATTCGTCCGAGTGACGTCATCAGTAGGATGCCGGACACATGCCATTGCAAATTTGTGCTTGGTTTTAAGTGTTGTCATCATAAGTAGCTTGTGAATCCTTGTTATGCCGTGAGAAGTAAAAGACGCCCAATTTTCACATTTCTGCCAATGACGTCATTAATAGCACAAAACTTGTCATTGGGATGATTCACCCGGCCTGGCAGCGACGTTTCGTCAGCTGATTAGCCGGTCCTCATTACAGACCTAAGCCGATACACTTCCCTCCGCCAGCATTGTCGGCCGAAATGCAAAGGCCGCCAGCTGAGTACGGCGGCGGTCACCGCAGCAGCTCGGGAAAAGTGCACTAGGACCCACTCGCTCTCAGTGCTTGCTGTCCGCACACAATTAGTGGTTAATCGCTGCACGGACCTTTAAGTTGGCAAGCATCGGAGAGGCTGCTCCTGGGGTTACAGTGGTTCGGCCTACCGATAATGGTTTGGTTCCATTTGCTCTCTGAATTCGTTCGTTAGCTTTCAGGGGTGAGGTTTGAAACGAATCAGTCGCTGGCTGAGCAGGGGAGAATGCTAAACACACCCCAAAGATACACAATAATAAGCTAGTTTCTCCCGAGTTTGGTCCACTTTACTCTCAAGACGGGGGGGGGGGGGGGGGGTGGCTCAAGCCTTTCTCCTAACTGAAAAGGAGGCTACACCCCTGGTGGCTTTCACTTTGGTAGCAAGCCATTTTACGCCGTAATTATTCCATGAAGTTTTGACCCAGGCTTTTTTTGGAGCCGAGCGTGGGCGTAGGAACAGGGGGGGGGGAGGGGCAGGGGCCATGTCCTCCCACTTTTCAAGGTGGGGAACCAGCAATGTTAGCTGGCCCCTCACATTCCAGATTAAGGTTGCATTGGGCTTACTTTTGCGCTACATTAAACATGCATGCCGATTTACCTAGTTTACCAGCCATCTCCCTTAAGATGCGTCGTCTTTTTCGTTTGCTCGTTGGCCAGCGCTCGGTGTTACAGCCTCAAAGCCGACGCCGCACGGCCTGGAGACTGCAACGCCGGGCGTCGAGGCTGCTATTGCTATGACTCGCGAACACGCATGTTCAACACCATATTGCGCAGTTTTCCTATCAGTAATCAACTATGACAGGATCTTGAGCATTTTAAGGCGAACATGGATTAGCCAAGTTAATACAAATCAGGAACCCCTTTTCATCTGCAACCTACAGTCAGGGAGAACCGAATATCTCTGAGGAACACAGAAAAACATGGAACTGGAGTCTATGTAACAGCTATTGGATTACCTGCGGTGATCAGGGATGTTGCTGCATGACTGAGGGTCCCTATTCTGATCCGGGGCTAACTGCACGGGTCAGGAGGCCTCCCGTGTCAGGGATGGGAACAATGTGATATGATATATCCTTTTAATGGCCTCCGGGTCGCCCAGGAGATCGCGCCCGGTGTCGCTAGAATAATAGCCAGGCGACACTTTGCGATGGGATGGAATGGCCCTCCAGCCCTTTACCGGAAACAGTTATGTGCCCGGGCTTTCTACTCAAGAGGCCCCTTGCCCGGAAGGGAATAAGACATCCCGTTATTGTTGAGTAGAGTTGGGTTCTCATTAGTGATGAACAGCGCGAGTCGAAATGAATTTTAAAAAAGCAGCAAGGTCTTACCATGTTTACCTGGGAACGTTCATTTTTTCAGAAGGTATTATTGAAACAAATTACATCAAAAGGCTTGAACATGCCTGCCCGCAACCTCAGGAACAAGGACAAGGATGGCCTGGGTTGCAACTTCCGTAAAACCGAAAAGTTTCGGCCACTGCAAGTGCCATCAGACGGCAGGCGCCGTATTAATCTGTCTTCCGGACAGATAAAAAGCTGCAAAAACACGAAAATAGAGACTTTACCTTCACTCTTCTACTTCAACCACCAGATTTCAGCCCCACTTCGCGGTGCTTTAGGGGCCAATTCACTCATTTTATCAGTCCAACAATTGTACACGTGAAATATGCGCTCAGGCTGCTTTCTAAATACACGATCTGATGTCATGAGGCGTCCAAGGAAACTTTTTCAGAAGCATAGTCATTTTTGCTCAACCGTTGGCGACAACTTAATGTTAGCTCCTAGGTCGACGCTGCGCGGCCTACGGAGACTGCAGCGCCTGGCGGCGAGACTTGTGTTTCTAAAAGTTTCGAATGCGCATGCCCAAAATTACGCCACATAACTTGTGTAACTAGTTGATTGAAGTGTTTAAAGGTAATAATTTCAAAAGCGTCATCATTTTTGTCCCCTGATGGGCCACGACTAAATGTTAGCTACTGGGCTAACACCCCTCTGACTATGGAGACTGCAACGCCTGGTGGCGAGGTTTTTGTTGCTAAGATTTGCGAACGCGCATGTAAAAAAACACGTTACATAAATTGTGTCACTAATCGATTCTGACTGAATGGTGAATATTTTCAGACAAGCATGGCTTGGCCATGTTAACACACAGTGTTGACCACTCGATTTGCAACTAAATTTTCGTCTTCAAATTTGGATCGAACATATCGATCTACCATCCACCTTCGCGATGTCCTCAATGTCTGTAGAACCAAGATAAGAAATTGACAAAGCTTCTGAATTATTTCGGTTCAGAAAGAGTCAGCTAACCATAGTAAAATAAGAGCGCTGGTGATTTCTTCCATGCAGTTGTTCAACGCCTGTTTTCTGCAGTTTATTGACCTCAAAATGTAAGCAGAATTGAGCTCACGGTAGCCCCTGGTTTCTGCTCTGGTTGCAGGGTGAAAATGGAAGAAAAAAGGCGAAAAGCGAAAAAAACCGTGTCATTTGCTAGCATGTAAGCCATGTCCGGAGATTTGGGAGGGGGGGGGGGGGGAGGATACCATAAGATGGGCTTTTGTCAACCCTGTGTTCCCTCTTGGCAAGGCTCTGGCTACGCCCCTGCCTACACACAAAAGCAGATCAAGTCGCGTACGTTGCATGATGGGCAATGAAGTGTCCGTTGGGCCAATCCATACCTAAGGCAGACTGCTTCCCGGAGACCATTTTTCTGCAATGGTGTGGTATAAGGGAAGATAATTCGGGAAAATAATGTTGCAGGCGTCCAACGCATGTTTCATACACCATGTAGTAGTGACGCTGGTCCAAAAGTGTGCGACAAAGAAGCCTCACGATCAGTTCGCAGTCAGTCATGCGGGAGACATCCGGGCCAGGGCAGTGGCCACCAACGGCGGACAGGAGCAGGGCCCAGATAAGGAGCATATCACAGATGGGCCTTATTATGTGGCTTGATTCTAAAAACAGAATCTCCAGTTTTATGATTTTTGTCACACTGTATCTAGCAGTTTCAAGCTCCCGAATTTGATTCCACCTAAAATGATGCGACAAGTTTTATTTCTTGAAAAGCAGCCGGCGCATTGAAGACGCATGAAAAATGTGCTGCACTGTGAGCCACCCATCCGCTTTTAAAACCCTCATCAGCCTACATCTAGGCCATATTTTGACATCTACGCTGTAGAGGCAGATGCTTCCTTAATTACCCAAAATAACTTTCCCCTGCCTGGTTAAAACGCCACGATATAAGGACACATACCGTTCGATCATCGCATGCGAGATGTCACGGCATACCATCATTTCGATGTCATCAGTGTCCACAGCCTGTGAGTCGTGCGGCTGTACCACAGGTCTTCTGACTACATGCAGGGTATGTTTCTATACAATTTCATCTTAATCGTAGACATGTACAGATATGTGCCAACTACGAAATACACCAAGGACATGACCCCCACCAATGGAACAGGGCATGGGAAGCCCCTGAACTTGTGCGCAATTTAGCATTAGGTCTATGGCATTGCATGGATCGGAGCGCTTTTAAACGCCCGGGCATTCTCACCGGAACTCTGGCCTCAGGGCGAGGCTCCGAGCAGGGAGCATGGTCCGCTACGAGGTGCGTAATGAAGAATTGCAGATTCGAAAAATGCGCCGAGCAGAGCGGTGCATTCAGAAGATGTGCATGCACACACATGCACACACGATAAATATATCATGCCAAGAACTGCACACGCAGATACATGCGGTGCTGAAAGGGCGTGAAACAATAAATGCAATCGGAAGGACGGCATGCTCACCAATTCGGGGGGGGGGGGGAGGGGGCGATCACTGCGGATAATGGCGAACTTATGCACATATGGAGCTTTGAGACAAATTTCTCCTGTACGAGGTCCTGCGTTTGTGGTGTATCCGGGGATGATGACTTCAGCACAAATAAATGCGATGCAAAGTTTGGCATGAGATAAACGCGATGAGGTCTGCGTCATACATGCTTTCAAGGGCATCTGTCATTTAAGCAAAGCACCTCGAAGTAACAGGAACATTTATTGGGAACATGTTGACGTTGAGTGGGTGTTTTTTGGGACTATGAGTTTGTGATTGCGTGTTCGGCGATGACATGAAGTCTCGGCCGGACCACCCCACACAACCGCAAACTGCCGCACGCAACTTCCACAGGGAGACTTACCCTGCGTGCCAGAGCAGCACCTCTTATCCTCCTCCCAAGCCACCCGCAACACGATCGGCGTGCGACTCGCCGGCGCCACCGCGTCCCACCCCCGTCGGCGTGTCCACGGGCTAACGTACCACCCCTGAGCAGTGACCGTTTCTCTCACTTGGACATGAAACATCGCCCCACTCGGCTTACATGTTGGCACTGTCCTGGGGCATGATCTGTTGCTACATCCACTCCTGATCTTCAAAAATCATACTTTCACACCAACGTTCGTACTATTCAATCACTCGACACACTCTGTCCATAAAGTTGACTCGGTTGCCGGCGCACACGCTGGCTGCGCCGCAGCGGCATTGTCGCGACTTCTTCCGCCGGCGGCTCAGGACAGGCCAGGATGCTCACCGGCTCCGTCCCAGTCGCCGTCGGTGCGTGCTCCGCGTTGTCCGGGTTGTCAGCGACTGCGCCAGAGGCCTCATGGTGTGATAGGCCCGCGGCCAGGTATAGGGGTCCGTCGCCCTCCTTGTCACTGGCGTCACATCGTGAGGCATCGCTGTACCGAGGCCGCAGGTCCCGCACGTGCCACGGTACGCCATCCACCTCGGCCACTTGCGATGACACGATCCGCGTGACGACGCCCTGACGAGATGTTGCCGTACATCACGTACCACGGCGGCGCATCCAGACGAGGTCACCAACTTGTAACGTGGAGTTGCCGGGCCGTTGCCGCGCCTCGTCTGGCGCCAGCGGGGGCCGCTGCAAGTCATCGGCCGTGTCACGCCGGCTGGGCTCCACGCGGTCTCGCATCTGGTACTGGTAGATGCCAGCGGCCGGTGCGTCCGCAGCGGAGTGGCCAGAACGCGGGGTGGTGCTGTACAGGTGCACGGCCTCTGCAATGGCGCAACGTCGTCGCGCAACCATCACTTTTATCGTGCGGTGACTGCGCTCCACGATGCTGTTGCCGCCTGGCTCATAGACGGCCCGGAAGAGAAGAGCTGTGCCCAACTTTGACGCCAAAGCAGCCATCTGACGGCCACGGAAGACCGTGTCGTCATCCACCAGAATTCCTGTCGGCGCGCCGCGCTCGAAGAAGATCGCCTCTAGATGTTGGACGACTTCCGTTGCATCGGCACGGCGCAGCTGCCACCACAGGCTGTACCGGGACGGGCCGCAGGCAATGAGGGACAGGTACGATCCACCTTAGTAGTAGGTCACGTCTGTCGCGAGACGTGTCCACGTGTCGGGGACGTGTAGCGAGCCATGCCGCCACCACGTTGGTACCGAGTCGATGGATCGGCACACATCGTACCGACCCACAACTGATCGCACAGGGGCTCGCGACGCCTTTCGCGTTACGTCGCGCCTCACGAAGTACGGTGTCAGGCGGATTCCTGGATGACCGGCACTCTCGTGTGCAGCCATGATCCGCGCCCCGGTGTCCATGTTACCGTCGCCCTTCGCCGCGCCAGCACCATCATGTACGGCGGCAGCTGTCGCCCTGGAGCCGATGCGCATACTCTTGCCACGTTCCACGGCACCTGCACCCCCGGCGCGTGCCAGGGTCCTAGCTGGCACATCGTCATCTACATGAGCCCCGCACAGCAGTTCCTTTGGGACACGGGTCAGAGTATCCGCTAGGTTTTCATCCGACCACACCAGCGCGACTGTCAGCATCAGGTTCAGCTCATCCATCAACTGTCGCATGACGTCAATGCGTCGTCGAATCAGCATTTTGCCATGCGTCTTGGTGCGGAAAGGCACGCGGCCACTCAGCGCGCCGTCAATCCAGCGATGGACCGTAGCGGAGTCAGTGCGGAGGTCGATGATCTTCATCCCCCAAGCGATGGCCAGGTTGATGCCGCGCACCGGCGCATCTAGCTCCGCCCTGTTGATGTGTGTTGACGTGGCCTCAGGGCGCCACCAGCAGGCATCCTCCACCGCACCGTCGTCCGGGCTCTCGGTAACCACACCTGCACCAATGGCGCTGGCGCCCGTCCAAACGATGACCTTTTCACCTGTCGGGCGCCACGGGCCGCGGGCAGGGTCGTTCGTCCTCAGTCGGTCTGCGGTCTGAGAGATCTGGGAGAGGAGTGCCACGTCCATGGTGGCGTCATCCCATCCGTGCGTGACGGCCTTCACCCTGCACTTCAGCCAAGCGACAGCAGGGCGAAGCCAGCCGCTGACGGTCAGATGAGCCACCAGCCGGCCGCACCATGCGAACACAGCGCGCCGCGTGACCTGCCCCCGTGGCGCAGTGACGTCACTGTCGCGCGACCAGTCCAGTTTCGCCTCCACCAGCTGAACGCGCAGGCCGAGCAGGCGCGCGCCGTCCGCTACGCGCTCCGGCGTTTTGCAGGCCAGGCCGAAGCGAGCGAAGTGACGGACCACGCGGTCTGCGCTCACGATGTCCTCGTTGACCAGCAGGTCGTCCACGTATGGGAGCACGGCGCGCTGCATGTCGGCGTCCTCCGACAGCACCGCGCGAACGACAGCCTTCATGATGAGCGGGGCGACGTTGAGCCCAAGCCCCAGTCGTGTCAGGCAGTACCGCTGTCCTCGCACCATGACCGTCTGGTAGGGCCACAGTCGGCGTTCCAGACGCGGCTGCAGGTACGCCTTGCGTAGGTCCACCACGGCGACACGCGTCCCATGTCGCCGCCTCTTTTGGAGCTGGTCGACGCAGACGCCCGAGTCCGCCGTGTGGGCCGTCACGAGGCTGTTAAGCTCGCGATAGTCCAGGACAGATCTCACCTTATCCTGATTTGCCTGCCGCACCGCCATCAGCGGCACCAGACCGCGCGGCGGTCCATCCACCTGTTTGTCGTACGGCGTCAGCCAGCCATTGCTGATCCATGCGTCGATCTCCGCGTCGTACGCCTGCCGCGCGTCCGCGGGCACAGGATTCTCGGTCACCACGTTGCGTAGACATTCTGGACCTGTGCCGTCCGTCCACTTCCAGGTGACCGTCCACGCCTCCTGCTCGCCGCTAATCCTCGCCGTAAAGTCGGCTGCATCCACCTCCAGGCCTCGCTGGGTCACAGCTGCCGCCGCACAGAACCGCACGTCTGTCGGCGTCCGCACACTGATACCTCCCAGGGCAGTGATGCCACTCATGCCGAGCACGACGTCAACACCTAGCGGTCGGTCCGGCACTACCAGGATCTCGAGCGTCACTCGACGGTCCTTGGTATTAACCCCACGCTTCCGGTCCGGCAGCATCTGAGTTCCTGGCCGTTAATCGTGGGCATTTTCACCGTCCGCGTTGTCCATTGTTCGCAGCGGCCAGTGCACACGAGCGTGTCTGCGCAGCCCGTGTCCACCAGCTGACCATCCGCCCGTTTACCTCCTGTCGGGTGATGGGCAGCGCACCCCTCACTGGCGGGGAGACGGCGCTCGCGCTGACGCGGCGTCCCTCGACTCGTTTCCCGTCCGACGTTGTGGACAGGCAACGGCGATGTGGCTCGACTCACCGCACGTCCAGCAACGTCGCAGTGGGCGTCTCGCCAAGCGCGTCGTTGGGGCTCGTGGAGGCGCCTCTGCACGCGCCACGGCCGCTGCCACAGTGACGCATTCATCTCTCGGCACGGCTCGTGCCCGTGCGAGAAAGCTCGCTAGGTCCAGCGCCTCCGCGCGGGTGCCGGCCTGGACCGCCTCGCGGCCTACGATGCCTATAGGACCAGCCGTCTGCAGCCTAGTGAGTCTGCGGACGCGTATCTTGCAGACCTGCGCCGGCTCACAGCTATTTCGGCCGGACCACCCCACACACAACGGCGAACTGCCGCACGCAACGCCGACAGGGAGACTCACCCTACGCGCCCCGAGCAGCACCTCTTATTCTCCTCCCAAGCCACCCGCAACACGATCGGCGTGCGACTCGCCGGCGCCACCGCGTCCCACCATCGTCGGCGTGTCCACGGGCTAACGCACCACCCCTGAGCAGTGACCGTTTCTCTCACTTGGACATGAAACACCGCCTCACTCGGCTTACATGTTGTCATTGCCCTGGGGCATGATCTATTGCTACAGATTGTTCTGCCGACATTAATTCATGTACATTGCACCAGCAGGTACTGGCTAAACAGTTGTTGAGAGTTGTAAAAGAAGCGAAGCGTGCATCCTCCTGGACTCGTCCAAATACCGACTGGCGCCTGCGAGCGTCGGGCCCCTGCCGCCGCCTCAGCGGCCGACCCTTGACCCCCGGCGAATCGGGAGACCTGCGGTCACGTGACGCCTCCCGGCGCCCAGCCAGATGTAGAGTCCGGTAGACAGCGAGGCTGCCTCCGCGACAGGCCGCCGCCGCCGCCGGGTGCGCGTCTTCGCCCCTAAAAGCACATGGTGGGAACAGCAGCCGCCGTCCCATGGCTCCGTCGCCAGCGCGGCGGCTCCCACGAGCTCACAGGCGCCCCCTCCCAAAACACGACTAACTGGTAGCCGGGGCGCATAGCCCGCACAACCACACCACACAAGTAATCAGTGGTGAAAATTATCAACACATGTATTGTTGTTAAATATAACCAACACTTGCCTGATAACGTCGTTTCACCAGTACACCCTGGCATGCGGATCATGACACATTGAGCGTCGCTCGATGGAATATGATTTCCAAACACGTCAGGCCGACAAACCAGGGACTCAGTGCCTTCCTTGCCCGTATCTGATTGTTTTCTAGTAATCCGACCATTACCCCGATAGGGGCGACCGTATACCATCACAGGAGCAGGTCCGTTCAAGAGGCCGCGGCTGTAATGGCCTCGGCATCATTCGCGGAATTTCATTACGAATTTCGTCTAATTCCGGAGGCGATTAATCGCGGAAAGAGCTAACAGGTAGGGTTTTCCTTTCCGACTGTTTCTGAGAGCCTTCTGGGGCCGCTGTCCAGCTGCATGTGAGCCTCAGAAGCCAGCATGAAAACGTTGATTACATTTGGAAGAACTCTGTTCGGAAGCTCAAAGGCCTGTGGGACCAAACATGTTGAACCCGTGTGGCCCTGAGCCTGGACTGTTGGGTTAAGGCAGAAGTTGTGCCCAGTCAATTGGCGAATTCCACGCATTCCTCAGTTCGATGTGGGCACATCCCATTTGGAATGTCGATTACCTTTCACACGGACGAGATCGGTTACGTAGTGTTAAAATCCAGTCATCCCATAAATGCCGTTACGATCGCTGCGATCGCATTCAGGTCGCCTAAGCTTCGCCTTCGCCGCGCCATCTGCCTGCCCCGTAGCCCCGCCCCATAGCAACGCGGCGATCAGCTGCTGCGGATGGCCTGCGGCTAAGCGACGCGCATTTTGTCCTTGAAGGTAACACGTGGAGTGCGCGTCGCCGGTTCCCGTCGCCATGTATGTTGTGTAAATAGAAGCATTCTATCAGTTCTCAGTTCTTCTCAAAGGTGATTGGGGATGTCTGATCCCTAGAAGGCAGCTATGAAAGGTAAGCCAGCGGTAGAAGCGAGCAGGCGCGCAGCCAGAGGTTTGGTAACGGGAGACCAGTGTCTACATTCCCGCCGACAATGCGCAGGGAAGAGCGTCGGCTTAGCTCAGTAATGAGGACCGGCTAATCAGCCGACGAAACGTCGCTGCCAGGCTGGGTAAATCATCTCAATGACAAGCTTTGTGCTCCTCATGACGTTACTGGTAGAAATGTGGAAAATAGACTTATTTTACTTCTCGCAATATTACAATGATTCACAAGCCGTTTATGATGACAACATTGAAAACCAAGCAGGTATTCGTAATAACACGTGTCCTGCATCCCACTGATGACGTCACTGGTACGAATGAGTCGGTCATCAGTTGAAACTTTCAGTGGGACACGTTTTTCGGGCTGTGTTTTCCCGCTGCTCACGACGTTCCGGGAGACTGTTACGGCGCACGTGCATCTGCCTACGTACTCGTGGTTTACATTCTTATGTCATTTGAAAAACAAATGAACTAAAAAATGAGCTGCGTTTTACCTGCTGCTCATGACGTCGCGTGACACGAGTTACGGTCTTCGTTTCGCATCACTGGGGAACCTGATCGTGGCGGAAAACCACCTTTCGCAGCAGGCTTCCTCAAGAAACTACTGCAAGGAGGTCCAAGTGATCCATGAACAAACCGCATTCAGACATGTCCTCACTGAGTTGCCAGTGGGGCCGGAGAAAGGCGTGAACTGACTCAAGGTTTTCGGCTACCGACATTATCGGTCTTTAACAAACATTTCAAAATCGTGTCCATTGGTGCAACTACTGGCGGACACCATCACACTTATGACGACACCACATCACGCTAATGATCTTTGCAATGTTGTTGTCAAGTGACTGACCTCATCTCTGCTGCCATTGCATTGAAAGTCAAAGTGTGCTGAAAAGTAAAATACTTCATAATGGCAGTCCAACCATCAACATGAGCTATACATACAACATGAGCTATATACATACACATGAGCTACAAACACAATAAAAGCGTATTAACAGTACTCAGCGAACAATGCCATATACTTGGCGATTCGTCAGACGCCAGCCGTACACCCATTCTCGTCGTTCCGACGCGTTGTGGTGCATAGGCTATTAGACACATGATGGGCCATCTGAAATCGCAATTACCTACCACAAATCAAATCAAGGTTAAGAACTTTATTCAAGGTCGGTCAACAATACACGCTTGACCGCCTCAATACGTAACTAGTCATTTTTTCGCCATTTGCCATTTGCCTCCATGCGTGAGCTCCTGTATGCTAGTTTTTCCGTGTGGATCTGATTGCGTGCCATTTGGGTCTATGGCTGGAAATGACCTTAACATATTCCGCAGTGTTATTTCTACGTCTTATACAACTGGTGCCTCTTTGGCACGAGACACGCGTGCTCTGGCCTATTGTGTCTCTGCCCTCTCCCCACCCAGTCTCTAAGCGCGCGCCTCCTCAAAGTTAACGGAACGCACCATTCGCTCCCACTCGTGGCGCATCATGTTTAATGTCAACAGTACCACAATACTCTGGCATTTGACGCGGTGTTGCTCCATACGGTCCGCTGCTAGACGCCAAAGCCTACTCTTTCGCGCATCCTATTTCAAGAGAATTTGCAGCTAGCACCACAAAACTGCTCTCTGCTGCCCTTGCCCTGAGCACACCCCTACTACTAAGCACGCCGTAAAGCAGTGGAGCGAACTGCGCTTATGCAAAACTTGCTGTCTCATCCACATTATACATTGCTGTATCATTGTTATACATCCCTCGGTCTTATTGGATGCCGGGTTCACCGCTATCTGGCCCATGCTGTTACCACGATCGACGGCCTGAGCCGATCAGCTGATCGTTCGCGCCAACTCGCCTGTCGTCAAGCGCGTGCATTTTGGCGCCTGCATGAGCATGTTCTAATTGGCCGGACAGGAGAAGGTTATATATATATATATATATATATATATATATATATATATATATTTCATTTGCTTCGAAACAGGTTTAAACTGGTGTCCTCGAATGATTGTACCAGAGAAAACTATACTGACACGTTTGAAATGGACAGATAATGCTGACGATCGACTCGCAAATAGTTCGTCTTTGCTTTTCACCGGTCCTGATATTTCAGTGACGTTAGCTGTCCCTCAGTCATTTGACCTATTTGCAAAAGTTCTTAAGCGCAGCAAAGTTTGGTCATGCAGTGAAATTTGGATTGCATTGCGGACGTAAGATTTGGTAAGGTTACAAAAACATTTGGCTAGAAGCGATTTCTCGGCTTGTGCTAGCAGTGGACACATGGGCGGAGAAACGTGTCAGAAAGGTGAGGGTTGCCCAAACTTATTTTGTACTCGAACGATTCGTGCTTAACATTCTCGGAAGGGGGAAGGGGGACACAACACCCGTATAAACGCCGTTCCCTCCCCTTTGACACAAAACACATTTTTATTGAATCCCACTTCCCATGTCTGCTGTTTTCTGCGCTACATGCGCATATGCTACAATCATATTTGATAATCTTGGGGAAACACTCGCTTTATGGTACACACATATAACCGCTCTCAAGTGTTGTACTGCTGCAGGCGGTTAAGTATTGCGTCGATCTGAAATTGAAGTAATATGTATATATATATATATATATATATATATATATATATATATATATATATATACATATATTACCACATGCTTCAATGGCAGATTATAACTCATGCGCTATTCAGCATTCAGTGAGGAACCGCAAATATATACAAATATAAGAGGCAATTAATCCGCAGAGTTAAATGATGTTGATAAACCAATAGTTTTAGCCTCATTCCTGGCAGAAAAACCAGGCCAATGGAGATATAGTTCGGATGATATTTGGGCAACATGCCTTTATCGAAACAATACCAGAAGTTTGCTACTGCTCTTGTTTTTGAATTGCTATTGCTTTTGCTGTTTGAAGGTTGGTTCTGATATAGTTTTCATAAAGTTTGTTGTCGAAATATTAACCGAACTATATCTCCATTGTCCTGGTCTTTCTCCGAAAAATAAGGCTAATTCTGTCTTTTCTATATGAGTGATGTTCCTCGCTAATGCACTGCACAACTCTTATAATGGTGTATTTGGATCACCGTAATTCACAATCGTAATTCTAAATGGTGTTGAATGATGTTGAAATCATTTTAAAAACGCGTAGAGAACAAATGCAATATGCGTCGCTCGGCAGATCACTACCGCGGATTAACACTGGTTACTAGGCACAAACCCACAGCGTACGTTCAGGCCGACGCAATACCTACCCGCCTGTGAGCACGACACAAGGTTCGCATACAGCTACATGTGAATGTCATGAGACGTGTGTTTGTTTGAAAAATCGAGTGTGAAAGTCAGACACGGCGTGAGAGAGAAGCCATCACATTTGGGACGGATAAATCAATCACGTGCCTTTTGGGCTGCAAGCGTAAAAACGTGAGATCTCTACGTCTCATGGCACCCCCCCCCCCCTTCCAAGATTGTTGAGATATACCCTATGGCAACCAATGAAAGCAATGACTGCAAAATGAGTATGGGCGACGACTCTTTCTGAGACGTTCCTCTGCCTAGGTCTCGGCACGCAGCGCCAGTCCACATATTACCTTTCCAGCCAAGCACTTCCATTTATCCTCCGGCCGTCTCTTGTAAAATCTCGAATTTCACTGCATGACATCGCTGTTCTGCATTTATAAACTACTGCAAGGTGATCCAAATTATTCCTGGGCACAACGTTATTAAGGTAAGTTCAAGCAAGTTCAAGAGTAGCAAGTAGTAGTTCAAGTAGCAAGTTCAAGAACTTTCGTCCCGTCGCACCGAGGGATTCTCAGGGTTCGGGTCCCTGAGAAGGCAAACTGCTGTGTTCTAACACTGTATCTAGCGGTAGGTTTACATGTTTACAAGTTGTGTTGACTTGTGGTGGGTGTGTGGCGCTATTTGCAGTGCTGATCTCGCCTATGGCCTAAACAAGTGCGAAATGGAAACACGCTTGCTCGCACGACTTGGTCAGAAATGTTCGAGTTAAGCGTGCTGGGAACATCTCGGTGTAAGACTCGTAGAACGACTGCACGTTGGCCGATATGCAAACTTGGACCCGAATTGTGTGATATTAGTTTTACAGCAGCAACAAAGCGACATTGCCATTATTAAGTCATGATCTTGCTTGGAAGCTGGCGTATATTCAGGTGGTGACCTGACAGGGACGTAAGTTCTTCCTTTATCCGATAGGTGGTAGCACCGTGATAAGAGGCCGTCCAGTGCTGAGTTGAAATTCACTCGTGGTTTATGGTCTTGAGCAGCGGAAAAGCGATTGCGTTCATCAGGACATATCCACCGTTCCGTACAGGTCCGATTGGTTGTGATTGGACTTCAGATACCACAGCATTCACATTCGAAGAATACTTTGCTACAACAGAGTTATAGCTAACGGCTAACGTTGTAACATTGTTGATATGGTGGTCAAATTTGATGACATGCAAACAAGATTAGCGCAATATGTTTCTGTGGTCGCATCGACTGTCATTTTGATTGCAGGGATTGCTCTACGAATCGATTCGTGGAATATCCGCCTGGTTATGTTACCACACTATAGACAGTGATGCTGAGCCTAACATAATTAAGCAAGTTTTACGCTGGGACGAGACTGAGCAGCCATCTGTAATTTTTGGCCGGCGTAGCGTGACGGGGCACCCGTGCACATCTTTGGAAGAGTTTACTCCCTGTACGACAGCGCAGGAAAAGGGAAAGGATGAAAACAATCACTTGTTTCCCGAAGCCACCGCCCCACATTTTGCCCGTGTTCAACTCCACTGAACGTATAAAAATTGTACTCCCGTGGACAAAGGGGGCGAAACAAACTGCGGATGATGAGCCGATGTTTTTCCGCAGGTCTCGGCATGCTGATAGCGCCGCTGTTCATCGTTGTCCCGTTGGTGGCCACTCATCCGGCGACTCCCGGTAAGTGTGACAGCACTGTGTGACACCGGGCTACGGTAAGTGTGACAACACTGTGTGACACCGGGCTACGGTAAGTGTGACAACACTGTGTGACACCGGGCTACGGTAAGTGTGACAACACTGTGTGACACCGGGCTACGGTAAGTGTGACAACACTGTGACACCGGGCTACGGCTGACGCCTGGTGAAGGAAATCATGGCTTCTCGGCCCCGCTCGACCTGCCCGCTGAACACCGCCTTGTTTGTGAAGCCCGGGCGCCCCGCAAATTTGGCTGGATGTTCATTTTTGACGAGGGACGCTCCTAGAATGTCGCGACGGTCGACGGTCACAGTGTTGCGTAGGCATTCTCCGTCTTCGGCCCCTTCGGAGATGTCCCCCGACGGGCGTCAAGTGTCGCTCGCCGAATGCTCTGCTCGTGCTGAGCGGGGGGGGGGGGGGGATGAGGCCGACCTGCGTCACGTGCGCCGGGTCGTCGTGTAGGTCAGCGGGACCTTGCGGAGACTCGGACGAGTGTGGTCGCGGGTATGGAGAGCACCCGTAAATAACATGTTGACAAAGACATACATCATCTAGAACATCCGACTGCGTGCCGATAGCGACCATGTCGTCAAAAATGAACAAAGAAACCCATGGAAACGAGACGACGGCTTCCGCAGCTCCATCACTTTGGGGAGACGGTGTCTTCTCCCGGCAGAGAAGACAATGCGACCCTGTAGCCTTTTAAGGCGCCTTGTACCCGCCAGTGACGTGCTGGTTCCTCCTAATAGCCGGCCGCCTTGTTTCAGGTCCGAGAGAGAAGGTCGTGCATGTATCTGGTACCGCGAAGCTGAATTGTCCCCGCGGCTGGGAGGCGAGGAAGAGCATGCTGCTCGTGGAGCTCCGCTGGTACCGGAACGATCAGCTGTTCATGACGAAGCGAACCAGAAGTGACGTGGCCGACTTCACGACCCGTGACCCGAGGACCTCTCTCCAGAGAAACAGGTGAAAGGGTCAAACAGCGTCATACGCTGCTGTGGCTGGTCGTGCGAACGCGAGCCAAATTCACTGTAACTGACGATGGCGATAACCTGCGTTCGATATACTTCGCCATGCGTGTAGCAAACTGCAAGGTCGGCGAAACTGTGTCTAATTTCGCTTCAGCGAAATTAAAGGGAATGTCTCAAGTTTGAGGATATTGAAACAAACATCAGATGCGATGAAACAAGCTCACTTTTAGCTATTGGTGTACTTTTGAAGTGGAAAAGACTGCTCTAGACAGTACGATTCTCTGTTTACTAGACATGCTCCTCAATGCGTCATGGTTTAAATACGTCATTGTACCTTGCACAGCTTTGATTGAGAGTCAGTTGACGGCTGTTATATCTGCGAATTACGCTCACGAACGCCAGATATGAACACATCGACAATTATATAATTATTGGCCCTGATCGCCACATAGGTTATGGAATGGCGGTGTCTGAATAAAGTTATTATGACGTCACGAGTACCGAAGTGACTGAAATACTCTGCCCGATATACCTTTCCCCATTTTCGCAGGCATGTAGCTAAAAAACTAAAGGGGTTGGGTCTTAAAAGGACAGGACTGTGAATAGCACCGAAAGATCTTTAAGATAGCTATTTCACTTAATAGCCCCTTAGTGTGGAAGAGTCCCTCCAACGCCGGTCTTAACTCGTCAGTCTGGACACTATTTGCCAGTGCGCGTCAGCCCGGACACTATGTGCCAGTACGCGTCAGTCTGGACACTATGTGCCAGTACGCGTCAGCCTGGACACTATGTGCCAGTGCGCGTCAGCCTGGACACTATTTGCCAGTGCGCGTCAGCCTGGACACTATGTGCCAGTACGCGTCAGCCCGGACACTATGTGCCAGTACGCGTCCGCCAGGACACGACGTACCAGTGCGCGTCAGCCTGGACACTATGTGCCAGTGCGCGTCTGCCTGGACATGATGTGCCAGTGCGCGTCAGCCTGGACACTATGTGCCAGTGCGTGTCAGCCTGGACATGATGTGCCAGTGCGCGTCAGCCTGGACATGATGTGCCAATGCGTGTCAGCCTGGACACTATTTGCCAGTACGCGTCAGCCTGGACACTATGTGCCAATGCGCGTCAGCCTGGACACTATGTGCCAGTGCGCGTCAGCCTGGACACTATGTGCCAGTGCGTGTCAGCCTGGACACTATTTGCCCGTGCGCGTCAGCCTGGACACTATGTGCCAGTACGCGTCAGCCTGGACACTATGTGCTAGTGCGCGTCAGCCTGGACACTATGTGCCAGTGCGCGTCAGCCTGGACACGATGCGCGTGCGCACGAGGCAGTGTGCTGTGTCAGCTGTTGTGGGGGCCAGGTCTGCAGACGGCGTGTCGCACCTGTCGCTGGGCACGTTTTCAACGCATGGGTCTGCACGGGTCCTCTCGGTGGCAATGTGGCTCAATGTGGCTGAAATTGTGAAACGTGTGACCGTGTCTCGGCACCTGTTGGTCGGAACAAGAAATTCACACGTTAACAGTCGTTTTTTATAGATACCAAAACACGTAGGCTTGGTAGACAGTCGCATTTTGGATTACGTAGTGCCGGCTTGCGGCTGCGCGTGTAACGTTTCGCGTTTACAGGAGCGGTCGAGATGGCTTGCCTGGTTTTTACGATGTTTACGTTTACGCGGTGTCTCGACGGCCAGAGCAGATGGAGGCATGATGCGAATTTCAAACCGTCGACCAGGGATACACGCAGATAGCACACTCGGGGTTGGGGGCACGTGTCCTCCCCTCCCCGCCACACACCAGCTATATGGCACGTATTGTTATGTACGTGACCAGATGTTGGCAGTTTGACAAGTGGCAATTCCAGGGATAGACACATAAACATTAGAACGTTAGGGACTTGTGGTACCATTTTGCAACGCGCTTTTGCGGCTGTTATTTTACGATACACTTCAGTTGTGCTCCTCCCCCTCTACGTGAAATCCTGTGAGCGTAGATCATTGAACTAGTGTAGATCATTTTACCGTCCAGAATGAAATGGCCCAATCATCGCGTTGTTTTGTGCCTGGCAGTGACGGAACTTTCTTCAGCTGTCGTCCATGTAATAAATGTCATAGGAAAGCTGTATTGACGCGCTGATGCATTACTTCAACTCCTTGCACTGTGAGTGTAAAAGAAGCTGCACACATAAAGTGGGTAATAACTTACGAATAGTACGTGCTACTGAAGCTGGGGCCTAATGAGAGTGTTTTGCAGCTTCAATCGACGTCCGTGGCCACGAGAAGGCAGCACTGCGGAGTGCTCAATGAGACGTGCCTTAGAATGGCTGGGTCGCGCAGCAGCGTAGACGTTACAGCTGTATGAATCAGTGGCAACGGCAACCATAAGCCAGCCTGTCGCTGCCGCACGACGCCCGGGGCTCCGCTGGTGTTGGAGGCTGGGACGGTTTCTTGGAAGGTTTTGATCAAGCAAATCTTCGGCTACATTAAACTTGTGGAGAGAGCACATAAAAGCTGTACATCATTAATCTCACTTTAGGAAGCAAGCGCTGGTAATAGCCGCATGCTTTAGATGAATTGTTCTTGGTTCTTTGTCTCACAAGTGGTTTAAGCTTCGCATGCTCCGTCGACTGACAAAATGGACTAACACCCGTATTACCTGTATGACTTGGTATGCGAAAGAAATGCTTCAATATCCCAGTTTTTGGCATTGTATGATCGGGGTTCTTATGCTGAATTATCGACCGTCAGCATGCTAGGAGGTACGGATTAACCGAGGATGTAGTGCAGACATTGGCTATATGAACTACATCTGGACGCTGCGTTATAACAAAATAAATATAGGCTGTATTGCCAAAATAGCATATGTTTGTAGTACGTCGTTTAACAAGTGCTTTCTGGCATATCTGAAGATCGACTATTCAGCCTCAAAACTCTGAACACACAATTCACTGTGAGGGTTTGTCTCAGATTCTAATGAACACATTCCCCAGCAGTTTATGCTTGCTTTTAGAACAGTGTGGAATTTGTAAAACTTCAGACTTTTGGTATGATTCTCGTCCAGGATATGTTTATGAACGGGGACGGGGAGGCGCGAGAGGTCAAGACAACATTTTCGCAAAACTTTGCGTAGTTTACTCCATTTTGCTGCAGAGCAGAATTGGCTGACAGAATTGGCTGACAGGCAGAAGTTCATCCTCCACCTTGCATGTATCTCTCCAGTTCATCATTGCAACGTCCTGCGGGTTCGGCCTGGTTTCGCGTCGACCAAGGATCGCGAGTGTCTCGAAATTGCATACATAATTGCAGAGTATGACGTCTGCGTCTACAAACAGCGCAAAAGTAACTCGTACATGTAAATCAATAAGTTATTCCACGTATTTCTCAGCTTTCTAGCCGCTTTGGGAGGCACTCCTCACTTGCCGCTACTGTTTCCGCTGCCATTTGATCAGCAGTGGAAACACGCAATTTGTATGTCGCAAAGCAGCTGATGGCCGCGGGTCGGAAACATCGACGCCGGTGAGGGGCGCCGCTGTGACTGAGGACGTACTCATCGACTCCTGTACCGGACTGGTGATCCAGAACGTACTGACCGATCCTCTCACAGGGATGACGATCCGAGACGTACTGACCGGCTCCTCTCTCCAGGCTGGTGGTCGGGGACGCACTGACCGGCTCCTCCCTCCAGGCTGGTGACTGACCGGCTCCTCTCTCCAGGCTGATGGCTGGCCGGCTCATCTCTCCAGGCTGGTGATCCGGGACGTACTGACCGGCTCCTCTCCCCAGGCTGGTGATCCGAGACGTACTGACCGGCTCCTCTCTCCAGACTGGTGATCCGAGACGTACCGACCGGCTCCTCTCTCCAGGCTGGCGATCCGAGACGCACTGACCGGCTCCTCTCTCCCGGCTGGTGATCGGGGACGTACTGACCGGCTCCTCCCTCCAGGCTGGTTACTGACAGGCTCCTCTCTCCAGGCTGATGACTGGCCGACTCATCTCTCCAGGCTGGTAATCCGGGACGTACTGACCGGCTCCTCCCCCAGGCTGGCGATCCGGGACGTACTGGCCGGCTCATCTCTCCAGGCTGGTGATCCGGGACGTACTGACCAGCTTCTCTGTCCAGGGTGGTGATCCGAGACATACTGACCGGCTCCTCTCTCCAGGCTGGCGATCGGAGACGTACTGACCCGCTCCTCTCCCCCGGCTGGTGATCCGAGATGTACTGACCGGCTCCTCTCTCCAGCCTGATGATCCGGGACGTACTGACCGGCTCCTCTCCCCAGGCTGGCGATCCGGAACTCACGTTCGTCGGACGCCGGCAACTACGGCTGCCACGTGATCTGGTCGTTGCCGGAGCGGTGGCAGAACTACAGCCTCCAGATCACCAGAGCCGACTATGACGACGGCTACAGAGACGACTATGGCGACGAGCCGGCCGAGCGGGACAGCGGCAGCGTGGAGGAGGTCACGGACCTCTGCGCTGCCGTCGAGCCCGGTGCCACGCCTGGGACAAACGGCTCATTGGTGCCACGCGCGCCCCATTTCGACGAGACAGCCCGGCTGCGCCGGCTGGAGGTGGTGCTCGCCGGCAGCCCGGTCACCTTCCGCTGTCCGGCCAGAGGTCAGGCCCGGCTCGGCGCGCTGGGGAGGCGCGCGGGCGTGCTGCAGTGTCGGGGCGGAGGAGGCCGGGGGAGCGGTACCTGCCGAGAACGTAGGGGCCATGCGAAGCTGTCAGTGGTTCAGCATGGCTTGTAGCCTGTTTGTGCTGAAAAAGCTTCGGGCATGAGCGTGTCCGGTCCGCGGCATTAGTCGCTCGAGCTCATCTCACCTTACCTTACGTTAGATGGAGTTCCTCACCTTCACCTTACCTTGCACCCCGCCACCTCCCGCAGGTTGCCCGCCGCCACGCGTCCACTGGCTGTACCAGGGCCGGCCGGTGCTGGAGGCGCCGCACGTAGCCGACGTCGCCACGTTCGGTGGCGGCTGGCTCCGCCTGGCCATGGCCGGCCATTTCCAGGAGGGCAGCTACACCTGCGTGGCCGAGAACGCACTGGGGAGCGTGCGCCACACCTGGGAGCTCGTGACTACCAGTCAGTGGTGGCGGCCGAGCTGGTGCGGCCCCTAGCCGGGCCAGCTCGGCCGCGGGCGTGTTCAGAGCTTGACGTGACTGGCACCATCTGTGGATGTGCTGCACGTGGGTGTGCTGTTGTTGGTGAGGTGGAACAACGAGCAGCCGGAGAGGGTTTTCCAGGTGACGGTCTGGCCTCTTCGACTCCGATTCTGTTTGAGGTCTGACCCTGATATGTGACCGTGATGCCGTTTAGACGCTGCACTGCCGCTCGTGTTTAGTTTCGGCCCAACCCGCGCCGGTTTGTTCCAGCGGACGGTCTGTACAAGGACCCGGTGATCGAGCCGGGGTACCCGCGTAACGTGACGTCGCTGGCCGGCTCCAACGTGACGTTCGAGTGCCCCAGCTCCAGGGACTTCGACATGGACCTCTTCTGGGTGTTCACGCGCTCGGGCCCCTTTGAGGTGCACAATATGTCCGACATGAGCTACGCCATCCAGTTCGCCATCAGCGTTCACAAGGTACGGCTTGGCCGAGGCATGGACGGGCGCAGCGGCGGACGGGTCCGTATCAGGCGTACAGAATGAATGGAAAGAGCTGGAACGGTGGGGTGAAGCCCCGACGTACCGCCCCGCTGTGCACGGCTGGCCACGAGCGGCCACTGGGCCCCATCACCAGATCTGCGGGGCTCCGCGGAGCCTCGGCCGCCGCCAGCCTCGCGCCCAGCCCGGGGCGGCCGGGAGTGGCGTGGCAGTGACCGGCGCGCCGCGCCGCCCGTGCCGCAGCAACGCTACGACATCAGCGACCGGCAGCGGCTAGTGGTGCGGGGCGTCAGCGGCGACGACAGCGGCTTCTACACCTGCCTCTTGTATGGCTTCGACATGGCGAACGCCCACCTGCGCGTGGTGGAAGGTGAGGAATGAGACGGGCTGGCCGCGTGACATGCGGAAGGCTGGCCGGGGCTCGAGTGTCGGTCAGAGCAGCGGCAGGGCTCTCGAGGAGGTAGGCTCGGGTGATATGAGGTCGGTGGGTCTGCGCTCCGCAGGTTTGCAAGTTCTGTGAAGATGTTGGCGCTTGTTGCAGTATAAGGCGGTGCTTGTTTGATGTGCGTTTGCTTGTGAGACCGTAACTGATTGCATGTTCGGCGGCTGTTGTATCGTCTGAAGGCATCCGGGACCGTGCAGCCTGAACGAGGATCGTGGTGCCACGCTTCGGCTAAATGAAGGTGCCGACCACAAGCGCCAAGAGGACAAACAGCTTTGGTTGAGGACGTTTACCGTTGTCGCGTGGTAACGTAAATCATGCTTGTTTGGTTTGGAGCAGCTCTGAGATGTCGAATGGCAGGCAATGCCTGTCGCGACCATTTTTTTCAGGCACTCTCAAATCACTCCGGCGTATCAGCAGTCCACTGTTAGAACACCATGCTGGCTATCGAGGTACCGGCGAGAGTCGAGACTTGGTGTTCCAAGGTGTCATCGGTGAGTTAAAAACTTACCGGCCTATGTCAAAGACGAGGTGCCAGGTCACGTGTTGGTACCGATGTCCTACCACGGGCGTTTCGGCGTCACCGGTCTGAGAGAGGGCGCTACGCGCGCGTATTTCCCAGAGGTGCCGCGGGCAACGCTGCCCATGCGGCCTGCCAACGCCAGCGCGCTGCTTGGCTCGCGCGTGACGCTGGAGTGTCCAGCTGCGGCCGCCGCCACCAGCGGCGAAGTCATCTGGCTGCGCTCCGAGACTGGCGCGGTCCAGCTGACGACGCCGCGGCAGCTGGAGCAGGCCAGGCAGCACGCGCTGCCCCGCTCAGAGGTGAGACTGGACGGGTCCAGCTGACGACGCCGCGGCAGTTGGGGCAGGCCAGGCAGCGCGCGCTGTCCAGCTCAGAAGTGAACATTTAGCTCTGCTCATCGCGGTCTGGGTTAGGCTGGGATGTGTGCTCCATGTCTGGACTGGTGGTGATTTGTAGCCTCTCGTGCCAGCTGGTGTCTCCCGCATCGTGCTTCAGTCTCACTGACATCGGGGTCATCGTGTCGGGTTGGGTAAACCGCGAGCTTTTTTGCTCGCTGATCACGATTGCGTTTGTGGCGAGAAACGGAAATTGGGTGTCAAAGTCCAATGAACTACATTAACACTTACTGTTGGTGTCATAGCTCTTACACCCTCGTTCATGGTTTTGGACACTGCCATGCTTGTTGCCGCAGGTTGACGGCAGTCGCTTCAACACGTCCTCGCCGCCCCGTCTGATCATCACGAACGTGACGGCCAACGACTCGGGGTACTACGTCTGCGTCGTCCACACTGCCTGGGACGTCTCATACGCCTCGGCCTATGTCGCAGTGGTGGAAGGTAAGACATGCTCGTGTCGTCCACGGTGTCCGGTACGCCTCAGCCTACGTCGCAGCGGTGGAACGTAAGACATGCTCGTGTCGTCCACGGTGTCCGGTGCGCCTCAGCCTACGTCGCAGTGGTGGTGTCGCGCACGTCACTGTCTTCGGCGAGGAAAGAGAAAATGTGGCAGTAGTTGCCCTTTGTTTTCTTCAATTAACAACCCGAGCCCCCGTGCGGTGCGACCCAAGCGTTATCACCCGCACCCCGGGACTCGGGCTGTCAACCGGCTGGTTGCGGCCGAGTGGCCGGGGCTAGCAGTGTTGCGTCGGCCGTGCCGGTCCGGTTTGAAACTTCGGTGCCGGCATCGAGGCGATGTCGGCCCGGACTGACAGACAGGGAAACACGTCCAGAGAGCGACGGATCACGAAGATCAATAAACGCTGCGCTGTCAGTTTGCATACAATATATTGTCGAGAGTTCAATTAAGTTTATTTGGTTTTAGGCGTTTCGGCCCGTTCAGACCATTCCACGCCTTAGAAGGGTCTATTTCAACTCAAACGTATATCTGTGTTTTGAAGAAAGAGAAACTGTACATCTTATCCTTTCAAAATAATTGAAGCATTTCGGTACTTCTAAGAAAATTGAATAACAAGTCAAGAAGATGTGGATGGCATTACCAAGGAGGACTTCTAACGATAATGCAACGTTGTGGTGCTGACGGTATGTTTCCAGCCTCTTCCTCTGGTGTTGAAATTTGTTATATTCAACCAAAATATGCTTAACCGAAAGGGGACGATTACACTGATGGCATAGGGGGCGCCGTTGTTTTAAATATAAATAACTATGTGTAAGCTTTGTGTGTCCGATTCGAAGACGTGTTAATACTTTTTTCCAAACGGTCTGGACGGCTTAACGACGGCCAAGGTGCACTTTGCGGTTTTATGTCGTGAAGCTGTGTCCTGGTGGTTTCCGTCCATTGTCCAAACTTGCTTCGCTAAATTGTGAATGACCGTTCTTATTGAAGTATGGTCAACAGGAACTTGTGTTATGTCAGAGGACGCCAATGCTTCCTTAGCCAGTTGGTCGGCCCTCTCACTTCCTGTGATACCCCGATGGCCTGGCACCCACAAAAAATGTAATGCATATGTCTTGTGTGCATAAATAATGATAAATGTATATCATACGAACAACGAGGTGGTGGGTGAGGTGAGGGTTAATAAGTGACAATGGCCGCCTTAGAATCCGAGCAAATTATTATGGGTTTGGTTCTATTATTTTGTCGTTCG
Organism: Pollicipes pollicipes; assembly: GCF_011947565.3. NCBI lineage: Eukaryota > Metazoa > Arthropoda > Thecostraca > Pollicipedomorpha > Pollicipedidae > Pollicipes > Pollicipes pollicipes. Next base: position 857,783 of record NW_023597054.1, read on the forward strand.
GTATGCTACAAAGAAAGAAATAAAGCAAACAGTTCTGCAGGGTATACGGATTTTCCATCGGGTAACCTACATTCTTGTGAGTAGTGGCCGTTACAGACCATCACGCATCCGGCGTGATTTTCAGTCATGGAGCCATCGGTGTATATAAAGCGACAGTGTGGGTACTTTTTGATCATACGATTGAATTTTTGTTGTACATAAGCTGTTGTGGCGGTGCGTTTAGGATCAGTAAAATGAAGCACACCTTGGCGAGGTGCCAGTTGCCAAGTGGCTACCACTTAGTCATGTGGCACGGAGGCTCGCGGAAGGACGTAATTTAAACTATGGCAATAAAACAGTGATACGTGAGGCAATTTTAAGGCCCGAGCGACGCTCTGCTGGTCTTAAGTATGTATGGTGGATTCGTGGCAATATATGTGTGTAGGCAAATTTTGGGTGACTTGGATTTTGTCTTATCTTTGCGACACACCTTATAGTGTGATCAATACGTCGGAGGGCTAAAATTGTAATGAAGGCATCTACTTCAAGCGCCGAGATTGGGGATGTGCACGGTGCTCCCTGTGCAAGCCGCAATAAATATTTTGTACAACAGTAGGGACTTTAGGCTGCGTTCCGTGCCACCTGCATACACCACTGATTCATCTTTCTTATAGGAAGAACCGAATGTTTATATAATAACGATAACGTGTACCGGTCAGCACCGTACCTTGATCCCGAGATGCACCCAAACAAATTCGGTCGTGTGACGCATTTGGTGCGGACATGCCGGACGAGCTTGGACATGGACAACCTCGGGTCGGGGACGAGGCATAGGAATTTGAACGATGAAACAAAAGGAATATTGTACCCGCCCAGTTGGACAGAATATGTCTGCGTATCTCGTCGCCTTCTACTGAAAATCACAATGGCTGATTTTTTAACGGAAAAATAGAGACCAAAACGTATTGACCATTGTTGTTACTTGTGAAGGGCGTTTTGAAGGCATGGCAATGAGTGATCATATTCGTCATCAGAGCACCGAATCGCGCTGTCATCCGCAAAAAGTGACTAGGATATGCCTGACATGAGATCATCAAATAAATCATGATGATGATTGGGGTTTTAGGGCGCGTCGACTTCTAGAGTCATTTTGCGCCCATTAAATAAATCATCTATCATTGAGTTAAAGAGCATTGGATACAGCCACCTTGTGGAACACAGTTCTCTTGAATGTGAACATAGGAGACCGCCGATCGGCATCTTACACGGAACGGCCGCGTTCGTGAAAGAAATCCCACAAGATAGTGTGCCAAGTGTCCTTTAAACCCTATTTTTTTTTTAGTTTAAAAATCAAAAGTGGTTTATACACCATATCATAAGCGCGAGTGATATCCAGAAACACAGCAGTGACTTGATATTTTTTACGAAATGCGCAACGAATATCTTTCCAGACGAATGATATGATCACAGGTGGTACGGTTACGTCGAAGTCCACATTACTGACCCGATATGAGTTCTTTACATTCTATTATCCGGGCAAGACGTTTGCCAATCATGCATTCCATAAGTTTTCCCAAGCAGCTGGTGAGCGCAATTGGACGGTAATTGACTGGGTCGTGTGAGTGGACTCAACGGCATTTTTCGTCTGGGTCTGTGTAGTTGACTCAGCTGAAACCGAGGGGCGAGGGTTGAGAAGTTTCAGGGGAGGCAGATGGGCAATAGCGTCGGTCTGTGTTGCACATGTGGCCATCGTGGCTTTTGCTGCTTGTGCATATGTTTTGCTGGGCTGCGATGACATTTTGGATTCAACGGTGCGCCGTGCTTTTTCTTTTTTCCACGTGGGACACTGAAAAGAGTTGGCGGCGTGATCAGCACTTCCACAGCTCAGGCATTTCTGGGGTGATAGGGGGTGATGCAGGCAGATCCCTCGTGAGGAGTCTCGCCGCACTTCAAGCATCTGGCACTACTGGCAGTCTGCATCTGGCATCTGCATACTGCATACTGGCATCTGGCAGTCTGTTTGCACTACTTGCTGCCGTGTCCGAACCGTTGACATTTAAAACACCTGAGTGGATTTGGAATGAATACTCTTACTTTACAACGAAGGTAACCAGCGGTGAGCGAATCTGGAAGTCGGGTGGTAGCAAAGGTGATAACGAGCAGGCTGGTGTCACGACGCTGACCATCTCTGAAAGTCGTCAGCCGACGGATATGGCAAACTTGCTCATCTCTGAGCTGCGCCAGGATCTCGTCCTCCGTCATGAAGCGGAGTTTAGGCGCGAAGATGGTGCTCTTACTGGTGTTTCTGGCATGGTGCAGGGGGACTTTTACTTGTTTGCCGCAAAATTCAGCTGTCTTGAGTAGGGCCTTGGTTTGTGCGCGAGTGGTTGTTTTAATGATGAGTGATCCGTTTGCTGGTGCTTCGATTTTGAGTTCGCATGGACCGCAGATAGCCCTGATTTGCTTTGATGGCCAAAAAACGTTGATCTTTCGAAACGACACATTTTCAACACAAGGTTGGGCGACAACGTACGATCCGAAAAGACCCGGAATTGGCTCAGAGGGCTGGCGAACACTAGTCATTATCGAGAGAGGGTCAGCATCAGGGCGAGCAGGCACCGGAGTGTTCAAAGACGAGCGAGGGTCGGAACCGGGGGCGTTGGACGGAGACGGAGTCTGCTGTCCACCCACCGCGGTGGAAGTGTGCGTACTAACGGTCATGGCCTGGGGCGCGCGAGGGCCATCAGGTGAAGTGGCAGCCAAAGCGGAGCTGGCCGCACTTCCGTCATCTACATCCAGGGCATTATCAAGGTCAGGGGCCGAGTTCGCGTCCGTGTCAGTATCATCCTTCTTGCGCTTGCTTCGCTTCCCAATATTAGGGGAGCGAGAAGGGAACAACAAAAATTAAGCGAAAATGTGTGTTTGGAGCTAGTGCGAACGGAAAAGCGACGAGAACTACGATGCGAAAAAGGACTCCTTGGCTGAGAGCCGCAAAAAAAGAGCAAACCACTTGCTGAGGTCGTGCCAGACAGGTGTGTGGTCACCGAATGGGTCAACAAAAGCCGATGTGATGTATTATCGATAATTTTTTTGTTTTTTTGGATTAAAGCCCTTTCGACCAGACATGATAATTTTAGGGCTATGGGATGAAGGAAAGCGGTTAACGATGGGACAGACGTGCATGCGCCTGGGGGGCCAACCGCCGAGCTTTAACCCGCGCATGCGCGGGTACCCGGCCGGGGTCCCTCTTCCCACGGGGCCCTGGGCCCACTCGTGGCTGACGCATGCAGCCTGCCCCGGACAAGCGAGGTGCCGCGAGGATGTAGGATGAAGCCAGAAAGAGGATAAGAGGCACGGATGTATTATCGATATGGCTCGGTTCGACTTCATCACTTGACAGCAGCACACAGCTGCCTAGTTATTGTAGTCAATATGCCGTGAGCGGCCAAACAACAGCTATACTAGCAACCGTTCTGTGGTGGATATATCACTCATATAATTATCCAGCATTCACAGTACAGGGAAGCTACGGAGACACACACAGTTCTCACACGGCGCATGTCACACACCAAACAATAGCACTCCTTAGCGCCACCTATTGGTGACCTACACGACGACGTGTTGACCCCGTGCCGCTACAGTGGGAGGTAGCGCATATTCGTGTCGTCCACGGTGGCCGGTACGCCTCGGTCTAGGTCACAATGGTGGAAGGTAAGACATGCTCGTGTCGTCCGGGGTGCCCGGTACGCCTCGCACGCTTCGGCGTGCGCCACAGCAGCCAAGGATGTGTCTGTGGCCAAGCCGCCGTTTTTTTCTTGCGCCGCAGCACTCGCGAATGTGCTGCGATAACTCGGTAAACAGTTCGAGTCTGGGATGACGCGGGGAGAGCGTCCAGTGGCGCCTCCGGTTTGGTGACGTGTCCCAGCCCGGCGCCCCCGCCGTCCGCACCATGCCGTACGTCCGTCCGCTCGGTGGCGCTGCAGGTCCGGGCGGACCGCCGGCGTCGGCTCGCTGGCCGTTGGGGCTGATGTCGACGGCGATCGCCGCGGTCGTCGCCTGTGCGCTGCTCTCCGCGGCGCTCTGGTACGGCCGCCGCCGGTACAAGCGGCGCATCCGCACCCTGACCAGGCGTGTGGTGATCGAGGCGTCGCCGGAGGAGTTCGCCGTGCCCGTGGTGCGCATCGAGCCGTGCAGGTATGTGGCGCGCGCTCAGGGATGATGACCGTGTCGGCGGCGCGGAGTCCCGGGAGAGACGCTCCGCCAGCGTTCAGGGGATGGTCCGTCACCGTTCGCGTCGTGCCGGGGTGTGCTGTGTGGTGACCGAGTGGCTACTCTGGGATGGTGCCACGTTTGTTGTCGGACGCGTTGTGCCATCCGACCGTGATGGCTGATGTCGATTGCAATGCTCCGGTTTGTGTTCAGCCTCCGATGTCCGTGTCCCGCAACGTGAGCGCTTACGTGGCCGAGTAGCCGGATACACCCTGTCGCGGTCCAGCACCGCGTGTCCCAGCTGTGGAGCGTGGCCGGGGAGAACGCGTGCTGCGTGTCGCGCGTGGCCGAGCCGACGGCGTCGTCTCCCCGTCAGAGCGTCGGAGGGTGGCGCGGCGTCGCCCGCCTACCTGCTGCCGTCAGACCCGGCCTGGGAGGTGGCGCACGATCGGCTCCAGCTGGCCGACTGTCTGGGCGAGGGCTGCTTCGGCCGCGTGGTACGCGCCCGCCTGCGGCCGGCCGGCCGGCAAACGCACCCCGTCCGCGTCGTCGCCGTCAAGATGCTGAAAGGTCAGTGGGCCAGAACTTGTGCGGCTGTTGGGGTAGTGACGCTTTCGGCTGTTTAACGGTGTTTGTGAAACCGGCCGTCGTCGCCTTTTGTCATGTCGATTGTAGCAGAGATCGAAACGTGGCTGATGACGAGTTTCGAACGCGCTGCTTCTGGGAGCCAGGGCGAGCGCCGTCCTGGGTTTCAACGTTCCCCGGATGAGCTATAGTTCACGGGCCAGCCCGGCACCGGCGCCATGCCGAGACGACGAGCGCAGCCGGCGCTGGCGTGTAGCTAGCCGCTGCGTTGTTAGCCTGAGTCGCCGCGGTCATGCGGTCTCTGGGGGCTGTCCGCCGGCCGGCCCGGGCGGTGCGGTTTGTGATAGTGCGCCGGCACGCTGCGGGAGTGAGTGACAACTGGGAGGTGTCGCGGTGTGGTGTCATCCGGTGCCTGGTGCGGCGCGTCAGCCGCTAAACCGCCATCGATAGGAACAACTGACCGTCTCGGTGGCCGCGACAGCTGACTGATCTGAGGCTGCGGGCAGCGGCGGCCGGTGAGGGCTGCTCGGTTGGGTGGAGGCTGTCGGCTACATCGGTGTTCTGACGACTGGCGGACCGGCGGTTCACAGAGCACCACTGCGACACGGACCTGATGGACCTGGTCTCCGAAATGGAGATGATGAAGAAGGTCGGATCGCACGTGAACGTCGTCAGCCTGATCGGCGCTTGCACGCGCGGCAGCTCTCTGATGGTCATCATGGAGTACGCCGAGCACGGTCAGCGCGGCGTCACCCTTCCGGACTCTGCCCTCTCCCCCGCTGGAGACGGTGACACGGTGTGCTTGGTCGGCGCAGCCAACAGGTCACAGTCGTTGCAGGAAGGGGGAGGTGGGGGGGGGGGGGGGGGGTGTCAACAGTCCGTCGGGTGTGCCAGTTGTGAGCGGTATGTGAATGCGTTGATTGCAACACTGCACACGTTGCAACACCTCGGGCTCCGGATGCGGGCTCCAAACCACGTTGTTCGGGACCGCAACAGCGTCTTAGAAAGTCCTAAGGCACAAGCAAAAGTTAACAACAACGCTGAATTGACTCATCTAGGCGACATTGGGGCTCACAAGCCTAGGGAGGCTGACCAGTATTCATGTGTACGACACGGTGCTGCAGCGATACATGCACCTGGCGTGTGCCGCAGTTGGAGCCGGTCCTGTCCGTGCACGCCCTCCCATCTCTCAGGAGGCAACAGGTGCCGCGCCCGTTGGCTGACCGCCCCTCCCCCAGGCAACCTCCTGACGTACCTGCGCGAGCGACGCGAGAGGGCAGAGTGCGAGCGGCCGTTCGACGCCGAACTGCCTTCTTTGTGCGACCTGGTCAACTTCGCCTTCCAGGTGGCCCGCGGGATGGAGTACCTGGCCAGCCGGAAGGTACGTACCGCGGTCGCCTTAGCGGCACCGGTCTGTCCGTTGTTGGACAGGTTTGGCTGGCTCGGTGTTGCATGGCTTAGATAGCTGCTTTGTCTCCGACTGCTGGATGTCAGTACGCACGTGCGCTGCTCCTCTGAGGCCGTCCTGTTCTGGTTATTTCTGTAGCGGAGCGTGTCTGATGCTTGAAGCACGTACGCACGTGCGCTGCTCCTCTGAGGCCGTCCTGTTATGGTTATTTCTGTAGCGGAGCGTGTCTGATGCTTGAAGCCCACGTTGTGCAGTCTCGCCCGTCGTCGCAGTTCCGGTTCGTCTGGTTCGTTTTTTCGTTACCGCTCTGGTTCGTTCGATCAGCTCGGGCGTTGCGGCTCCATTTGCGACACTTTACACACCTTACCCTACACCTTACCCCACACCTTACCCCCACAACTTACCCCACAACTTACCCTACACCCTACCCCACACCTTACCTCACACCTAACCCTACACCTTACCCAACACCTCACCCTACACCTTACCCCACACCTCAGCCCACACTTTACCCTATACCTTCCCCACATCTTGTCTCACACCTTACCCCGGGGCTTACCCCGTGCCTTAGCCCACACCTTACCCCACACCTTACCCTACACCTTACCCCACACCTAACCCCACACCTTAGTCTAGACCTTACCCCACACCTTACCCTACACCTTACCCCACACCTTACCCCACACCTTACCCCGGTCACTGACCAGTTGCTACTGGATATTCCTAGTGCAGAGACGATAAGCAACACTGTTGAGAAGATGCGGGGCTTTCCACAGCGCTGCAGCCCACAGCTGTCCTGTCAGACATGCCATCCCTCACTACACCGAGCGCTGCGAAGGCCCGCCGCCGCCCGACGACAGGTGGCACTAGCCACCGCACCGCGCCTTCCACCGCACCGCTTGCCACCTCACCGCGTCTTCCACCACACCGCTTGCCACCGCACCGCTTACCAACGCACTGCGTCTTCCACCGCACCGCTTGCCACCGCACCGTGTCTTCCACCGCACCGCTTGCCACCGCACCGCTTGCCACCGCACCGCGTCTTTCACCGCACCGCTTGCCACCGCACCGCTTGCCACCGCACCGTGTCTTCCACCACACCGCTTGCCACCGCACCGCGTCTTCCACCACAACGCTTGCCACCGCACCGCGTCTTCCACCGCACCGCTTTCCACCGCACCGCGTCTTCCACCACACCGCTTGCCAGCGCACCGCGTCTTCCACCTCACCGCTTGCCACCGCACCGTGTCTTCCACCGCACCGCTTGCCACCGCACCGCGTCTTCCACCGCACCACTTGCCACCGCGTGGTCGGGCGTCGCCGAGAGACGCTGCACTGAACGGTCACCTGCCGCCTCTCCGCCGCCAGTGTATCCACCGAGACCTGGCCGCCCGGAACGTGCTAGTCGGCGAGGACAAGACGCTGAAGATCGCTGACTTCGGCATGGCCAGGGACGTCAGGGAAAAGGACTACTACCGCAAGGTCACCGGTGGCCGGCTGCCGGTCAAGTGGATGGCGCCCGAGGCGCTGTCCGACCGACTGTACACCACTGGGTCTGATGTGTACGTACGCTGACGCTGTGGTCATGGGTCTGTGACGCCATCCGTGGCTCAAACGTACGCTTGTGTGTGCGGTGGGCAGGGGTGGACCTCCTTTTTGTGTGACGATGTGGGAAGGAATGTAGGTGAATGTACTGCAGAGGGCACATCTGACAGGAACCGTTTGGAGCACGGCGCTTCTGCGGGCTGGCTGCCTGGAAATGCGCCACTGGTTACGTCTCGTGGGGACTTGTGGAATCAAGAAGCGGACATTTTAAGGGTACCTCTGCCAGGCGTTACTGTTGACACCAGACTGCTCCCGGCCGGCAGCTGGTCGTTCGGCGTGCTGTTGTGGGAGATCATGACAATGGGCTGCGTGCCATACCCGACCGTCAGCAGCGTGGACGAGCTGGGCGACTGGCTGCGGCAGGGTCGGCGCATGGCCCGGCCGGCCGCCTGTCCCGCCAGCGTGTGAGTCCCACCGGAGTCTTTGCGGTGTCGCTGGCGCCGGTGCCGCCGCCGCCGGCTGGCCACACGCCTTCGGTCGGGGAGAAACGGCTCAACGGGTTCGGCACCTACAGCTGCACCGTATAATTATAGGTTTTGGCATTGTAGTTTTGTGTTTTGTAAATATCTTTGATTCCAGCTGCATTCTGCTGTGGCTAATAGCATCTTAAGCATTTCACGTTGTACTATCATTACGCTCGATGTTTTTTTCGTGGCTGCACATGCTCTATCAAGAGCAGTTACTCTCGCATTTTTTACATTATCGTACCGGTGCAGTAGTGCTGTCATATTCCCAGATGCGCGCGGCGCATGTGACGTAAGCAATACAATCTCTCATGCTTTTAAAGCTGGCCGGGTTATTGCTCGGCAGCTGGGAGAAACGCCATCAGATGTTTGTTGCCTGGGCTCCTGGAGGGCCACCACCCGATGTCTTGTGTAGTGACGCCTGATGCTATGTCTACGGGGCCTGGTAAGTGCCCATCGCCCAGCACTGGCCGAACACGGGACCAGGCCCCGACAATCGGGGCGTATACGTTAATGCATATCTCGCTGCGCCATCTTTTGTCACGCCCTGCCGGCCGGCCGCGTCAGCGGAACTGCCCGAGCGGCGGTCCCGGCGCGGTCCGCCGCGGAGGCTGCGCAGCCCGAGACACGAGGCCGGTCCGTGACACGGCCGCACCCCGCCGCAGGGACGACGTGATGCTGGACTGCTGGAGTCTGGAGCCGGCCGAGCGGCCCTCGTTCGGCCGGCTGGTGCAGCGGCTGGACGTGCAGCTGGCGGCGCTGACGCCCATGGTACGGCCGCAGCGCAGCATTCTCGGCACGGGGACACGGGAGCTCACAGTGTTGGAGCCTGGTGAGGCGGTGTTGCCAGGCGGCCAGGCGGCGCCGGCGGCGCGGGCGGCCGCAGCAGCGTCGCTGAAGGTCGTGATTCTGGCTGGGCTGCCGGCCATTGTCGGTGGGATGGAACGCCGCGGGGAGATTTGGGTTCGGAGACAGGCTCTTACGAGGCACAGAGACGTCGCGTGCATCGGGAGACCGAGACGTGGCCAATGTCGCCGACTGCTGGCTCGCAGCAGTGGGGTGGCTCGTGTTGCAGCAATACCCCCCGGCGCAGTGTCCGGGCTGACGGCGAGAGTGACCTGTCCGGCTTCATGGGCCGTCTGCCTGCCGCCCCCAGGAGTACGTGGCCATGGTCTCGCCCCAGCCGCACGTCGAGTACGCGAAGGTGGAGGTGCTGTCTGCGTCGCCCTCCGCGTCGGCCTTGCCCTCGCCGCCGGACAGCTCAGACTGAGGGCGTCGACCGGGGGATCAGCGAGTCTGCAGGGACCTGGACTCGTGCCCTATGACGTCAGCGGACTTCCGTGAAGTCCGTGTCAAAGAAGTGCTCAGATTTGTTTTTAACAGTGTTCCTCACCGGACTTCCAGTGTTTCTCGCCGGGCTTTTAGTTGATCCTGATCCGGGCTTTTAGTTGACAGTGCGGCGTCTCGCTAGGACAGTGCGACGCCTCGCTAGGACCGTGCGGCGTCCCGCTAGGACCGTGCGGTGCCTCGCTAGGACAGTGTGGCGCCTCGCTAGGACAGTGCGGCGCCTCGTTGGGAAGGACTGCGGTGTGGTATTTCTGCTTGGGTTGAACAGAATGCAGCGTGGGTTGGCCTAAGCCGCTCAACCCATGTTTAAGGCCGTGTTTTTTTTCTTTGTTTGTTTTTACAAGCGGTCTGCACTGGAGTTTGAGTTTCTTTTGGTATGGGTGTTGGAGATCTCCGGCGTGGTGCCTCGCGAGGGTCGTCTCCCGAGGCCTGGGGCGCAGTGTTTCTGCTTTGACTCAACGGATTAGCGGATAGTGCAGGTTGGCGGAATAGCTCGTCTTTCATGTGAGGTTGTGCTTGTATAGTCCACACCCCTTCGAAGTTTGTGAGCGCATTTTCATTGTACGGGTACATGTGATGTACCAAGCAAAACCTTTCGAAGCTTGTGAGCGCACTCCTATTGTACGGGTGCACGTGACATGCGGAGCCAGAGCATGGTTAAGGTAGCCCATTAAGAAGGCCTTTTTATTTGAAGTGTTTTCGTTACGATTGTTCTGCGCAGCGAAGTCAAGTTTGTCAAGCAACATGTTTATTTTACTACAAGGTTATAACCTAGATGGTATTTGGAACAGTTTCAGCGTTTTAGTGACATAGTTGCTTTGACGGGTTTCATCGCAGTAGAGACTCCTTACGTTACGATCATATCAAGGACTCAGGTATTTGTGGTGCAGCTGTGATGTTTCTGCTGTGATTTTTGCCGGCGCCTGAGTGTTTGGGCTACGGCGTACCTTGTGATTGAAGCAACTCCGTAATGCATGCATTCAGGCATTCACTGCATGCATGCATTCACTGCAACACTGCATGCATTCACCTTCGCGTCATTTGAATACACAGTGAGCCATTACATCGAGTAGCTTGAGTCATTTCCTTTCGCTGCGATGGAATGGAAAAAAGGAATGATGAGAAAATATGGGAGATGCGGTCGGCGTGTCTTGGCTCAGCGGACGCCGGTCCGGAGGCTGGATCGTGTGGTAAACCTCAGATGTGGAGAGCCCCAGTCCCGGAGATGCCAGGCCAGCGCGGAGTAACAGCGGAGTCTATTTTTGCATGTCACGCTTACTCCAGTGCGCGCTTGCCAAATGTGCTCGTTATTTGGGCGGTGACGGGTACAACAAACGTGCGTAAAAGCGGAAAATTAGAAGAAAAATCGTTTGCGACTGCGAATTACTCAGAATTGCGTAACTGCAGCGACTCGACGAATTGGACGCTTATCACGTCTTCGACCCTCGTAGGGGAGTTTTGATATTTGTTAATCGCATTTTTCAAAGGAGTGGATGTTTATAGCGCATATTTTAGTGTTTTATTTTCGAAAACCCAAAAATGCAAAAATCCGATGGAATAAGGCAAATAAGGAAATAATGAACAGGAGAAAAGCCAAGCAATAACATTTTTAATCAGTTAAGCGTTATAGGTGAAGAAAACTGAATGAATTTCAAGTCGTTGACAAGAAAAAAGAGTGAAGCAGGGGATATACATTGAAATAGGCTAAACGTGGAAGTCGGTTAAGAAACCTTTCATGATAAGGGTGAGGGCAAAAATGAAACTGAAAAAGCAGTCAAGGGAACACACATCCAGAAGATCCGAGCAAAGCGCAAAAAGTCAGCTGTGCGAAAAGTCACGATGCTTTAAAATGAAGCCTGTCCTGGACTTCGTGTGTCAGTCTTTGAGCCTAGCTAGAGCTGGGCTAAGTTCTTACCTGAGTTCAGGAGGCTCTTTTCTGCATGAAGGGGCCAATGTTACGGGCCAGAACGCCCTTTTATGAGCTAACTAGTTCCTGCTCTGGACAGGAGATCCCGGTTTGCGTTCGTGCTTGCCGGCTCAAGAGAGCTATTTATGAATCGGAGGACCCCTGTGCTCTGGGCAGGTGCACGTTGTTCTAACACTGCTCATGTGTAAGATGCGGTGGCTCTGATACGCCGGGTACACGTGTCGCTGTGCTGGCTTCATTGTGGAGAGTGAGACAAGCGCTGAGGAGCCAGTTGGAGCGGGACATTCCTATCCGGCGCACATGGTCCAGCAACTTCGCCTGCGTGACACTGGACGTGGGTAAACTGGTGACGAGACTGCGGACAAACGGTCCCCTGCGGCCAGCGCTCCTGCCTGGACGGACCAGACCATGCATTGTGCTTGGTCATCGTGCCATGACTTCGGCGCGCACTGCCATCTGCCGGCGCATGCCTCCCGGCGGCCGCAGGACTGCCTCAGCTGCGGGGCTTTCCCAGTGGACTGGCCGAGGCCGCAGGCGGCGCTGTTATCGCACAGTCAGATGTCCGGGACCCAGGGGGCAGTCCGGGACCCAGGGGGCAGTCCGGAACCCAAGGGCCAGTCCGGGACCCAGGGGGCTGTCCGGGACCCAGGGGGCAGTCCAGGACACAGGGGGCAGTCCAGGACATAGGGGAAGCAGTCCAGAACCCTGCGGGCAGTCCCAGACCCAGGGGGCGGCCCGGGACCCAGGGGCGAGGCTTTCCAGAACGGAAGAGCGGTCGCAGGTCTGCTATGGCGCCACGGCCAGCTTACCGACCCACAAACTGGTCTGCTTCTGTGACCGACAGACAAAAGGCATCACAAAGGATGGCGATGGGAAACTGCGCTTGATAATCTGAGCCAGTCTGGTGAGAGCAGCTATGAACTCAGTCCGGTGAGAGCACCCACGAGCTCAGTCCGGTGAGAGCAGCCATCAAATCACGTCTCATCTTTTCCATTTGAAAGCACAGATCTGTGTTATGTCCTATTCTATGAAAACGCACAAACTCGAGGACGCTCTAATGTGTGTGTGTGTGTGTGTGTGTGTGTGTGTGTGTGTGTGTGTGTGTGTGTGTGTGTGTGTGTGTGTGTGTGTGTGTGTGTGTGTGTGTGTGTGTGTGTGTGTGTGTGTTTGTGTGTGTATGTATATGCACCCCGGGGGCCGCCTTTGGCCCAGGTGGCTGTGTCGCGTGTGGAACAGCTGTGTGTGAACAGCAGGACAATCTGACAGGTAGGCTGCGTGTGATTATGAAGTCAACGGAGGCTCGCGGCCCTCTCGTCCAGCGGGGGCTCGCGCCCCCTCTCGCCCAATGAGCGCCCCGACTCACCCGGTAAGCGCCTTGACTCACCCAGTAGGCGCCTCGACTCACCCAGTGAGCGCCCCGACTCACCCAGTGAGCACCGGTTGAGGAAGAACTCGACGGTGCCGGAGCGGAGGTTGGCGTAGACGCCGATGATGGAGCCCTTGTCGAAGAGGCTGGTGTAGGGCTGCGAGCGGCCAGCATGGCGGATTGCACCTGGCGACGTACCCGGACATAATTCATTGACTGGTCGGTGCCGGGGATCGTAACAGTCGATGCCGATCGCACATCATGAACCCACACGGGCAACATCGTGACTGTACACGGCATAACGGAGCCAAATGACGCTACTTTAATCGTGGATTTACGGCGCACTCAGCTGCTGAGGCTATATATACCGCCTGCTTCTCACCCTGGCAGCTCGGCATCAGATGTATCCTTAAACCTCAGTCGCCAACAACACAACCCGAATGACTAAACAAACGTTATGGAGTGCGAACAAGCAGCAGGTATGGCATGAGCGACACACCACGCCTTCTTTATTCCCGACGCAATCACGTTAGAACAGTTTAGCGGGCTGCGGTTGAGACATGTGTCAGTGAGCAACGCGTAACCCGCACAGCCGTGCAGACAATGTACCGGACGCTGAGGCCTCACCGTGGAAGGAGAGGCCCCAGGAGTGTGAGTCGGCACCCAGGGGGCTCACCAATCGCTGGTTGGCCGAGTCCGGATCAAACTGGCCGTGACCAGACCCACCATCTGCGGGCGGCACACCGTCAGCTCCTGGTCGCAGTCTGACCGGCTGTCTGCGGCCTCTGGGGGTCAGCGCACGTGCAGGCTGCGGCAGCGGAGCGCGCACATACAGAGCTTGAGGATATAGTAGCAAGGCAGGTGCAGGGCTGGCAGAGTACAAGTACACGACATTTCGATGAGTATATCCAAAAATTAGGTAGGGAAGTTATTGAGCACTAGCACTTGGCACACAAGCCAGCGTCAGCAAAAAACTTTAGCGCTATGATAGCTCATGCAGCTGCAGTACCATGACTGTGCTTACATGAGCATGGCTCATAAAACCACTACACACACAAAATTCCAATCCAACAGCAGTAAACGACACAAACCACATCACGTGCACCAACAATGACATACCTCACAAAGCAGAACAACCCAGCAACCGACGGATAGAGCCGTCGACCGGCCGAGCCCCTGGCTGGGCAGCTGTGGCCGCGCGCACGTGCGACCCACCATGTCCGTGCTGTACAGGTTGGTCAGCAGCTTGACCTCGAAGAAGTGGTGTCCGCCGGGCTCGAGCGTGCTGTCAGGGTGTAGCCGGAGGCCTGTCCCACTGCCGCCCCGACGGCTCTGGGCACGAGGGAGAAGGGGTCAGGGTGCTGTCAGTCTGCGGGAATATGCATTAGTAACACACAGAATATTTTTGCAGACTCAAAGAGGGCGCAGTGAGGATCAAAGTTGAGCGGTGAGCATCAAAGTTGATGATATGCTGAAACACATCAAATGTCATCCACTAAACATAGGTCTGAAATTATGACGAAACACAAGCCCTCTCTGGAATATGGTCACATCACAGATCTACAGCAGCTTAGCGCGGTTTGCTGCAGTGAACACCCATGACCAGTGGGTAGTGCAAAGCAAGTGGTTAGTCAGGGTGAGACGAGGTAGCGCTTCTTTATGTTAGGCTTAGCTAGATTAATGTCATGGAAGGGAGGGTAGATATTTAAAGTTTACAAGAAACAACGACATAATGTTTTCTCACCCCATCCTAACAGAGGCCAAAAGCTGCTCCTGATCCTTCCGGCCATGCGAGGCCTTGGACGCCCTTACCAAGAGATGAAGGACGGCGACCTGGGTCCGTGCAGCACCTGTGGCAAGCGGCTGACAAAGCATAACCGACAGAGGCACGCCAGATCCCAGCACCAGGTCGGCCCGAAAAAGCTTCGAGGGTTTCTGAGAAAAAGTCTAAAAGCGAAGACGAAGTCAGTCCGTCAGAAGAGGTCAGAGGAGCGTGCGTTTAAGGACTTGTTTTTGTCACAGTCCGACAGCAATGGACCCGACGATCCGTCGACGTCACGCAGTGTTGCGTCTGAGCATGTGGATGGAAGCATGGCTTCTGGAGGAGGGGAGGTGGTGGGGAGTACGCATGTGGAGGTGGAGCAGGCTCATGGTGTGCATGTGGATGAAAGCGTGGCTCCTGGAGGAGGCAAGGTGGTGGAGAGTGGGCATGTGGAGGTGACGCTGGCTTGTGGTGTGCAGATGGAGGGAGGAGTGACCGCTGTAGGAAGTGAGGTGGTGGATGAGAGCAGGGCCGTAGAGAATGTTGGGGCGAGGAAGACTGGAGGTGCAGATGTGGTAGCAGGCACTGACGTCCATGCGCTTGGAGGAATGCCGACTGCGTTTGTTGAAGAGAAGAAATGTGCATGCTGTGATTGCCACTGGCAGCGAAAGGGTATGATCTACAAATGTTTGCCTCAACTCGAGAGTCTGACTATCTGTTCATCAGAACGTAAGCAGACGGCCACAGACGAGGCGCGGGACATGCCGACCACCCTGACAAACCTCGACAGAGGTACCCAACCGGACAATGAGGCGACAACAGACAGGGACACAGACAACTGGCCACTCCTTGACGGACGCGGCGACAATGAGTATGACATCTGCCGGTGGTGCAAGCGCCACTACACCGACAGAGACACCACGGACCCGTGGTACGATCAAGGTGTTCTCTTGGAGGGCCGAAAAAAAACCAACGGCTGGCAAAGCATGTGACCTCGAACCGACATCGACTCTCTGTGACGGCAGAGCGGACACGCAGGGCGATGCCCGCCCAGGCTGGTGCAGCGGAAAAGTGAGGGGCGTCGAGAAGCCACTGAGAAAACCAAACATCGCGTACATGATTACCCGTGGCCATACGTGTGCCCACTTTGAACGCGAACGCCTTCCTTTGGATACTTTGGGGGCCAAAATTAGTGGTCATTATCAAACTCACCTAGCCGGTGCCCAGTCTGTGGACGTGATTTATGACGTTTTCAAAGACGAGCTGAAGCAGCACATCAGGACGCCAAACCCTGTGACTGGACGTGCCCGGCACATGCACTTGTTCATGGACAAGGTCACAGCGGCTGGCGTGACGCTACAGGCTGTGAACTTGCGACTCCCTGACACCGACGCCAACACTGTGGTAGTTCACGGGACGACCGCAGTGGTGAGACCGTATCCTGACCCCGTTCCCATCTACGCAGCTACCCTCCCGCCGCGGCAGCCTGATGCAGTCACTGGATGCAACGAGACCAACGGGCGGGGTGTGCTCGCTCACGTGGCTGACTACCTTAACAACGACTTGGGACTGACAATGGACAAGATTGGGCGTCAAGCCCTCTCTGCGTCTTCGGACTGTGAGGCCGTGTACTCGGGACCAGTCAGTGGCTTCGGCCGCATCTGGAGAGAGCTGCATGGAAATCCATCGCTCCTGCACCTCAGTGACCGGCTGCACCTGCTGGTGTCTTTGGGACAAAATTAAGCACCACCAGACATGTGCGTGGTTGGACGATTTTTTCCAGCAACTCAATTCGATTATAGCCGTATTTACAGATTCGCCAAAACTGAAACGACAAACTGGACGAAAAGGGAAACTACCGAAAATGTCTGCGACTTTTGTGGAAAGTGACTGGTAAGTGACGACGGGATAAGATGGCTAGAGACAATGTAAAGGAGAGAAGGCACCAAGCAGGAAAAAACGATGCTGCGCAAAGATACCAGCTTGAAATATCAGCTAAGGCTGAGTTAGAAATGCATGGTTTGTGGTCACATTTGGTGATGCCTTTAACCAGTGGGCGGGCAGAAATTTCTGTTGAAACTGAGCTATGCACCATGCAATACCATACATGGATCTTAATCATGTATCTGATGTATCATACCTGTATCTTAAGCTACTGTAACATACCTCTCCCATTTCTGTTGAACCAGAGCTGAATGTACATACCATGTCATGGCACACCTTACGATAAGTGGATGAAGCTTTGTGTGCAAACATAAAATGAGCTGTCAATAAATCTGATCTTAACACGTGCCCGGGTGGCCGGCTAGATAACTTTCGATCCGGAGAGGGGCAGTTTGGCCCCCTGAGATCTCGGAAACTAAGAAGGCTAGAGGCGCCAAATTTATAGCGTGTTTTTACCTGTACGTGAACTTACTTAGGTCAAAGTTTAAGGTTCCTACATCATGACCTTCGGGTCAAAAAGCCAAACAAGGTCCAAGTCCAGGTTGGTCTACAAAGTGTTCCAAGAACCAACGTAACCGTTTCTAAGCAAAAGTCCTCATGCTCATTCAAGGTCCGTGAACTTGTTTGACCTTTTGAAGGTCATTGTGACCCAAATCATACAAGACTGCTCTGAGTTTTGCATTTGAATAGGCGACAAAGCTTACGTTAGCAGTATGTATCTAAAGACAAAATGTTGCCATGGGTCAGTTTAAGTCAGTGACTTATTTTGACCTCCAAGAAGTCCATGGATGATGTACAATGCGGCTCCTGCTATCAATAAGTTCAAAATGAGCAGCAGCAGCTATCCCATACCGCAAGCCCTAGAGTAATAAACAAAGTTGGTGTTGACCTTGGTCTGACTTGTATACCTGACCTATGGTCAACGGAATCTGCTCATTCAATATTTGTGTTGTCTAAGAAAGCATCTCAGAGATGCATGGCTTCAGCTAACACTCCGTTGTTGCACAAGATTGAACGATTCCCTGGAAATGGACTGTGCTGAAACCATGGCCTCATCTTGACCTAACATAGGTCAGCAATCTTTCAAGGTGCATCTAAAACCTTCGACACCAAACGATCCGCTATTCAATTGTCTACAGCTATGCAGAATTCGACGCAGCCACGCCGCCGTTCCGAAACCATTCTGAGAAGACCTTGGGGGGGGGGGGGGGCATCGGAACCCCACCCAAGCGCGTGCTAACATTCGTCTAGCTTGGCAAAAACAAAATACTTCGAAACACAGCTTAGTTCGATCAGCTCTTTCACCACCTGTTCGGCCATCCGGCAACCGAATTTGTAATGAGTCTTATGTCTGGCTTAAAAGGTTAATGTTTGGCGTCTGATGTTTTGTACTGCATAACGTGTTTAACATGTGGAGGTAAGCGCGAAAGTGTATCGTATGTTGGCGAATCAAACGAACCCATTCGGCTACGGCTTAACGAGCACGTCCTACACACAAAAAAAAACTCCTGTACACCCATGGGCGATCATTTTCTTTCTGCACTCAAAAACTATGAGATTAGGCATGATGAGGACCCCCAGCTGTCAAAATTTGGCAAAATAATCTTGGACTGCCGTCTCGCTTGCAAAGTTTGTGAATCAATCCAAATACGCAAACTGCAAATCCTACTAAATAGCTGAGAGTGACTGGGGTAACTCACACGTCTGCCCGCGATATTACACGAGCTCGGTGACTGGCGGGGGCGGGGGGGGAGGGTCAAGGTCGGGCTGTCGTAGCGGGCTGCATCAGGGAGCAGCGTCAAGGGTGAACACAGCTACCATGGCGGATCACCTGCCGTGGGCACTTCTTAACACGCGGTCTCCTCCATCCTGCGGTCGGTCTGCCCCACTCCCACTGACTCAGGTTCATATGCTGGCCCCGGGGGGAGGGGGGGGGGGGGAGGGGGAGAGGGAGGGGACGTTTAATTCTGCCATGAAGAGCTAGACTTGTCAAAATAATATTTGATGATGGTATGTGGTGGGCCTGCCCTAACAATCCGTTCCGTGCATCCGACCAATTCACCCCACGTTTCTTGTTTTCACCACTCCTAGAAATAGGGCAACTGAAAATAGAAATAGGGCAACAAACATACCCCTCCCCCAAATCTAGGTCAGTAGAGAAACATTGTCATAGACTAAGGATGTGAGGCACCAAGGGTGGGGACCTGCAACCGAACTTACATTACCCATCTGCATACGAATCTGTGCGTGCAAACTCCTATAACACGAAGTTTATCCACGACCGGCATTTCGTATGAACATTGCGTATTTCCATTATACATTCGCATATGAACTTTAACATACATAGTTTCATCGTGCGAGCGTTTTCACCGACCAACGTGGCTATACGAATTGCGGTCGATTTTTGTGTATTACGAACTATCGTTAACCTTTTTTGACAATGCACACTTCATCCAGACGAGCATCAGACATGCCAACTTTGTCCACCAACAACTGTTACATGATGTTTTTCTGCCGTATTTCTGTTCGCAGCCCTGACGGACGGGCTAGGTAACTACAAACCTCCGGCATCTTCGAACTGAAACGGCCATGAAGAGGAGCAAAACGCCATGTCATAGCTCATGCAAAGTTTAAGGAAGTTATACAGCTCATATTTGCATTTGTTGTCGGGTAACAAACAGTCCCTTCAAGTCAGTTGGCATTGATAACTGTTAAATCGAACTTTCTTCGAGTAACACGACTTTAGCACATCTCAGAGTGAACTTACATGTGTCAGAACTAGGTGATAAGAACTCTATGCATACCATTTGTATCAAAAAAGGGTTTTTGACAGGTCAATAAACATTACTTAGGTCATTTGTCTCTCCTTTGAGCGAGAAGTGTCTTTGCCAATTAGTGATTTATTTTTACTTAGGGCAGTTGTGGGTGGTATTAGATAAAATTGCAATGAGGTATCATTTTAAGTACACCAAATTCTTGTCTGGGCAATAATGTGGTGCTGATCCAGAGTGCATTTGGCTTAAGTTCTAAGAAAACAAACCGAACTAGCCAAAAACCAGATTGTAAGGCGCGAACGCCCGAGGTAATTTTCCCAATAACACTTGGTTCAAAATCACAATTGGTATACCTACAAGAAAAGATTGTGCAAGAAAATGTACTGGGTGACGCCAGCGGCAGTTCTCTTGAGGATGGACATCCACGGGTGTTTCGAGCTTCCGCTATTCCACCGCTGCTCCAGGTTTTGCGCATCCACAGCAGCAGCTGAGATGTTCCGTGCATATTATCTACCACGCTCCTTGCTGTCCGCTCTGACCTCGCTGGCCATGTAAACCCGGCCGTTTACCGAAGCACTGGCTGCATCCACCTCGTGCTCTGCGCAGATGGTGCACACCAGCACAACTCGCTTCCTGACGCTTATCTGCCGGTTTTCTAAGGAAGGCAGGCGAAGGAATTTAACAACCACTGAACATTCAGTTTGGCTCCCTTGTACCATTCGTCAGTTGTCGCACTTCTCTAGCTCGCACCGCTCTTCGTTCTGAAGAAAGCCCGTTCTTCACACGAAGAAAAGCTGAAGAGCACGGGTTAAAACTGTGCCCCCACCCTAATGATCTGGACGGCAGCTATGCGAGATATAATAAATGTACGAGACTAGCTCCTGGCGGAGGAGAGAGCGATCTTCCTCACTGACAATGTCCTGGGCCGGCATGTGCAGCCTGTTGTCATCTCCCGCGCGTAATCCTTGAACTCATCCGCGGGGAGCGGTTCCAAAGATTTTTCCAGATCTCAGTAAGCAAAGCAGATGAGAGCACGAAACGAAATTGGGTTCGACCAAAGCAACTGACGGCTCTCGACGCTTTCCGACGCATAGGTGTGCAAGAAATCGCTCGAAAAGCGCTGATTACATTATCATTAAATTACTCAAACCCGACCGGTCGGCCCCGGGCCCCACCAGCTCCCTGTAGACTGGCCCGGTCCCGGGCACCACCCGGGCCCCCCGTAGGCCGGTCCGGCCCCGGGCACCACCTAGCCCCCTGCAGACCGGCCCGGCCCGACCTAGCCAGGGGGCACTACCTAGCCCCCTGTAGACCGACCCGGTCCCAGGCACCACCCAGCCCCCCGTAGGCCAGTCCGGCCCTCGCCGATGCTGCCGGTAGTCGCCGGCCTCCTCTCGGGCTCGTCCAGAGAGATGACTCCAAACGGTCGAGGTCATTGTTTGAAAGATGATAACGCTGTGGTTATAAGCCTTCTTACCCTCACCCATTGGCATCGATCGTCTGTAATACACGCACGGTGATTGTGAAGCGTTCGTATCTTCCTGAAGGGATGGTTTGCGTTGCTCGTTTACATAATGTATACAGCGACCACAGCTGCGCCCTGTCGCCGAAAGCTTTAGTGTTGGCCAGCGTCCGTTTCTGGGACTTGTACCTCGTTGATGTCACCGAAAGGTTGAGTGTTGGCCACTAGCGTCAAAAACATTTTTAAATGCCTGTAGGAGCATATTGTGATCCTGCTTCAACTGATCTGTGGAAACTGTTCTCTATTCTATTCTTCACGATCTCGCTTTTTCGGGGCCGTTTTCTGGACAGACACGCGATGCAACAAGAGGACACCTCCCCACCCCCGCCCAACGCCTGCCACTTCCGCTCGTGAGAATCGGACGGGGAGTCTCGCGCTTATGGATGCTTGAGTGCTGCAACAAGCACGTCGCCATTGAACCACTCCCCTGCTGCCAGATTTTTAGCGCGCTTTAGTTCCGCTACCGAACTGAAAAGAAATCGTGGTTCCGTCGATCAAAACACATAATACATTCATAAACTGCAGGTATACTTAGTCAACTACTATCACGCATCATAGCGACAGATTCATGGCCATCCTCTGCAATATGTCTGGTCTACAGTCTACACACTGTTGGAAAATCGTGGCTCGTGGGGAGAAGTACGCTTGAGTCACGTTCAAATGTGTACTGTTACTCCTGAGCCCTGCCCTGACCCACACGGATACTGCTCTGACCCACACGGATACGCGGATTGAGTTTTAACGGCTGTGAATAAGGGCATCTAACTCCACCTCACTAGACAAGGCAATTTGATCCCTGATTATAGCTTTTCAACTTGGAGGAAGTTCTCACCCGACTCCTGCAGTCTAAAAGCAATAAGATCGGCTATGATGCGGATTTAAAGATGTCTTTATTTGGACCTGCCGAGCCGCCACTTAATATTATTCACAGGAGTGTAGTTTTCTATTCACTGGGTGGAGGGTGAGGCTTTAGCCCCCCCCCCCCCCCGCTTACTGGGGATGAGGCCAAACAGATTTGCTTCGCTTCGCAGCTGCTGACAGTCCGCGATGTGCCACGAACATGACGACAAGGGGCTGTGTCGCGTGCATTTGATAAATACAAATAAGGCATTGTCAGAGCTTTCGCCCGGACATGGGTCCAACACCACCGATTATACAAATGTGTTGGTAAATGAAACGTTCCTACAAAAAGCCTTTATCGCCTTGCCTAAAGAACTACAGGAATCCCCCTTCCAAAAAAGTTTGTCTTTTAAACCCGACAGATCCCAGCCACCTGAGACATTTTCACATGTGTGCTTAGCCGTCGCCTATAACGCAAAAGCGGAAGGCATTTCCAGCGAATATTGCAAAGACAATGTCGCTCTTTACACGCTAACCTAACATTTTCTCATTAATGCCCGATAATCTTCCGATTCATCACATCCACGACAGTCACAACAGCTAAGCACAGCACAGCAGCCCGCGTCGATACATCAACCACGAACGCGGTACAAAACCGTCATAATCCAGTGAATATATATTTTTGAATAGTGGAACAGCACACACCTCATTCACTTCATTCAAAACGCCACTTACAAGACAACCGGATCACAAACACTGTAAACTGCACCTCGTGCCGCCGAACGCGTGCCACGTCATCGGCCCGGTGACCTGAGGTCACCGGGGCCGACTCCTCCATCAGGGCAAGCAGCGCCTCCTCCTACGGCGACTCCTCCGCCAGCGTCAGCAGGCGGAGCCGGCCACTGAGTGGGCGGCCGTCCTCGCCTTCGCCACCAGCGATCTCTTGTCGCAAGCCATCGTCCACCGCTTTTTGCAACATCTCTTCACCTTTCGTCCTTTGCAACGTGCCCTCGTCAGTGACGGCTCGCTAGGCGTCACCACCACCGCCACCACCTCCCCCTCCGCCCTCCTTCCACCCGCTCCACTGCAGCGCGGCCCCGTCCGCCGCGTCTTCCGCTGCGGCCCTCTCCCGGCTGGCGGACGGTACTCCGTCGGCTGCGCCCCTCCCTCCGGCGCCCCTTCAGCCGGCCGTCGGCGTGTCGACTTCGGCGTGCGCCGCCAGTGTCCTGCAACTGTGCTGCCGGCGCGCCGGCGCGCCAGCGCGCCCCGGCCGGCCGCTGCGCCGGGGCTCGGCACGATCACCAGCATGGTGCGCGGCGCGCGCAGCAGCGACGCGCCGGCTGGTCGATGCGGCTCCTCCCCCTCCTCCGGCGAGGGGAGCGTGATCACTCGGCAGGAAATGCGCAATGTGTCTTTCAGCCAGAAAAGCCGTGAATGGAGGACCGCCTTGGTCGATGCCGCCGCGCCCAGCGAGCCGGCGAGGAGCGGCGAGGCACCGGCGTCTGTCGGGGCAGGGGGAGAGACTCGTCGGGGACGGCCGCACCTCAGGCGTTTACAGGGAACGCGCCGGACACGCGTCGGCCGCCGTTCAGTCGTTTGAACGAGACACCTGATGACAGTGAATGGGACTGCCCGCAAGGCATTATGGAGGTGATTGGAGATGGAACTGTCGCGATTCAGCAGTTCCAAAGAGAATTTTTGCAGTAATTTTCGAGCTCAATGACATTTATGCGCCAAGCACGTTGTGAAAACCTTTACAGCACATAAAATAAAACGGACACACAGGACAGTCAAAACTAAAGAGAAAGTTCCTTAGCCGAACAGAACGTGACTTACATGTACAACCACGCAAAACGTCACCTACGAGCGCTCCCTCCCTACCGCGGATGCCCAGCGCACACAAGGCCAGCGCGGTCCTCGCCGCCGCCGAGGCGGGGGAGACAGAGACATGGCAACATGAGAAAAAGACCCCAGAAAGGATGGTGGTGATATTCCGGTGACGGAAACATTCAGGCCGCACCACAGTCTAAACGAGACAAACCTAACAGAAAGCGACCTCAGAATAAGTAAAAAACTAAGCGAAGAAATAACCGCATGCGCGCGAGAAACAAGGAACACGGACCAGAAGGCAGCTCGAAATACAGGACGATAACCGAAAGAAACGGCGAATGAGAGCTCACGGGACAGTGAGGAGCATTGCAAACAGCAAAGCCGATGACTACAGAGACGTCCGAGACACGAGATCCAATGCGTCGCGCTGTGAGCGCCAGACAGACCCAGCGACGCTGCGGTGGCCGAGCCCTTACCGGGCGGCCTAACCGGCCGGGCGAGCGGCGCTTCCTCAGCCGGCGAGTCGTCCACCACCGCCAGCTGGCGGGCGGCAGGCCGGCCGTCGTGAGGCACACCCACTTAACCCAGCCGCGGGAAGCGTCGGATCAGACGGCAGATGGGCGTCGGCAGCGCCAGCGACCAGCGCGGCAGGCTACCCAGATCGCACGTGACATTAGCGACCGGCGGCAACCGCAGCACACCCGTGACAATCGCAGAATGGCTACAGCAACGATCTACGACAGCACCAAAGGCCTTAACAGCCCGGTGGAACTGGGATGGTGGTGGGACGGCGGCAAAGGACTTGGCAACATCTGACTGGTCGTGCGCGTGGATATCTTCCGGTCGGTGGTGGGGCGGCGGCAAAGGACTTGGCAACATCTGACTGGTCGTGCGCGTGGATATCTTCTGGTCGGTGGTGGGACGGCGGCAAAGGACTTGGCAACATCTGACTGGTCGTGCCAGTGAATATCTTCTGGTCGGTGGTGGGGCGGCGGCAAAGGACTTGGCAACATCTGACTGGTCGTGCGCATGGATATCTTCTGGTCGGTGGTGGGACGGCGGCAAAGGACTTGGCAACATCTGACTGGTCGTGCCAGTGGATATCTTCTGGTCGGTGGTGGGGCGGCGGCAAAGGACTTGGCAACATCTGACTGGTCGTGCGCGTGGATATCTTCTGGTCGGTGGTGGGACGGCGGCAAAGGACTTGGCAACATCTGACTGGTCGTGCGCGTGGATATCTTCTGGTCGGTGGTGGGACGGCGGCAAAGGACTTGGCAACATCTGACTGGTCGTGCGCGTGGATATCTTCTGGTCGGAAGCGCACCAGGATCCCAAGACCTGATCCCAAGTCTTGTGACCCGGCATGTGTGACCCTTACCATCTCAATATGCCAATAGGTTAGTATTCCAACAGGTTACCGTTACTTAGTGATTTAAGAGGCCCGGCTCCATGCCTGCGATCAAACGACATGTTTACTCCTGACCTCCGGACAAGACAGGCCCTACACAGCCCGTTAAGTCATAGAACCGCAACACCAAGGCACAATCTAGCCCTTCCGAGTGACCTCAACTGATTGGTGACCCCGGCCGATACCAGAGTCATCAAACCCCATCAAGCCTCCCTGATTGATGACCTGAGCAACGATCAGTCACGGGACTCGGCGATCAGCGATGTCGCCCCCCCCCCCCCCCACCCCGTTCGTGAGGAAGCCTCTGCCAGCACAGCGCGTGACACCCACCTGCGACTGATGACGGCCGTGGCCTGGAACTACAGCGAGTCGGCCACGGACAGCGCCGTCACCAGGCGCACGCACATGTTGGCCATCGTGGTGTCGAACGCCGGCAGCAGGCCGCCGCTGCTGCCCGACCGGTTCAGGCTCGAGAATGCCAGCCCTGCCGGTCAGATACGGTCAGCGGAGGGAGGGAGGAGCGCACTGGCGCTGAAGGGGGGGGGGCGGGGTGGGGGGGGGGGGGCGGCGGCGAGCCCCGGGGGCGTGGTGAGCGAACACCAGACCGCAAGTGACATCGGTGCCGGCGGAAGGAGGCGGAATAGAGGAAGTGGCCGGCGGACGAGGACGGAATAACGGAGGTGGCCGGCGGCTGGAACGCCCGTGGACACCGCCCGCCATTGACCGAGCCGGAGAATCGGAGGCGCGTCAACAGACGAGCGGTCGTGGCCACGGGCGGTCAACACGTCACCCGAGGCCACCATCCAATCCGGAGTATTTCGTCATGATCATGTCATGATTGATTGTTTGATTTGATTGATTGATTGATTAATTGTTTGTTTGATTGATTGATTGATTGATTGTTATGTCATGATTGTTTTGTTTTGTTTTGGCCACGCTTCGTCCGCCCGGCGCTTCCGCGCGCCTCGCGAGACCCTCACTCCCCCAACTCCCAGCGCGTCGGCGCCCGTGCCGCTGAGAACCCACCCCGACAGCAGCGCCACCTCTGGGCTCAGATGTGCATCTCGCGTTCAGCAGCGTTCCACCCGCAGCGGACATCTGCAGGGCCGTAAACACTACACAACACCACGCTCCCCTAACATGATCACCTGGCAGACACAAACTATTTACACGGATTCCACGTCATATTGACAAATGATTGTCTTACCATCACACTCACATTTCTCCAATCCAGCGCCGCGTCGCAGGCACTTGGCGACGCTGGCCCCTTTCGCACCCGCATCCCAGTCGCTTCGGACGGCCACCACGCGTCGCGTCACCCTCGTCACCGGCCAGCTCCGCCGCGCCGCCAACCGAAGCCTCGCCGGCACGCGCTCCGCCGCCCGCCAGCTCCGCCGCTCCGTCCCCGAGATGCGGTCGTTTCCAGCTGCGCTGCGTTATCCAGCCCGACACCGCCAAGGCGGCCTGGGCCGGCGCGTTCGGCTCGCTCCGACGGAGCGTCGGTCGCAGCGGCCAGCGCGCGCCCAGAGTCGCGTCCGCGGGGGCTCACTTGCTGTTCCGGCGCGACGGCATCCGCTTCCCCGTCGGCGTCGTCATCGGCACCCGCCGCCCAGAGTTGATCGACGTGACGTGACCAGACTGCATGTCCCACGTCGACCTCGTACAAGAAAGATCCGGGCGGCGCGACCACGCGACCCCGGATCCACCTCTGTCTTCCACTGTAGGCGCGCGTCCACACCGAACCGCCGATCCGGAACTCGCGGACTCGTTCTCCTGCAGACTGCTGTTGCTGCTCCCGCGCCGCGTGCAGAGTGGCATCAGCACTCGGGATAAGCAGATTGAGACGGGTCCGCAGGCTTCTGCAGTACATCATCTCCGCTGGAGTGCGCCCGGTCACGGCGTGAGGCGACGAGCGGTACGCCAGCAGGAACATCGCCAGCGCTCGCTCAGCAGCGCTGCCCGCCTCCATCGCCGTATTCAGGCCGTTCTGGAACGTGCCGACCGCTCACTCCGCCAACTCGTTTGAGGCTGGATGGTACGGCGCGACTCTGGTGTGCCGGATGCCGTTGGCTTCCAAGAAGGTGCTGAACTCCTCGCTGACGAACTGTGGGCCGTTGTCGCTTACCACCTGCAGCGGCAGGCCCAGTCGTGCGAAGACGTCCCGTAGAACAGCCACCGTCCGCCCAGCTACAGTCGACTTCATTGCCACCACCTCCAGCCACTTGGTGTAACTGTCCACCAGCACCAGGTAGCTGCTGCCGTAGATCGGTCCGGCGAAGCCCACATGCACCCGTTGCCAGGGTCCGCCAGCTGGCTCCCAGGGGTGACGGACTGAGTGAGGCGGCTCAGCTCGCTCAGCCGCGCACGCCGCACAGCCTCTGGCCAGGGCTTCCAGCTCCATGTCCAGGCCCGGCCACCAGACGAAGCGCCTAGCCAGATGCTTCATCCGCGCACAGCCGATGTGACCCTCGTGCAATTCCGTCTTGACCTGGGAGCGGAGTGATCGCGACACGATCGCGCGGCCGCCCCACAGGACGCAGCCGGCCTCCGTCGACAGCTTCTCCTCCTTCGTCTTGTACGGGACAAGCCCGGGGTCGACCACTGCCTCCCAGCCGGATCTGACGGCCGCCAGAACCCTCGCCAGTACCGGGTCCCGGCGCGTGCCAGCCGCGGTGTCCCGCGCTGTCAGCGCCGGTCCGCTGTCCTCCATGAAAAGCACACAGCCGCTACGTGGCTCATCCTCTTCTTGTGCATCTTCTCGGGCGTCCTCCGAACCGTCCACCGGCATCCTGGACAGCGTGTCGGCCACCCGCATCTCCTCTGTCCTGCATCTCCTCTGTCTCCTCCTGGTGCTCAGCCAGCACTTGCTCCAGCGGCGTCCGAGGGCTTGCGGCTACTGCACTCGACGCCACTTCCCCCACCAGCCCGGGGGACAGGTTCAAGCACCTCATCCACTCCCTGCCCAGGATGTTGGTCGCCTTCGGGAGGTTAGCGACCAGCAAGGTCACTTCAGCCACCAGACCCCGAAGCTGCACCTCCACCTGGGCCTCTCCACCCTGCATCTGCAGCCACCATCCATCTGCTTGCCATTTACCAGCAGACCCGCCGTCGGTGGCGCAGTATCCCTCTGCCCGGCTGTCTGGATGTGGAGCATCTCGGGGTAGGCAACCTCACTCCGCTCGCCCACCACCCTCACCGCCTCCGGCCGCTGCCGGCAGTCGCGCTTGAGGTGTCCCCGCTGCCCGCACCGGTAGCATCGAGGACCCTTGGCCCTCTCCGAGCCCTTGGGGGTGCCCCGCTCCTTCTGAGGGTCAGGGCAGTCCCGCTGCCAGTGCCCAGCCTGATTACACTTGGAGCAGCACTGACCACCCTCCCCCCCCCCCCTGGCTCTGTCTCCCAGGGCCCGGCCGCCGCCGTTCCACCGCGTGAACTTGGCCCCGAACTTCAGCTGCTGACTGCTCCCCCTCCTCACCTCGCTGATGAAGCGGTCCGTGCGCCCCGCGGCGTGCGCTATGGTGATGACATGCTGGAGCGTCAGGCCTTCAGCATCAGGCCCCGCCGCCCGCCGCAGGATCCGCTCCTGCAGCCGAGGAGCACAGCCAGCGATCAGCTGATCACGGAGCACGTCGTCCAACTGGCCGAACTGGCACCGGGCCGCCGCCTGCCTCAGCCGGCCCAGGAACTGATCGAGGCCCTCCTTCGACCCCATCCGCAGCCGCTGGAAGGCGAGGCGGTCGGCAATAACGCTCCGCCCCGGAGTCAGGCGCGCCTTGAGTTTCGCCACACAGGTATCAAACGCCCCTGGCACACCATACCGTGCCGGCAGCGTCTCGTACACAGCTTGGGATTCAGGGCCCAGCAGATGTAAAAGCACCGCTGTCTTCCTTCTCTCCTCCGAAATCCCGAGCGCCGAGAGGTACACTCCGACATCCCTTACTCAGCTGTCAGTCACTGCCGGCCTGGAACCGCACCAGGGAGGGCAGACTCAGCCCCGCCATTCTGGCCCAATCGCCCACTCAGTGATTGTTTACGTTCTGCGCCGAGTGCGCCGCTCGCCGCGCTCACTCAGCTGGTCTGATCAGCTGGCCGCGGCTGCCAGCTCGCCGCCCGGCGCTGTCATTGGTCGGTCTGACGACCCGTGCGTCTCCTGGTGCAGCGCCCCGCCCAGCGATCCGATTGGCCGAGCCGGCAATCCGCGCGCCACCTGGTGGAGCGCACGCGCAACAGCCCCGCACCCGCCGACCCAGGATGGCCGCCTTTCCCTGGCCCCACGTGGCTCGTCCGCCCCTGGCCGCCGTTCGACGTCGAGTCCCCAGCGAGTCCGCCGGCCGGCCAGCGCACGAAACCACGCGGAAAAAACCACACACCCACTGCACCGCCAAAGCGTTTACTGGCCACAGCAGCGATCATGGCCGCCCAAGTCACGGCCCGCCTCAGTCTCAGCCCCTCACTCGGCACTGTCCCGGGCGCCGCCCCGCCGGCTCACCGTCCGCGCCTCGCACACCAGCCAGTCCCGTCACTGCAGGTCCTCCAGTCACTGCCTCCCAGGGCCAGGAGTCCAACTTGACCTCCCTCCTGTGCCGAGACGCAGCCAACTCCGGACATCGGCCGCCGCCGCCTTGCTTCCTTGCCGACACGGGACGATGCGTGGAACCTTTTCTCGTCGCCAGGTATTCTGTCGTGATCTCGGCCACGCCCCGCGCGCTCCCGCTCCCGCGAGCCCCGCGAGACTCCCACTCAAGCTCCCCGGGCATCGGCGCCCGCGCCGCTGAGACCAAACACAGACAGCTGCGTCATCTCTGGGCTCAGATCTGAAACTCGGGCTCACCAGCGCGCCACCTGCAGCCGACATCTGCAAGGCCGAATCCACGACACGACAGAAAACACATTAAACAAATACACTTGTGAATTGCACTGTCGTGCACAGTTGGCTTTCTAACATCGTGGTTCGTAGGACACCAAGGATTTCAGCCAAAAATATTTTCCCGAAAAATTCGAAAAACTTTGAGATAATTGATGCTTACATATTTCATCTAAAGCTTGGCGATCATTTTTTTACTGTGGCCAGCAAATCTAATCAGACAAAACCTATCGTAGATTGCGGTGCATGCCCTGCCAATGTTTCGATCGTTTTGCCTGTCTTCGCCGCGCAACGGATGACAGAAGTGCAATGCGTCTTTGTCTGTTTGACACGGGTGTAACACTGCAAAGCTGGGGTCATGTCTGTCCAATTTCCACACGTGGGTTTCTTCCGCTTCCGATGTTCTCCGTGGGCTACGCGCTTTTTATATTTTTCATTTAAAATGTTGTGCTCATGTCAGCGTACCCACCGACAGATTCCTGTTTGACCCCCTCCCCATCCCGATTTGTCCACGCAATCTCAGAGCCGACATGGTAATGCCCACGCTTTGTGATATCTCACATGTTCCCGAATACCCAGCCAAGCCACCACTAATGCTAGCTTATGCACATGCAAGGATGCTCTCTGCTGTGTCAGCAGCGTAAGCCGCTGGTGCGCATGTGATGACGGTAAAATTAGATACGGCATCAGTAGACTGAGGCAGCAACGTACCACCAACGAATATTCTGCAACAATGCATGATGACAGCATCATTTCCAAGCCTTTTCTCCCATGGGAACGTGTGGACAGTGACTACGTGCTCTTCCCGGCGCTAGCAAATCACTGCGAAATGTACCGCTGTTTCAAGCAAAACGTTTTGTGGTGTTGCATGCGTTCTACCAGTTATACATGGAGAGAAAATACACCGTGAAGGTGTTTGGTCTAAGTGGACACCAGCAAATTACTATGAGGCACCGATGTTGACACTCATACGGGATGAGCACACCCAATGGCCATTCTGAAGGATTCACGTTGACCGTATTACACCCTTCAAACACATAAGGGTTTGAAGGGTTACACCCATAAACACATCTTGACACCGTTAACAGAGTTTGGGGGGGGGGGGGGGGTGCAATGTAAAAATGCCCCACTGGTGTTTCCGGCGGATGCCTGGCCAAACTGCATGCACACGGAAACCCAACGGGCGTCGATTTTCACGCACATAACGGTTTTGAGCGGCAATATAATGCACAGGTATTGTGAGGTGATCTTGGACTGTATTGCACACTTGAGCACACCCTGCAGACATCATTCTAATAACGGTAGCAGAGTTGTTTGGGTGCCGTGTATCGATCACCCCATGTACATTTTGAGACGGCTCCGGTCAAACCGCACATCTACACATCACTGCACATCGAGTTCCCGTGTACGCCCTCTGCACATCCGTGTCTTGCGGGAGTCCAAGGAGGTGACGTTCGGGCCCTTCGGGACCAAAAATCACGGACCCGATTGAATTCAATCCCAGCCCAGCCCCCTCCCCCCACCACCCGTAGTGCCGTGGCCTGAAATGTCAGTCAGAGGGTCTCTATAAGCATTCTCTTATTAGGGATTTCCATCCCTATACCATAAGGCCTCGAAAAGGCGCCAAACAGTCGCCGCCGTGTCCGCCTCAGTGCTTGGGACCCATTTCCGAAGCAGGCAAGAGGTCGGGACTCGCAATTTGCAATGTTCATGGTCCCTTACACAACGAAAGGCTCTTGTGTCGACCAGCGGCCACAGTGCCCAAAAGGGGTCCTGTGGAGAGAGCGAAAGAGGAAAGTGGCCCCGAGTCAGTTAGCAGCCATGTTTAAGGGAGCCCAAAGAGGGGCCGAAAGGGCTCACGGGGCCAACTATCGAGGGCCCGATCGAAACGCTACAGGGCCCGAAGGTCTGACTGTGGGTCACATAAAGGCCCCCCTATCGTAGGGCCGCGATCTCAAATGTCTGTTGGAGGGCCCCGTACGCTGCTGCGCCCAGACGGCGCTCTCAGGAGAAAAGACGGTGTCGAAGGCTAGAGCTGGGTTAGCCTTTCAAAAACGAAACCTCGCTGCTCCAGCCTGCTCTACGTAGGCTCTTAGCATGTCCGTCAAAAGGAGCCAAAATGCTGCTGTTGAGAATCACGAGCGTCTGGGTGGGTGATTAGGCACCACCCATAATCACTCACCTGTCAGGCTTTCGTTGCGCTTGTTGGTCGCACTGGTTTTGACTCGCAGACAACGCTTTGCAGGACTTACGATCGTCTCCAGAGGAGACACTTGTTGGTTGCACTGTTTTTGATTTGCGTGTTTAGCTCCGTTAGATCCAGTTGGCTTGCAAACATATTTCGAAGTCAAGTTAGGCACCACACCTCCGGGCTTCCACAAGTGATCCGCTAACATTGGTGTCTGACTTCAGTTAGAGATGCGGCAGAGAGATCTTCCATAATCCGTGACCTTTTTGTGAGCATCTTTTTTGTGATCCTCCAGTGTCCAGGAATCAGCATTCATCATTTGGATTCGCGCTCATGTTCAGCGCATCCCAAGGCGTGCCAGGCTCCCAGCAGTTCGCCTGCCCTTGAGCTTGACTGTCAGCGCAGCCGCACCACAACGCAGCATCACCGCTGAAGCGCTGGTCGGCCAAGAGCCTCGAGGGGCCCTCGCCGCGGACGCCGGACCGCAGTATCACCGCTGGAGCGCTGGTCGGCCAAGAGCCTCGAGGGACCCTCCCCGCGGACGCCGGACGGCGCCAAGCACGGCCCTGCTCCACATAGCAACACCAATAGAGTGGCGGAGGTCGTTTCCGTCGGGGTGGGATGAATACTATGCACTATGAATACGCCCGTGGGGAGAGACAAATTCGTGGACCGTGTCGTCCTCGATAACGAGCCAACGCACAAAGGATAATCTTTAAAAATGGCCGCCAACATTGATTTCTGCGCCGGATTGCCGTCTAGCCAAACAGAGGCGCGCCCAGGGGATGCTCCATTGGCAACAGAGGCGCGCCAAGAGGGCGCCCCAGTGGCGACAGAGGCGCGCCCAGAGGGCGCCCCAGTGGCGACAGAGGCGCGCCCAAAGGACGCCCCAGTAGCGACAGAGGCGCGCCCAAAGGACGCCCCAGTGGCGACAGAGGCGCGCCCAGAGGACGCCCCAGTGGCGACAGAGGCGCGCCCAAAGGACGCCCCAGTGGCGACAGAGGCGCGCCCAAAGGACGCCCCAGTGGCGACAGAGGCGCGCCCAAAGGACGCCCCAGTGGCGACAGAGGCGCGCCCAGAGGACGCCCCAGTGGCGACAGAGGCGCGCCCAGAGGACGCCCCAGTGGCGACAGAGGCGCGCCCAAAGGACGCCCCAGTGGCGACAGAGGCGCGCCCAGAGGACGCCCCAGTGGCGACAGAGGCGCGCCCAGAGGACGCCCCAGTGGCGACAGAGGCGCGCCCAGGGGACGCCCCAGTGGCGACAGAGGCGCGCCCAGGGGACGCCCCAGTGGCGACAGAGGCGCGCCCAGGGGACGCCCCAGTGGCGACAGAGGCGCGCCCAGGGGACGCCCCAGTGGCGACAGACTGACCTCGGGGCGAGCAGACGCGCTCGCCGAGTCAAGAGAGCTGTTCGGCGGTATGGACGCGCAGCTCGGTCGACGTCGGTACATTGCACCTCTCCACTGGTGAGAATGCGTGGGCACAGCCGAGCAGCCTGCCCTAACCCCTGGACACCGCTTGGATAGTGAAGCATGCCATGGGCTCTGCGGGAGGGAGGGGAGGGGAGTGCAATCGCAATCTACAGCTCTCCCAGCCTCCCACGGCGCCGCGCTGTGGCTTGATCACGTCCGCATGTCCCGCTGTCAGATCTGATCGGTCTGCATCTCCGCTCCCGCAGCCGCACAGCTCGACGACTGATGCTCATCAGTCGGCTGTATGTCAGACTGCACGACTCTCGGCTGTAGGTCGGACGGCACGACGCTCTCGGCTATAGGTCAGACACCACGACGCTCTCGGCTGTAGATCAGACTGCACGACTCTCGTCTGTAGGTCAGACGGCACGACGCCCTCGGCTTTAGGCCAGACGGCACGACGCTGTCGGCTTTAGGTCAGACTGCACGACTCTCGTCTGTAGGGCACGACGCTCTCGGCTGTAGATCAGACTGCACGACTCTCGTCTGTAGGTCAGACGGCACGACGCTGTCGGCTATAGGTCAGACGGCGCGACGCTCTCGGCTTTCGTCGCTGAGTAGACGATCAACTATGCATCTGGTTTGGACGCACTTGCGGGCGTGTGAATCGTCACTGCATTCTTCCGTCTCAGCTTGTTCTGTTTGGAACGTTGTTGGGCAATGACGCCTGGAGGCCGTGGAAAAGCGCCAAGGGAATTGAACCGTTCCCATGCACTTGATACTAGATGTTTCAACACTGAACTTGCGCGCTGTGAAACTCATGTATACGTGTTAATAAGCATGTAAGTACTACCGTAATGAGCAACTGATGTCGATTATTATCACCTGCTCATAAACAAAAGTTCCTATTGTGTTTGATTGTGGAAAATATATGCGATAATCTTGATCAATTGCTACGGGCGGTCTTTTAATCGAATGTGCATATTTCATAGATAAGCGTGGAGCAGAATCCTACAATGTGACCTGGGAGATGTGAGGCAAACCAGTCGACGATGACTTCATTCATCTTTGAGTAAGTGGCTTATGGCGGTGCACTGTGTGTTACAGAGAAACGGCATCCCTGACAACCTTGTCCATACCATCCCTCGCCGTGTATGCTATAAAATAACGGCATCCCTGACAACCTTGTCCATACCATCCCTCGCCGTGTATGCTACAAAGTAACGGCATCCCTGACAACCTTGTCCATACCATCCCTCGCCGTGTGTGCTACAAAGTAACGGCATCCCTGACAACCTTGTCCATACCATCCCTCGCCGTGTATGCTACAAAGTAACGGCATCCCTGACAACCTTGTCCATACCGTCCCTCGCCGTGTATGCTATAAAGTAGCGGCATCCCTGACAACCTTGTCCATACCATCCCTCGCCGTGTATGCTATAAAGTAGCACCATCCCCGACAACCTTGTCCATACCATCCCTTACCAGCCCTTGTCCCCAGCCCCTGGCAACCGTAAACGGTGCCATTTCTGCTTCTGTGCTCTTTTTTCGCATATTTTGCCTTCGCGGGACTTCAGTTTGCTTTTATTTGGGCGTAATGAACCTATCTTGAGTACAACGGCTGCAACAGCAAAAGTTTGGGTTTGTTCTTTAGGTCCACGGACGTCTTTGATATGGTCCGTGAAGAAACCTGTTTGGAAAGACCCATCCAACTACCAAAAGTATGGTACATGTTAACACGGAACAGAATGCGCATTATATCACTCAGAACTGCCTGGGGAGGTGTCCATTACGAAATGATCTTAGCATCTAACCGCCGGATGGAAAAAATGAAATGGAAAGGCCGTAGTCAATCCCATTCAACCATTGTTGCATCAGCACCTATGATGTCATTGATGACGTCATAGGTCACGCGGCATGCGCAATGCTAGAGGCGCAGCGCCGGAGGCAAACACGGCGCAGGGACCAACGGTGGCGCAGACGGGGTGATGGATATGACGCAGAGACCGGCGCTGTCGTAGACGTCGCGGCGACGTGACAGATACGACGCACAACCCGTCGATGAGCGGACGGCGCCGTGGCATGATAGATACGACGCACAGCTGGCCGCGCGCCGCAGTCCGACAGCGGTGCCGACGGTGTGCCAGCGTGACAGACGTGACAGACGTGACAGACGTGACAGACGTGACGGACCGTGCCAGCGGCGAAAAAGCAGTGCAGGCAGCAACCTTGTAAAGAAACAGTTACTGCACGCGCAGTGGGGGCCGATTCGTATAGCGTGGCTTGATTGCAGCATTTCTCCTTTTTCCGTGAAATGTGCTTGTAATGGATGCGAAGACACTTGACGACGGCGGCAGCGGCCGGACGGCGGACCGGACACGACGGCACGGTCCGGCGCCGGCCGTACGGCAGCCAGCTGCCGGGGCGAGGGGCCCTCCCGGCCGCCGCCTGAGCAGCGGCTGCGGCCGACCGGCCACTGACTCCAGCTGTCCAGTCCAGATCGCTGCCGGGGCGAGGGGCCCTCCCGGCCGCCGCCTGAGCAGCGGCTGCGGCCGACCGGCCACTGACTCCAGCTGTCCAGTCCAGATCGCTGCCGGGGCGAGGGGCCCTCCCGGCCGCCGCCTGAGCAGGCGGCTGCGGCCGACAGGCGACTGACTCCAGCTGTCGCAGTCCAGATCGCTGCGGGGCGAGGGGCCCTCCCGGCGCCGTCCTGAGCACGGCTGCGGCCGAAAACCGGCCACTGACTCCAGCTGTCCATCCAGCTCTGCTGACGGGGCGGGGGCCCTCCGCGGCGCCGCCTGAGCAGCGGCTGCGGCCGACCGGCCACTGACTCCAGCTGTCCAGTCCAGATCGCTGCCGGGGCGAGGGGCCCTCCCGGCCGCCGCCTGAGCAGCGGCTGCGGCCGACCGGCCACCGGCCCCAGCTGTCCAGTCCAGATCGCTGCCGGGCGGGCGATCCAGTTAGCATTGCGGCGGTTAAAGCGCGGGCAATTGCATAGTGAGGACGGCGGTGGCGCCAGCCGCCGGGGTAACGGCCGGCGGTGTCAGGCGGACGGGGACCGTCGTCAGGAGCGCAGGAGATCAGGAGTTGGCCGCCGCACTGCCACACATCTATAGCGAACCAGCAGGAACCAGGACCTCTCCTGGTCACAGGGCTGGGCCGCGCCTCTCAGTGAATCCGTGACAGGTCAATCAGGTGCACCTAGAGTAAAATGCATTGCCGTGCTTGTGTCCAGTGGCGTAGATGATTTCGTGTTTTATCGTTAGAAAATATATATAAATCGTTAATTACTCACACTTCGCATTGCTCACTGCATTGTTAAGAAGAGGCAGCTCAAGGAGGGTCAGCCCGGCTCATTGGGGATGCAAATGTAAAAGTGCTCTAGAAAATGTAAAAGTAAGTGCCATATCCTACATACAAAGGAAATTCACACATCTGCTGGCTCGCGCCCACTTTTTTGCAGTTTCCCAATTTGTCAACATGTTGTGTCAGCTCGCGAAGGTTGAACTGAAAATAGGGGCAGCGCGAGAGCAGCCTTGATCAGAACACAAGTCTGCGTTTCGAGACGCTACGTGTCAACACGCGAATTTTCAAAGGCGTTTCCTCTCTTTCTCACCGGCGCCTCTCTTCACGCACGGTATTCCAGGCCAAGCCTGATGTGCTATCTCCACTTCTGTTGTATCAGCACCATATCGGCTCCGCCCGCCTGCTCCACAGAGAGCCTATTAGGGTACGTTTCCGACACGCCCTGTGGCTGCAAAAGTCACCCAAAACTAGTGCTGAGCCGGACGGTGCTCCGGTGACCTAGCGATAAACGGAACGGCAATAGAATGTCCCTGCGAGTATTGGCGCGATTACATTTGTTGTCCCATCCGTTTGCCGCCGGTATCCCCATTGTTGCTTTTGCCAAAGCTGGACGGCGACACTGCCCCACCCACTTCATCACACAATGACACACATCCGGAGGGAAGGTCGGGCTGTCGCGTTCTGCTTAGCAGAATCCCAGATTGTTTCCTTCAAATGGCCCCCGGACACCTCTTGAACTTTAACGTTATCCCTGGCGTTACGCTGAAGCAAGGAGAGCGAAGAATGCACCTCCCACTCCAAGTTATCTTAAGTCCGCTTGCGCTTTGCAATGCCAACCCAGCACTGACTGCCATGTCAGCCCAGCACTGACCGGCATGTCAGTCCAGCACTGACTGCCACGTCAGCCCAGCACTGACCGGCATGTCAGTCCAGCACTGACTGCCACGTCAGCCCAGCACTGAC
This sequence comes from Pollicipes pollicipes, assembly GCF_011947565.3. Lineage (NCBI taxonomy): Eukaryota > Metazoa > Arthropoda > Thecostraca > Pollicipedomorpha > Pollicipedidae > Pollicipes > Pollicipes pollicipes. The sequence goes on from NW_023597054.1 coordinate 895,483, forward strand.
CGGCATGTCAGCCCAGCACTGACTGCCACGTCAGCCCAGCACTGACCGGCATGTCAGTCCAGCACTGACCGGCATGTCAGCCCAGCACTGACCGGCATGTCAGCCCAGCACTGACTGCCACGTCAGCCCAGCACTGACCGGCATGTCAGTCCAGCACTGACCGGCATGTCAGTCCAGCACTGACCGCCATGTCAGCCCAGCACTGACCGGCATGCCAGTCCAGCACTGACCGGCATGTCAGTCCAGCACTGACCGGCATGTCAGTCCAGCACTGACCGGCATGTCAGTCCAGCACTGACCGGCATGTCAGTCCAGCACTGACCGGCATGTCAGTCCAGCACTGACCGGCATGTCAGTCCAGCACTGACTGGCATGTCAGTCATGAGCTACGAATCGTTCCCCCCTCCCCTTCCCCCAGTTCCGCCGTCCCTATCAAACCCCACCACCCTTCCAGCCGGAGTCCCATCACCCTACAGCCGGAGCTAAAACGTGCCCCCAGCCAGAGCCCCACCATTCCTACAGCTGTAGCCCGGACGTGCCCCCAGCCGGAGCCCCACCATTCCTACAGCTATAGCCCGGACGTGCCCCCCAGCCAGAGCCCCACCATTCCTCCAGCTGCAGCCCGGACGTGCCCCCAGCCAGAGCCCCACCATTCCTCCAGCTGCAGCCCGGACGTGCCCCCAGCCAGAGCCCCACCATTCCTCCAGCTGTAGCCCGGACGTGCCCCCAGCCAGAGCCCCACCATTCCTACAGCTGCAGCCCGGACGTGCCCCCAGCCGGAGCCCCACCATTCCTACAGCTGTAGCTCGGACATCCCTTCAGCGTGGACTCCGTCAGCAACAGCGCCAGGGACGGCGGCGGCGGCGCCCGAATGCGGCGACCCTGCCGCCCCGTCCCCGACCGACCGACTGGCCCGGTGTAGTCAGTCGGGAGCTGTCGCTGGCGGCTGGCATTACGAAAATCCGCCTTGAATATTGGCTGTTAGCCAGAATTCCAAAGCCACAAGATATGTGCCATTCGGTCTTACATCATGCTGCCTTCAAACAATCGGAACCGGCCACAGACATTACAAATGGACACACCTAAGCCTTTCTAATTCTAAACAACCGAATCCTGTTGCACTTCACGCCACACGAAGGAGACGAATGCCCTCCAAACGCAGTATCCTTGCTCCATGAGTCGAAGCCTGTGATCACTGTCCCGTGTATAGATATACTAGTGACCTCGCGACGTCACTGGTGTATCACAGGAGAAATGCAAACAAAGCGCGCCGGCAGTAATGTCGACCGACGTCCACAGGCACCCAACGGCCCTAGGAGGCTGATCTGTCCGAGCAGTCCCTATCTAAGCAGCCGCTGCCGCTATGGTCGGCCCCCGCACAGCGGGGCACGTTGAGGCCACACGCTGACATGGGCGCTGCCGGCATATTAGGCTGAAAGGATCCTTGCTTTTTTAAATCGTCCGTTCTGAGTTTTCCTCAGCCTTTTGCGCTACTTGCCACACGTGAAATGCTCCGCGGATACCCGAACCGGACATTCCGATCGCAGCGCCGCCTTTGATGGGCACGAACACCCGCATCGCCACCTGTATCCAATTACTCCCGCAACTGGCGACTGGCTGGCGGGAACTGATGGTCCGGACGTATTTTTAACTGTCATTTATTTCTCAGCGTTTAACTAACATTAAAAAGTCAGTTAATGACATTACGCTAAGCATGGTGCACGGCCGACGGTCCAGTTGCTGTGCAGCTCTCGCGTGTGTGTCAGCAAATGTGGGGGAAGGGGGGGAGGGGGCGGGAGGCGAAGCGACAGACCGCGTGTCTCCCCACCGAGACCAGGAGACGCGCTCTGGGGTGTGGCAGAGCAAATGATGAAGACGACGGCGACTGGCGAGATCTTCCGGTCTGGACACGCCGCTGGTGCCGTTGTCCCGTCTCACCACGCGGCTGGTGCTGGTGCCGTCCTACCTCCAGTCGACTGGCGGCGGGTACTGGCCTCGCCCACTCTGACCGTCTACACCATGCAGGGCAAGCCCTCCGAGGCGGCCCGTGGCGCGCGCACTGCAGAGCTGTAACACGGCCTGTCGCTACGCTCTGCAAGTACAGGGGCCGCCTCGGCGCCCCAGACCGACGTACTGGACGCGTGATGTGAGGAGCTCTCCTGCCACCGTCTTCCCCTGGCGGGGCGGGGCGATTCGTCTGAGGAGGCAGCGCGGCCCGACCAGACCCACTTGTAAGCCGTCGCCGCCTGTCAGCCGCGCAGGACTGCACTCATGGCACATCATGGCAACGGCCGGCGATCGCTGGGGAAGCCGAGCAGGCGTGTTCTCTAAGAAGACGCGAGCTGTCCACCAGGCGGCGGCGGGCCCTCTGGTCCGCGAGCACGCCCGGTCGGCAATCGGCAGCCCACTGATTCCGTGCCTCCCGAACATCCCGGGCACGGTGCGTGCAGGCCGTCTCTGGACACGGCTGCCGCCCACTGGTCGTCTGACGCCAGCCTGTTGTTCCTGCCATCTTGAGCGCAAATTCCGGTTCCGGTTCCGGTTCCGGTCCTTTGCTGGAGCAGCGCAGCGGCCGCCGCTGAAGGCCCTGTCACGTGCGGCCGGCGTCTCTGTCGGACCGGTCGCCAGCAGGACACGAGAATGCTCCGGCGGTACCCACCCGCCGAGGAACACCGCCGTCCCACGGGCCCCATGGAGCACCAATCACCAGACGCCACGCCAGCACGGGGCCGCCCGGCTCATCACCAGACGCCACGCCAGCACGGGGCCGCCCGGCCCATCACCAGACACCACACCAGCACGGGGCCGCCCGGCTCATCTCGCCGCACTGCAGAGTCGAAGCCAGCAGAAACAAGACTGGGAAAAAAACACCCCGTGCTCCTCGATCATCAAAACTGGAAAGCCCCAGTAGTGATCCAGAGCCTCTCATCCCCTCCCCCCCCCCCCCCCCAGCGGGATGTGAGGGGAGAGCGCCTTCCGCAGCTGGGCGCGGCGCCAGCCAGAAGTGCCACACCACGTGTGCGGCATGTCCGAAGAGAGATCAGCCAAGGCCAGCACCCTCCGTACAGGCCCGCCCCGAAAAGACGACGAAATACGTCCGCCGCCACCTCAACAAACTTGGACCACCGTGACATTCGGCTGATTCCGTGACACTGCAACGGACTCGAGCCGCGCAGAACCGAACGGAGCAACGCCCGACAGGTGGGAGACCTCAGGTTATCATCATAAAGGAGGAGGCGCCCAGGGTTGCAGCACCCAACCCCACGTACCGGCAACGCCTGCTGCTCTCGTGACTCCGGGGCGGACAACGCGCTCCATCCCGGTCGGCGGGGACTCGGCAGACCCTGCACTGGCGCCACCTATAACCTGTTGTGTTTGCCACCATCATGCAAGCAGAAACATTAACAACGTGCAATCCTCCGGCGGCATGTACGGAACACGCCAAAAACATGACCTCCAAGAAGACACACACTCCCCATGCAATGAGAAGATCTCAAAGGTCTATGTTGCGGACATGTGGCGAACTGCTGCCCCTGGAAGTGCTCGTCCGTCAGCGTGCAGCACCTGTCTTGCAGTTATAACACAGAGGCGTTTTTCCAGGTTCACTTTGGCGAGTTCCGCCTGAAATAAAATCCAGCGACACCGGCGTAAAGAAAACTCCGAGAAGACGGAACGCTGTCATTAAAAAAATAAATTTCGGCAGATAAAGGTTCTGAGATCAACTTACATGTTCCATTATGTAGATTACAGCAAATCAGATAACTAAGCGCACCTATTCGCGCGGAACGTCGTGCAGGTTCTGCCAGACCATCAGAGGGCCCAACGGTACATCACGTCACGGCCGAGGCTCCAATGTCCCAGATTTAAAACCACCTATTTCAGTCACGTTGCCTTGTGGGCGCGCAGTTTACAGCTGATCAGTACGACAGGTGTAAGGCGGGGTTACAAAGAGTTGCATCAGTCTTGACTTCAAGCTGGCTCACATCAAACGACTGAGGAAAAGACTGGCATACTTAAATTTGCTACGATAGCCTTCAGTTACACATGCAGCGACAGACCTATGGAAAACACGCCCCTTTGCTCTGTAAATTTCTACCACATGGACTACTTTGAAATGATGCTGTCATGCGATCACGGCTGCTGGTGTCGCCGCTCCCGATCCGCTGCTGACAATACCATGTCCTATTTCAGTACCACGTCCCTGGACCAAAGGCTCCTCCTGGACATAAGGCTAGGCGATTACATCGCAGGACTTCAAGTGCCGGAATAGGCCGATTGGCTGAGGGCTATCTCTGCAGACATTTTTCTCACGGTAAATCTTGGTCCCATGTCAAGTTTGTGTTTACAACATGGAGACAGCCATGAAGCGCAGGTCATCAAAATTATCGTCATGTCGACTTCGTACTGATGACCAAAAGACGTTCGTTTCTCATTGCGTTTTGTGTCCATTCCTGAAGTGCAGAAATGCGCTAGATGTGCATAGTTCCCCGTATGCAGGATGATGTGATCTAGGTATGGTGCGCCCATAACGTGATCTAACGCCAAGCAGTCAGGGACGCAAGCACGGTAATCCAAACTACGAATGTAAAGGTCTTCGCCTGCGGAGGTCGTCGAAGGTCATTGACCTGCATTAATGGGTGTCTGGGTGCGAAGAAAAGCTACGACAGTCCTTGACTTACCTGATTTACCGGCACCTTTCGCAGTCTGATCTCAACCAGCCGGCTTTCCTGCCCTGGCCTTACCTCATTTTTTACACGGCTGCTCCAGCGAGGCCCAAACGGTGTCTAGGGTGCGTCTTCTAGCACATCAACAGGCTGCCACTCCACGCTTGGGTGAGAGTTCATATGTGCGAGGTAGGCCGGTGGCAAGGTGTGCGGCCCGCCGGCAGGGACGACCTCATCAACATCAATCTATGCGAGTGCGCCGTGCCAAATGATTGCACTTCCATCTCATGTTTAGCAATGGTGTCTCATTCGGTTAGCGACCAGATGATATTGTGCTGAAGTAGCTCAGCGCTCATGGCAGTCAGTTCATGTAGTCGATAAAACTTACCATGGTTGGTGTAACGGTCCGACAGTCTTTCGAGCTGTCCGACGCTTCGATGGACCCTGGCCGTAACCAGCGGCCAGCGGCAGTGGTTCCACCTTAGTTGTTTCGGCCGTCGCTGTGGGCGCCATAACGCGCAGTGTCTTAGTTAACACGCGCCCGGGCGCCCGGTTGAATACCCTCCGCTCGCGTGGGAAGGGGTCAATATGACCCCCCTTGATGTATCGAAAACTCAGATAGGCATAACCACTGCGCTGTATGTCAACTTACTCCTGTTAAAATTTGAGGAGCCTAGGCCATGCCCTATGGACCATGACCTAGACCTTGACCTAAATCATGACCTTGACATTCTTCCTCCGCGCGTCTCAGTCGACGAAGAAACTGTGCATTACAATCCGTAAGACGTGCGGCGCGTCTAACGCGACGGTAGCTTGGCGCATCATGCGTCCTGGCCGCTAATAACCGTTGCAGCCATAAGACACTTGACCGTGTTGGCCCGGGGTGTGAGCTGCCTGGCACATGGACGTCTCGGCCGTAGGTCCGTAATGGCACTCAGTTTGGCGCCATTTTTTATCAGCTTCTGGATGATGCAAGTCAAGCACACGTCAACAATAGGCGGATCCCAGATGGAGGGGCACCGGGCCATGCCCCCCCCCCCAAAAAAAGCGCTGCGAGTATGCTTTGGCCGCCCCCAGAAAAGCATTCCCAGAACTTAATACAAGTTTCGTCTACTTACAATAAACCCCATCTAACCAGTTGACTCTTGAAAGCAATATCTTGTGTTACGAGCTTTGCAAACATCGGTATTGTGTACAGAAGGTTCAAAAGCATTTCGGTGCTTGAACGGTGTCCCTACTAGGTACTCGCGAGAGGCACCATGCACTGGACCTCGGATCCCACACCAGCCAGCTGGCGACGAACGGTTGCCCCCCCTCCCAAAAAACTCCAGGCTAGATCCGCCCCTGACGTCAACTGACCCTTGTTGACCTTTAAGAGAATAAGGTGACACAAAACAGGATTGCGTATCACATCTTTTGAATTAAATCAACTAAGTACTACTCTGGTTAGTGCTTTCTCCAAAGCCAATCGGCTGGTTGGGCCAGTTTAGGTGAGCGGCATGCTATTACCGCCGTTAACTCAAAACAGATGTTTATTGCGTTTTACCTTGGTTTGACCTTGGTACTACCAAAGCTTCACCGCATTGCTCGTAATCATAAATTAACCTGTCTGATTTATATTGCAAATATCAAGACACAACTGAGTGATGATGAGAGGAAGGGAGTGATTTTTTCCAGGGACCTCCATAAAATCACGGTGACCAAACCTACAAGCTTATGTTTTCAGTTTGAAGATGGTCGAAGACTTCCCTGGGCAGCATGTTCATGAAAAAACTTGGTTGGTCGGCGTCATCCTAGGTCAGTGGCTTATTCTGGCCGTTATGAAGTTCAAATGATGCCTTTCTTTCCCCCTCTGTAACCAAGAAATTGGAAATAAGCGACTCAAAATTAACGGCAACTCCAGTTGGAGTGATGAGCCCTTAGCTCAAACTGTGCGCAGTGCCCCCGTTTGATACAGGGGCCCCTGACTGACACAGAGGCCTTCCATTGTCTCTTGTGAACAGCCATGGTAGGTTCTCATATCTCCTTTTACTCTCGAAGTGCCTCGACCAACACAAAAGAAGTCTGGCGTGCGGGGTTCCACACCTGTCCCTACTCAGTAAATGTTTCCCTGGCAGACTTTAGACACCTTGTTAGGCATTGTAGGTCCTTACCGACACAGGGACCATCATTGTTTCAGCGGGCCAACCAGTACAAATGGCGGGTTCTGGCCTTCTCCCTGCTTGGGAAATGGGTCACCAGCGGTCCGACCGACAGGGGGCCGACTGTTATGTTGGCGGTCTCTGGCCGCAATAGAAGCCCACATTGTCCCAGGGGATCTCAATCGGGACAAGGGGCTCTTTGACTGACATTTTAGTTCCCGGCCCTGAGGGCCAGGGCCTTTCGGTTCTCCAATCGGGCCCCTGATTGTCGGTCACCAGAGACCCTACCGGCGCCTCTCCGTCCCCCCTCCCCCCGAACAGCGCCCCTGGCCGACTCGGAGCACCTTGCCAACACAGACCCCTTTTTAGACACGGCACAGTGGGCCCTTAACCAACAATGAGGGGGAGGGGGCATTCATTAAATCAGGAGCTCCAACCAATTTAGATCGCATGCCCCAGCTTTGTCCCTGCTTCTGAAATGGGCCTTAAAACACAGATTGACACAGAGCTGATTGTTCGGTGCTGGTGGTGCCTAACCGACAGATAGGCCCTCATCGACTCATAAGAACCCCGTTGGGCGCGAAGGGGCGTCTAACTGATATTTGAGAGCCCCACTTTGCGGACCCGAAGCTCTGCAAACCCTTCGGGCCCTTAATTGTTGAGACCGGGGGGGCACGTGCCCCGATGCCACCCCTCCCCCTCTATGCCTGTGTCACTGTCCAAGTCAGAATGGCCCCTGTTCAAGTCAGCACGGGTCCTCTACAGACCGGAATGGTCCGTGTTCTAGTCAGCACGGGTCCTCTACAGACCTGAATGTGTCCTCAACAGCCAGTGACATGTCTCTACGGGCCAAAATTGGCTATCTTCAAGCCTGATTGAGCCTTCCGCAGGGCAAGTGGTCCTTCCACACTCAATAATAGTCCATCTACAGGCCGGAATTGGTCCCCTGAAGGTTCAAATTTAACCTCTGTTGGTCAAAATGGGCCAAAATTACGCCAAATTAAGCCTTAAACAGCAAACAGTGGATTTCCGCAGCCTACAGCATGCTTTATGGTTCAGAAAAGGCTCTCAACATTTCAGTATGAGCTCTCTACGGGCTCTCCAAGCTGGAGGGGGGGGGGGGGGGCGAGCTGCCCCGACCGCTTTCTACCACCCACAAACCCGCAATTCCAGTGTCATTGGTACGGGGCGGTCGCGGCAATAATAACAATAGGACTGAAACCAAATAGGACACTTGCTCTCCTCTCGCGCCTCACATAGGAGCAAACGGTTACGAAACAAAACTGACCGTTTCCCAAAGTTAGTCACTGATGTACTGATTTTGAGCGACGCCCAGTACCTATTTGCAGAAGGCATGCCTTTTTTATGCCACAAGCGACAAAACAGCGATGTCCCAGTTTGAGTGATTAACTCTCACAACAGTCTCTGACAGCAGATATTCTTGCTAATTTCATATCTCTTCCGTTGAGATGTTGAATAATCTTCTGAAACTAGCTGTCGGCCTTCATGAAATACCGCATAATGTCGCAAAAACCTATCACCTTACCCAGCCTAAAAAACGTCGATTTTCGGAGGCCGCCTGGTAGAAAAATGCATGAAACGGTATGTACGGTATTTTTACCACTACGACACGCGAGGTTGAGACATACGCCCGAATAACCATGACGATTATGTCATCTGTCGCACGTCAAGAGTTATGTGCAGCTATTGTTATGAGCCAAAAGAAGCAGTGCAGATCCTTAATGCCAAGATAAAAAAATACATATGGAAATTTCTGTGATGTCTTCCTTACGCATAAATCTAGCGAAGCCATGTAAAGCTAAACATAACCCGCATTGCGCAGAAGTCGCCATTCAGGATGTATCGAATCCGGGGATGTTACGTGCATTTGTGAGTTATCCGTACACCAACCAAATTTATTGACAGCTTTCACAAATCATCTGAGTTGTTCTTAACACGCGCTCGGGTGGGGGTCAAATCGACCCCCGGGGGCTTTTCCGGAATGGTTTCCGAACGGCGCGGCACAGCCGCGCCAAATTTTGCATACCTGTAGATAACTGAACAGGAAATAGTTTGACATAAACATTCAGATGTACCTTGTAAGATCGCTGACCTATGGCAAATTAAAGTCAGGTCATGGTTTCAGCGAAGGCAATTTCTAGGGAATAATTCAATCTGATACAACCACGGAGTGTTTGAGGAAGCCAGACATCTCTGAGATCCTTTTTTAGGCACCATAAATATTGAATGAGCAAATAGCGTTGACCTAAGGTCAGGTATGAAACTCAGATCAAGGTCAAGACCAACCTGATTTATTACTCTAGGGCTTGCCGAATGGCATAGTTTGTGGTGCTCATTTCGAATTTATTAACAGCAGGAACCGCATTATACATCTTCAGTTGACTTCTTAGAGGTCAGAACAGGCCATTGGCCTAAGATGACACGGGTCGACATCTTGTTCTAAGAACATACTGCCTAGCGCAATCTTTGTCGCTTATTTAAATGCAAAACTCAGAGCAGTCTTGCATGATTTTGGTCACCATGACCCTCAGAAGGTCAAACAAGGTCACTGAGCTAAAATGGGCTTATGAGCTTTTCCTTAGAAACCGTCGCCTAGGTTTTGGGGGCACTTCGGAAACCAACCTGGAATTGGACCTTGCTTGACCTTATTTGACCTAAAGGTCATGCCTTATGAGGCTCAAACTTTGACCTAAGTGAGTTCACGTACGGTTCAAGACACCCTGTAAATTTGGTTTTTCTAGCTTTCTTAGTTCCCGAGATCTCAGAGGGGTCAAACTGACCCCCACCCGAGCGAAGGGTACCTACCCAGCCACCCGGGGGCGCGTTAATGAACTTTCTGCAGATGCTGCGAGTGTGACCCTAACAGTGCCGCTCTAACGCTGTTGCAATTAATTCAGGTGTGCAAAAGATTGTTGGCCAAAACCACAGAAACTAGTAAAAGAGGATTAAAAATCCAACCTCAAAATAAGCACCTCAATACCCCCCCCCCCCCCCCACACACACACTTTCTTAGATCTACCCATACCTATCGACTTCAGCGGTTCCCGGATTTCACATTTCAGGGGCGTTTTACACACCAAGTCCTTTGATATCGCACAGGTCCTCGGTATTTATTCACCTCGCCAAAGCCATTGCTGTAGCTTTTCAGGAAACACTCGACTATCAAGTGATATTTGAGTACCTCTGCAGATAGCATGTACATCACCAAGCGGCAAACTCCTTGTCGTCTGGTGGTCCTCGCTTGGCCGACGTATGTCGACGTCCTCGGGTTTGACGGCTGGCAAGTATGGGTGTGTGTGTGTGTTCCTGTACAGGTTCGGGAAGTACGCGCGCGCACACACACACACACACACACACGCACGTGCGCGCGCGTACGTGCAGTGCGACGGCGCGTCTTCGTGCTGGGCTCGGGAGCCGAGTGTCGGCGTCCGTGTGCTGAGCTCGGGTGTCCGCTGGTCCGCAGGCGCTGCCAGCGCGGCGACGGTCGCGGCCGCCGCCGTCCAGTAACCGCCCGGCCCAGACTGACGGCGGCACCCGAAGGCGGCGACGGCCAGTCTCAGGAAACGCCGAGCCCAGCGGTCACCAGTGGCCGTCGCGCGTTCTAGGGTACACCCACACTGCGACGTTTGGGGACAACTGCCGAATTTTGCCAGAAAGATGCACGAATTTACGATTTATGACTGGCAGTCAATGCCACATATTTTGGAGCAAACAAGTTCCGTCGATGGCACCTACGGCATAACAAGCGGCCGACCGTGATACGAGTTCCTTTTCACGTGCGGTGACTAGCAGCCTCCTTTCTTGCTTTTGAATGTCCTGGTGAGTTTACTTATCCACCGGACACGTGCCGGATATTCTTCCGGAGACACGGTGACCGAGGCCTCCTGGTGGGTCAGGGGGCCGCAGAAGGAGGCATCATGTATCGGTCCGCTCCCTGACACGGAAGGCCCTCCGACAATGGTGATGTTTGACTGATATGAATACCCTCATGCACTCAAGGCAACACTATCAACGGAACCGCCGAGTTATATTTCAGGTCCTTGCTCTGCAAACCAAGCCCCTTAAAACGATTCCCAGGCAACCGTTCGGGCCACATCTACCGCCAGTGGGGCCCATGATTTCCGTCCCGACTGGGGAGGGTGCGTGCCCAGCGACTTGCGTTGATCCTCCATTCGTGTGGATTCCCTACACCAACGCCCTGCTTCTGCTGCCAGTCTGTAACACCGTCGAACACTTCTAACAAGCTTGTATTACCTCGACGTATGCACGTAAAGATGGTCCGAAGCGCGCGCTGTGACAGTGATTCATTTCTTTCGGCAGGCGACCACAACGATGGAACGCCAGCGCCAACTATCGAGCAGGGAGCAAGTTTCGTTCGTCAGTCTCACCTGGTGACGACGCTCTGCTCTGGCTGCACAGCGCTGCTATGCTAGCCACGTGCGAACCCGCTGGCGCAGCCAGCCTTGGTAAGACACGGAGGGATACAGAGCCGACAAACGGCACCGTTGTGGCAGTTGGCCAGTTGAGTGCAAATGCCCGCTATGAAATATAAGTATAATCGTTAAAATATAAAGATGGTTCGGCTTGACCCACTCGTGCGAATCTCGCTCCCCGATGGAAGTAGCCGTGACCAGCTCTCCACACATACCACACGGCGTGCCGCCCTTGCGTATATGAACGGGCAACGTTTGCTCACGTCGGTGAACTGACGCCAGCCAATGTGGCGTCTGCATGTGATTGTATGTGTTATCGAGGATGCCTATGCTATCATTCACATTGTTTGCGTGATCACGACGGTTTGTTAGAGCAGAGATGCTCAGCTGTTGAAGCGTCCGGCCGGACAGAACGCGGGAAGAGCAGGGTCTTCTTCACCCGCCCGTTCTCCGGCCTGAGCCATTCCCACGGCTCACAACCAGCACAAACGCTCCGCACGTTTGTCACCACTTTGGCAGAGTCTTCCCCACAAGGTCCCCCTGGCAACACGACATTCACATCCGCACAGTAAAGGCGTGCTCGCCTACCGTGGTACGGCTCCCCGCACAGATATTCTCCACAGCAACGTCAGACGCTCAACAGCTGACCAGCCAGGAGCAGCAGGCAGTCAGCAGCTGGCGAGTCAGGAGCAGCAGGCAGTCAGCAGCTGACGACTCAGGAGCAGCAGGCAGTCAGCAGCTGACGAGTCGGGAGCAGCAAGCAGGCAGCAGCTGACGAATCAGGAGCAGCAGGCAGTCAGCAGCTGACGACTCAGGAGCAGCAAGCAGTCAGAAGCTGACGAGTCAGGAGCAGCAGGCAGTCAGCAGCCGACGAGTCAGGAGCAGCACGCAGGTCAGCAGCTGACAAGTCAGGAGCAGCAGGCAGTCAGCAGCCGACCAGTCAGGAGCAGCAGGCAGTCAGCAGCCGACGAGTCAGGAGCGGCAGGCAGTCAGCAGCTGACGGGTCAGGAGCAGCAGGCAGTCAGCAGCTGACGAGTCAGGAGCAGCAGACCGTCAGCAGCTGAGAAGCCAGGAGCGGTGTCCCGTGGTCGGCCCCCGACCGGCCAGCCGACACAACACCCACAGATGTGGTACGTCACCCCTCAAATACCATGCCGCAGATGAATGCCCTGGCCACCATTTCTATCCAACGACTGAACTGTGACCGCGGCACAGAGGGCTAGCAAGGAATTTCACAGCTGTCAGGACTTCAACCGTAAAGGATGCCAATGCTTCATAACTAGCGCAATCCAGCCAGGCTAAACAGCACGCCACTGCCGGGACGCGCAGCACCAGGCGCGGCGGGCCAGACGCGTGGTGCCAGGTGCGGTGGGCCGGACATGTGGTGCCAGGTGCGGTGGGTCGGACGCGCAGCACCAGGCGCGGCGGGCCAGACGCGTGGTGCCAGGTGCGGTGGGCCGGACATGTGGTGCCAGGTGCGGTGGGTCGGACGCGCAGCACCAGGCGCGGCGGGCCAGACGCGTGGTGCCAGGTGCGGTGGGCCGGACACGTGGTGCCAGGTGCAGTGGTCCGGACGCTGCTTGACGCCGTGTGCAGTCACTGCACGGAAGTGCGGTGGGGCCACTGCACAGCAAATGTAATGCTCCCTTCTCACGCAGCTAACATGGAAAAAGTTCTTAGAAAACCAAGCAGCAGAATGCACGGGAGGTGGACATCCGCCCATGCGACACGCCTCTGCGTTCTCGGGCAGGACGTGTAACAATAACTGCACAGACAGGGGACGTAACGCGGTCCTTTTTTAGCGCATGCCGCCAGGCCTAATATCACCTTCACTGCGCTCAGTTCCAATAAAACACAACACGTCGAGAAAAAAGGAAACAGCGTCGTCCGCACCGCCACCGTCGCCGCCCGCGGCCGCTGTGGCCAACTGCTGGCTGGCACGGTGGGTGCCACCACTGGGGCTGACAATGCTGATGCTTGTTTCATGAAATGCAACTGGCAAACAAAAACGCTGTTCGTTGCTAGCCCAACAACATGAGCAGAGATGTACTTTCGTTTGAATTACGTGACCGAGCGAACACCAGACGCTACAGCAGATTGCACTAGCCAAAGTCCAAGTGCAGAAATAACGAGAAGGAAAACTGCTAATCAATCTAGTTATGTGTTCAGTCAACATCACCTCGACAGGGGTTATCCGTTGCATACGAAAAGACTAACGGTAGGAACGGCAATATTGTGCTTCACATCTAGATAATGTATTGAAACAATACCTGCATACAAAAATACAAATACAACATATACTGAAAGGCAATAAGTGCCAACAGGCATTCTTAGAATAACTGCAATGGCGCAAATCCCGCTGGGTCTATCCCTCGCCGCCAAAAAGGACACGGCTATACTGTGCCTTGCTGGCTGAGACACAGAGTGGAAGACAGCAATTGCCTTGTCAATGATTCGTCTTTGTGAACAGACGCTTATCACTGGTGCTTATAGACGCATTTTACTTTATTTAGATGTGTTTAGAGTAAGTCATCAGCAGGCTGCATGATCAGGACGCTGCGTCTGCCGGTGCCGTAGGTCTGAGGGCGGCGTCAGCCGCCAGCTACTGCAAGTACAGGCACCGACTGAGGCTCCGCGGGCCAGTCTGGGCCGTGGCGGAGCCGGACCTCCGGGTCCTGCCCAGCAGCGCCGCCTCCTGCTGGTCCAGCCGGACGCCGGGCCTCTGGGTAGGTATGCCCCGCCGTTTGAAGGCACCCAGAAACGCCGGGACCGCCACATGTGCCGCGGATATGTCTCCGCCACCGCCGGGATCAGCTGGCGACACAGCCACCACCGCCGGGATCAGCTGGCGACACAGCCACCACCGCCGGGATCAGCTGGCGACACAGCCACCACCGCCGGGATCAGCTGGCGACACAGCCGCCACCGCCGGGATCAGCTGGCGACACAGCCACCACCGCCGGGATCAGCTGGCGACACAGGCGCCACCGCCGGGATCAGCTGGCGACACAGGCGCCACCGCCGAGATCAGCTGGCGACACAGACGCCACCGCCGGGATCAGCTGGCGACACAGGCGCCACCGCCGGGATCAGCGGGCGACACAGGCGCCACCGCCGGGATCAGCTGGCGACACAGGCGCCACCGCCGGGATCAGCTGGCGACACAGGCGCCACCGCCGGGATCAGCGGGCGACACAGGCGCCACCGCCGGGATCAGCTGGCGACACAGGCGCCACCGCCGGGATAAGCTGGCGACACAGGCGCCATCACCGGGATCAGCTGCTGCACCTGTGCGACACGGGACGGCTTCGGCACGCTCTCGAGACCCGGAGCGCCCGCAGCTGCGGGCCACAGACGGACGTGACGCTGTGCTCGCTGCACGCCAGTGATCTGCACTGGTCAGCACATGGTCAGGGCCTGAGCCCGCCTCCAAACGGCGCCAGCAGCGACGATATGGTAATAGTTATAAATTAACGTGACAAATGTATCAAATGGTACCCTTCTTCCCACATAGCCCTCTGACTCACGATACAACATCACCCCGCCTGCCTGACAAGGTGATGTCACATCCTCTACCTGTAGAGGCAGCGCAATCGCCACCTAGACCCAGTCCCAGGGCCGAGAGGTCGCGTCCTCCTCTTCTTCTCTTTCTTGTGCCAACAGATAACCCTGAACGGAAGCCTGAGACACTTACCCTGCTATCCCGGCGTGTTGTCGCAGACATCAGCATGTGCACACCAGCCTTGGCTCTTGGCTACCTTGGATTGACGCATTGAAGAAGACGTAGAGATCATGGCTGGCCAAGTGTGCACTTACCCCGGCACGTGCTCCCTCTGACTCCAGCGTCGTACCGCACACCGTTGTCGGTCCAGGTCCGGGACGTTCTCATCCGACAGATAAGTATATATAGAACGGAGGCGACCGGGGCGTGCGGTCCTGCAGGCATGCATGGTGTTCCGCACAAAACCATTTCGGCGACAGACAGGGCAGACAGTAGAGAGATCGACGCAAAACGAATGACGCGCAACAGTCAGTCAGACATCGGCCAGTCAGCCTGCTCACCCTGGCCTCGGGCACCGCCGTGACAGCGATACCAGTCATGTGGCTCGGGCGGCCGGTGCACAGCACCATCAGCACGGTCATCATGGCGTCACGCCTTTGGCGGCCTCGGCCGGCGGCGGTGGCACCCCGCCGACCGGCGGCACGCCGTGATGGCGGCGACACATTGCCACTGTCGGCCAAAAGACAGCTGATTAAACACAAGACTGGTACGATGGCATCCAACCACGGACACGCCAGCACAATGCACGCCGAACAATGACAGCAGCTGGGCTAAGACGGGACACGGACGGTACCGACACATATATCACGAGACAAGCGCCATACATGAACATTACTCCCAACCGCACAGCGGCGAGCAATCTCTCACGCTGATGGAGCGGTGCTGCAGATCGACCCCGATGACCCGGGCCGCCTCCGCCGCTCCAGTCAGCACGTTGCAGTGGCCGCTGCCAGGCTGCCAGCCGCTCCAGCATGGCCTGTGAATTGCGTGTCATCAGTGAACGGTGACGGTGGTGCGACAGACTGCACAATCGGCACGCCAGCTGCTGATGGCACTCACAGGCTTGCGCGGCAGCTACGCCTGGAGGCCCAGGCTGTCGTTCGATGGCTGCGAAGGTTATGAGTCGGGACAGACACAGCATGGCCCACTTCAGCGTCCCGGCTGTCATGACGTGAGCTCGTTGTTGCCTCTGGAGCCAGCCGTCGGCCTCCTCCATGGCCAGCTGGAGGTCAGCGAGGGCCGCCATGATGTGAGACATCATGATGTGCTCAGTACTGCGGCCTTGCAGCAGCTCCGGCAGCAGAAGACGTACCTGCAGACAGACGCTGCATTACGCACTGCAATTTTACGACAGCTGGCCTCCAGCACAGCTCTGAACCTCACTGCATGGGACGGACAAGGCGGGCGTAAAGAACACAAGATGGCACCCGACACACAAGACATGACAGCAAGCAACTGCAAACAGACCATAAATAATAAATATAGATAAACAAGTTAAAAATATGAACCAATAACTTGATAATATACAAAATACACACACACACACGCACACACACACACACACACACACACACACACACACACACACACACACACACACACACACACACACACACACACACACACACACACACACACACACACACACACACACACACACACACACACACACACACACACACACACACACACACACACACACACACACACACACACACACACACACACACACACACACACACACACACACACACACACACACACACACACACACACACACACACACACACACACACACACACACACACACACACACACACACACACACACATATATATATATATATATATATATATGTATAATAAATAATACATGAATAAATAACTTGAGAACAACGCAATAACCGGATAGTGAATGCCACCACAAACTACAACATCACGGCCCAATATACAAAAACACTGCAACAAAGGGTCAAAAGAAAAACACTGCAACAAAGGGTCAAAAGAAACACACAGCAACATCCGGGTTCCACAAACTCGCGCCATTTAATAGGCCACTTTTCGGCAGGCACGACTACTACCAGTGCATCACCCCGTCCGCTAGTGGCAATTTCTGACACGGCCATCTGGGAGTGACCCTGACACATACAAGCGTTCCATGACGTAATGAAACATTAACGTATTGAGGAGATAATTTACTAATAGGCGACATTTCTAGAGCGGTGTTTTGCACCTAAAGCCTACTGATGGTCACTAATGAGTTTATTTCATCGTATCGGATGCTTGTCCTTGCCTCAACATCTTCGAATGTAGACAATTCCTTTCAGGAAAAAGAACAGCAGAGCGAGCCTGATTTTTTCAACATTAGAAACATGCCTAAAAAACTCGCTACTCCACAAGCTTCATAACACGATGACCTTACCATGATGACCTTCATAACATGACCTTACCATGATGACCACCTAACACTTCATGACCTGACCATGATGACCTTCATAACACGATGGCACTCACAGGCTTGCGCGGCAGCCACGCCTGGGGGCCCAGGCTGTCGTTCGATGGCTGCGAAGGTTATGAGTCGGGACAGGCACCGGATGGCCGACTTCAGGGTTCCGGCTGTCATGACGTGAGCTCGTTGCTGCCTCTGGAGCCAGCCGTCGGCCTCCTCCATGGCCAGCTGGAGGTCAGCGAGGGCCGCCATGATGTGAGACATCATGATGTGCTCAGTACTGCGGCCTTGCAGCAGCTCCGGCAGCAGAAGACGGATCTGCAGACAGAGGCTGCATTACGCACTGCAATTACATTACAGCTGGCCTGCAGCATAGCTCTGAACGTCGCTGCATGGGACGGACAAGGCGGTCTGAAATAGCATAAGATGACACACGGTACACGGGAGATGACAGCAAGGAAATGGAAACAGACCGGCGTCAGTGTCACTTACCCTCCCCCCGCATGTGCCGCTGCACCTTTGTGAGGTTGCAGAAGCCTCCTTGGACCACTCGCAAGAATGCTGTGCAGGTCACGAGGATGGTCTCCAAGCCAGCTACCTGCTTTGGAGACTGAGGTGGCGGCCCGCGGTCGTTCCGCTCCGCGTTGGTGGAAGCCTGCCGGGACTGCGAACGGACGGTTTACAATTACACACTTTCCACGCTGAAAGCCGGCAACACGAGGTGCTGAAACAGTGACACAAACAACAACGCTGGAAAATAGTTCCCGCCTACCTGGTACGCACCTGAAGTGTAGCCGCAAGTGTCAGGTCAGGTTACCCACGCTGGCGGGGAACTGGTGCTGCCCGCCGGTGACCCCGAACGGGCAGCGCCAGCGGGCCCGTATACGCTTGGGCCCTGGTTGGGCTGTCAGTCTTGACGGCTCGCAGGGGCTTGGCCTCCGCCACCGCGTGCGCGGCCAGCTGGAAAGATAACCCCGACAGCTGAGCTGTGGACATGCGTGAAGCATTGACGGCAGCCGCACGCACAGGCGAGTGAAGACACGCAAGAGCGGCACACAGCATGCAGTCGGTCGCCTGCCTGCGGGAGAGCCATTCTAATTTGCCGCGTCAGGTTGGTTAGGTGTTTCCTGACACGGCTGCGGGCGACACGGGTGCCGGTTCGTTGTCGGAGCGGCGCTGAGAAGCCGGCCCTGCCGCGGCTTGCGTGCTGCAACACAGAATTATGCGTTTGAGGACGAGGGCGAGGACGCCAAGTCCGGGTCAGCGCACTGCGGCATGGCTGTTCCCAAACAGCGCGCCGCGTTGCTCCACGAAGAGCCCGGCCGGGCGACGGAGCCGGCCCAGGGCTGCGGGCTGGCGCCGCACGGGCAACGGCTACGGCTATGATGTGGCGTGCGGCTTGGATGGGACATCAGCCCCGCTGCGGCCTCCCGCCCCGTCTGGGGTGGTCCCGAGACCGGGCCCGCTGGGCCTGATCGCGGGGCGGGGAGCGTTCCGACGACCAGCGCCCTTGCGGCCTCCACTCGCCTCGTCCACGTCCCTGGAATGAAGTCCTACAAGCTAGCAACAAATCAGTGCAATCGGCCCGGCTCGGCCAGCAACACAGTCTTGCGGCCAGCTCGACCACAAGACCAGCAATTTGAAGCAGTAGGTTACGCTGCTACACGGACGCCACGGACGCCGGAGACGTAGTAGGATGACTGCCTGAAGTAAATGCATGCATTTACTTAATACCTTTATCACCAGCTAATACACATACGGCCCACAAAGCGCATACACAAATAACGGCGCCCAAACCGTCGTAAGATGATGGCCGGCACACGACAAGGCACAGAATCATCAGACACGCTCACCGTGGTCCATAAGCCCGTGCGGCGGACTGGCGGCGAGCGGCGAGCTGGATGCCGGCGACGGCGGCGGCTCGTACACACCCTTAGTGTCCAGGTTCTTCTTCTGTTCCGGAGCCCGCAGTTTTTCTCTCCCCGACATTTTTTTCTTTTCCTCCTTAGTTGTCTACTCGTGGCTGACGCGTGCAGCCGGCCCTAAAGAAGTGGGCCGTCGCGAGGATGCAGGATGAAGCAATAAAGCATAGCAGGGTAAGATGAAGCGTCCAACAGCGCCGGCCTGTTGTGCCTGCGGACTTAACCGTGCCGCGCGCCACGCGTCCGGCTAATCAGAAGTCGAGCCGAGTCGGATTGTGTTTTTTGACGCACGTTCATGCTTGACACTTGAGATTATGAGATGAAGCGTAATATGTCCCGATTGCGCCAGCCAGCGTCAATAAGGACACCGTATGCATTACTCACGTTATCGCCCCATGTATCATGATGACATGTCACTGCTGGGTGAAAACTTTGGTCATGATCGCAACAAGACGTAAAAACAAAGTACCAATGGGCACATGCCAGGCATTCAATAGCCTCACCCGATACTGCGCCATACCACGTGACGGGTACCACGTGACCAGGCCATGCCCACAAGTGGCGCGCGGTAGCCTGATTTTAACATGCCCCCGGCTGACATGTTGGTTGCCCTCGCTCAGGTGGGGCAGTGTTAATTTGACCCTCTAAGGTCTCAGGAACTAAGGCAGTTAAAGACATCAAATTCACAGGGTGTGTTGACCTGTACGTGAACTCAGTTAGACCAAAGTTTGAGGTTCCTAAGTCGCAGCCTTCGGGTCAAACAGGGTCGAACAAGGTGAGATCCAAGTTGGTCTCCGAAGCAACCCAGACCAAGGATACCTGATCTAGGCAAAAGGTCACACGCTCATTTGGGGTCAGTGACCTAGATTGATCTTTCGAAGGTCATGCTGACTGAAATCATACAAGAGCGGCGCTGAGAAGCCGGCCCCGCCGCGGCTTGCGTGCTGTAACACATAATGATGCGCCTGAGGGTGAGGGCGAGGACGTCAGGTCCGGGTCAGCGTCCGCCGGCGGCGGCGCCTGACTTTCGGCCAGAGCTCCCTCTGTGGGCAGAATTAAAGGCTGAGGAGTCACGTACATCGACAGGAAATAGGCACCGTGGACATAAAGCACGCTATAATGTAGGGCAATGACTACAACACATCACAAGCACAGTGTAGTCAAGTGAACACTTCCTATTGTCAACACGTTTGCTAACAGCCTATTGCATACGCAACATGTTGATATACACCAAAGATCACAAACACATAAGAGCAATAACAGCCGCATATTCAATCCTACAATAGTCGGCCAGGAAAATTACAGCCAACAGAACCATGCGGCACGCTTGCCTTACCCCGTGGGCGAGGAGTCGTCGAGGGGGCGGCTGGCGGCGGCCACTCGTCAGCAGCCGGCGCCCTATGTGCAAACAGCCAGGCTTGTGAAACACTTGAGGATTAAGCACAACAGCCGACACCGGACAGCCAATAACTCCTCAACTGGATAACATGTGATGTGATGTGATGAGTGTCGGCCATCGCTACATTTGTTGTCAGAATCAAAGGCTGACTAGTCACATACATAAACGGGAAAAAAACACCTGAGACATGACATGGAGCACGTCCTTGCAGGAGAATGACCAGAACACACGACAACGGCGCAGGACAAGCACGTCTCGTTTATTAACTTTGCCCACTGTTCAGTGCTTACACAACATCTATATACATACCCCGGAGGACATAATACACGATAACAATGAGTGCTGCATATGAAATGTTACGAAGAACGGTTACGTAAATTAAAGGAAATAAAACCATCAAGCACGCTTACCACGCTCCATGGGCGTGTCCGGGGAGGGGGAGGGGAACGAGCTGGGCGGCGGCGGTAGCCAGTCACAATTGAAGCAGGCGCCGCCACAGCTCGCTGCCCACTGCCGCCTCCAGCGTTGAGGCTGCACACGTCTTGAGGCGGTAGTTTTTTATTAGCTTCCGCTCCCGTCATCAAGGTGGACAACCTGTAGACATACAGAGTGTTCCGTCCAAATATCCTTTCGACAACAGACCCGGCAAGCAGTAGAGATTGGCGCAAAACGAATGGCGCGCAACAGTCAGACAGACATCGGCCGGTCAGCCTGCTCACCCTGGCCCCTGACACGGCGTCAGTGGTGATGCCCGTGACGTGGCTGAGGCGCGCTACGCACAGCACCATGAACACCGTCATCAGGTGGTCCCGCACCAGGCGGGCCTCGGCCGGCAGCGGCGGCACCTCACCGACAGGCGGGCCTCGGACGGCAGCGGCGGCACCTCACCGACAGGCGGGCCTCGGCCGGCAGCGGCGGCACCTCACCGACAGGCGGGCCTCGGACGGCAGCGGCGGCACCTCACCGACAGGCGGGCCTCGGCCGGCAGCGGCGGCACCTCACCGACAGGCGGGCCTCGGCCGGCAGCGGCGGCACCTCACCGACAGGCGGGCCTCGGACGGCAGCGGCGGCACCTCACCGACAGCTGGCTCGTCACGCTCGACTGCTCCGTGGAGCAGCGGCACCGAGCGGGGGACAGCCCGCGATCGAAAACGCCAGCAAGTAGCCTTCGATTTTCGAACTTACATGGAATATGCTATTTCCACTTGCATAGGTAGAAGTCCACCCGCTTGCCTTAGAATACAAAGGGGTTTGGCAACTACTGTACATATTTTACCCCCATTGCACATTTATATGAGACCGTCCACAAATTACGTCACGCGATTCTGAAACTTCTTCAACTCAGTTTCCCCTTGTTATGCACTATAACGCTGGGCGACAATCCCTCCCTCCCCCGGTTATGCTGCGCAAAGCGCAACGTCCTCGAATATTCCGTCCATTTACCCCAAACTGAGCGACAGGCGCGAAAGAAAGACGGGCGTATTCCTCGTTGAGAGGAGACAACAGTGTCAGGCTTCAAGGTTTTAAAGTACTTTTTCAACACTTTTCAGCGTGATTTGCAGCCACACCCGCGCGCAATGTTACGCTGACCTCTCACCTTGTCACCATTCGGTTACGCTCGTTAAAACCACTCCCCAATAAACAAATCACGCATTACATTGCAATAACTAGTTTACGCCACGCCATTTCCCGCTAAGCCAAAAGGTCGTAGCTCAAGGTATGACTACACGCTAAAGAACCGTCAGCACCCATCACGTCTCGTCCTCGTGCTGCGAGCATACGCGTCGCGCAAACAATTATCCGTATTGTGCAACAGGATTACCGTCATCGGCTGCCAACACGATCATGCGTGCTGCGTCACTTCTCACCGTTAGCTGACAGTGTACACGGTGCACCAACACGGTTATGCGTGTTGCGCTGCATCAAAAACTCCAAACACCATTATGCGTGCTGTGCTGCGCCCAAACCTGCAAACACGATTATGCGTGTTGCCTTGCATTCAAAATTACAAACACGTTTATGCGTGTCTCACAACACCAAGAGCTGCAAACATGATTCCGCGTGCTGTGCCGTTTTCTACGTCAGCCGGGCGTATTGACAAAGCGCGGACATCATGAAGGGTGTCGGAGTGAATTGTTTTTGTCGACATTTACAAGCACAAAATACGGGTCTTGTACCGCTTCTTGTAGTGAGCAGCTGTGTGTTGCAGTCGTTCACCTGGCTGCAGACATGAAGATGCGTGATGCGCTGCTAGGTAACAGCGACAAGGCGTGCAATATCCTGCCAGCAACAGCGGCACACAGCCTGCACGCCGTCGCCTGGCTGCGGATGACCTGACGGGCGACGGCGTTGCGTTCGACTGGCTAGCCGTGACGTCCCGATGGCAGACCGACGAGCATTGCGACGGCACCGAGTTGTACAGCACAGGCAGAGCACGGTAAGATCGGTACCGAGTAAGATCAAACGACGCTGGCCGCCGGCGCCATACCGATCCAGGGCACCGGATCGGACGTCGCCGGCGGACAGGTCCCGTATGCCACCGCCGGGCAGCGCACGCCGACGCACCGGCTCGATTATCCTGTCGACGTCGCTGCTGGCCACTGGGACGCAGTCTGTCTCGAAGACGAGCTGCGAAATGAAACACAAACAGTTAGAGATCCAGCCCATCCGATGAGCCGCGCACGTGTCACACTGCCTGCACTGGACCGGCACATGGCGCCAGTCGTTTGTGCACTGCCCGTCACATCCGGGGAATCCGCACTCAGTCACGGCAGGGCGCTCCTCCGCCACGTGCTGAAGCAGCCGCCCCCACAGATCGGGGAGCCGGGCGCTCCTCCGCCACGTGCTGAAGCAGCCGCTCCCACAGATCGGGGAGCCGGGCGCTCCTCCGCCACGTGCTGAAGCAGCCGCTCCCACAGATCGGGACCTCACAGCCACCTCCAGCGTTAGCGACCGCCGATGTCTTGAAGGCACCGTCTCTGACGAATCGGCGCTGCTGTCCGTCAACCGTAACGGGCTACAGACACCCGGCTGATCGAGTTCAAACCATGACAATGTTCAAAGCCGGCGCCACCATTCAGCAGACAGTCGCAGCCAGCAGCGCACACCATAGTAGTGAGTGCCGTCCTGCCCACCGTGGCGTCGGCGACCGCCGCCACACGAAAGCCTGTCACGTGGCTCGGGCGGCCGGCGCGCACAACACTCGTCCTCCGTCACGAGCGCGCCGCGAGCCGGCCGGGCGGCGACGGAGCAGCGTGGCCACCCGGCACTCGCTCGACACACCGTCGGGCTTCGCACAAACCGAGGCTGTCGGCAAACAGACGTCCGCCAATGCACAGGAGCGGCACAGACGTCTTACGGTCACGTCGAGACCGGCACAGTGCGCGCAGAACAACGGCAGCAGCTGTGCACAGCCGCCGGACACGAACGGCGCTGCTACCGGTGTCATGAGGCGGACGCATGCATATAAGACCATAGCGGCACACCAAAGGCTGCACTGGGTCGCGAGTCGCTGCCGGCAAGGGAGCGCTGCCGCAGCTCGCTGTCCACGACAGGAGCTGACTGGACCTCGCAGTGGTGCTGGCGCTCCACCTGGCCGCCTGCAGCGTGCCGGTGGCCGGGCGCCCTTGCACGACCTGTTAAAGACCATGCAGCCAGCGGCGACGGCAGCGTGGCAAAACCACCAGCGGGAAGTCGCCGTTACAGGGGCGAAAGACACGACACCTCTGAATAGGTCAGCAATGAGGCCCCAGCGGCAGCAGCGAGCGAGCTGAAACAGAGAGACAACTGTGCACATGAATAATGACGTAATCGCCGCACCTGGACGCATGCACAAGTAAGCCATGCGACATCATCGTGCACAACGGGAGCCGCTGCGTACCTCGGAGTACATGATGCACGTGAGGCGTATAATGGTGGAAATAGGACTGCCCGGTTGGGGGGGGGGGGGGGGCCGGCGGCAGACGTGCCGGTGCTGCCCACCGCTGCTCCCGCCGCCCCGCCTCATTCCCCTCCGAGGCGTGCACGCTGCAACACACTGCGTGCAACACACGCAGCATGCATCAGTCAGACATGCATTCACTATAAATATACACCTAACACAAGCATCGCGGACGTCCAAAAGGAAGTTGAATGACTTACACTTATCGATAAGTCACACTTATCGTAATCCATAAGTCCGTGCGGTGGACTAGCCGCCAGCAGCGAGCTGGATGCCGGCGTCGGCGGTGGCTCGTACGCACCCTCCGTGTCCAAGTTCTCCTTCTCCTCTTCCGAAGCCGGCAGCTTTTCTCTCCCTGCCGCTTTCTTCTTCTTCTCCTTAGTTATCTAAACAGCCACCGCTGGCGGCTGTGAAAATGGCTTTTTGTGGAAAGCGTCGGCCGCCGACAGCTGGACCGACTTTGGTCGAGGCGCCAAGCCCAGCCCTCTTCGTTGTCTTGCCAGTCTCGCACGTTCTTGAGGAAACTTTCGTGAAGAGGCTGGCCCTGGCGTCAAGGTCATTTCTATTACAGTCCTTTCGAGACTTTAGACTGGACAACGGTGGGTTGGGCATACATGCGCAGGTGGGGCCAACCGCAGAGCTTTAGCCCGCGCCGGAACCCCTCTGTCGAGCATGCGCTGGGCGTCCGGTCCAGGTCCCTCTTCAGGAGGCCTCTCGGCCCACTCGTGGCTGACGCGTGCAGCCGGCCCTAAATAAGTGGGCCGTCGCGAGGATGCAGGATGAAGCAATAAAGCATAACGGGGTAAGATGAAGCGTCCAACAGCGCCGGCCTGTTGTGCCTGCGGACTTAACCGTGCCGCGCGCCACGCGTCCGGCTAATCAGAAGTCGTCGCATTGCTCACGTTATCGCCTCATGTGTCATGATCACCTGTCATTGCTGGGTGAAAATGCTGGTCATGACTGCAACCAAGGCCCAAAAACGAAGTACAAATGGGCACATGTCAGGCATTCAATAGCCTCAACCGATACCGCGCTATACCACGTGACAGGTACCACGTGACCAGGCCACGCCCACGAATGGCGCGCGGTAGGCTGACTTTAACACGCGCCCGGATGACCGGTTGGATACCCTCGCTCGGGTGAGGTGGCGGTTAATTTGACCCCCTGAGATCTTAGGAACTAAGAGAGTTAGAGGTACCAAATGCACAGGGTGCGTCGACCTGTACCTGAACTTACTTACAAAGTTTGAGGTTCCTAAGCCACAGCCTTTAGGTCAAATAATGTCAAACAAGGTCAAATCCAGGCTGGTCTCCAGAGAGCCCAGGACAAGAATTCCTGATCTAAGCGAAAGGTCTTATGTTTATCTAGGGTCGGTGACCTAGACTGACCTTTTGAAAGTCATGGTGATTGAAATAATACAAGACTTCTTTCAGTTTTGCATCTGAATAAGCAACAAGGACTACGCTGGGCCGTTTGTTAAGAAAAATATATTGAACCCGGTCATTTTAGATCAGTGACCCATGCTGACGTTTAGGAAGACCATGGAAGATGTGTGGTGCGGCTCCTGTTATCAATAAATTTGAATGAACACCAGAAAATACCCCATACCGCAAGCCCCATAGAAATACGGTAGGTTGGTTTGACCTTAGTCTAACCTTCATACCTAATCGCAGGTCAATGCAATTTCTTCTTTCAATTGTCGTGTTGCCTAAGAAAGCATCTCCAGCATGTATAGCTTTGTCTAACACTCCGTTGTTGCATCAACTTGGAAGATCCCCTACAAACTGACTTCGCTGAATCCACCACGTGCCATCCATCGGCCGGTGCGGCCCACCCCGGCCGCAGTCGGTCACCAGGCCGTCGGCCGTGCACCGCTCGGCTCCCCCCAGCCGCCGCCCGGCTCCGGTGCCGCCCCTCACAGAGCGTCAGTCACGTGCTGACAGCGGTATATTGGCAGTAATCTTCCTCTTCTTGAATGGCGTTAGACATCGAGACAAGAAACATGAAACACTACGTCTCGATTGTGGTCTAGTGCAATCTAATCCAACAACAAGGCGACCTGCCAGAACACAGCCGGTGTAATAC
This sequence comes from Pollicipes pollicipes, assembly GCF_011947565.3. Lineage (NCBI taxonomy): Eukaryota > Metazoa > Arthropoda > Thecostraca > Pollicipedomorpha > Pollicipedidae > Pollicipes > Pollicipes pollicipes. Next base: position 922,098 of record NW_023597054.1, read on the forward strand.
AGGGAGTGTTCCACACTTGTATGGGTTTGAGATAACACGTTTGAAGACCATGGAGTGTTATTCACAGCCGTGACATTTTTTGCACCTTTTTTCTGAGTTTGACGCCCATGAACTTGTGCTATTTCATGCAGGATATTTCAAGGTCACACAGACACGCCCAACGTCACGGAGACGCAGTGCGAAGTTGGCTGTTTCCTTGCTTACGGCGAAACAGCATGACCATCGAGTTATTCGTGTCCGCTGCAGGTCGACACAGTTCGCGGCATCGACCGACGAGGGGCTTACAACTCGGCTGATGCATTGAACCGGTGCTTGGAATATGATTTGGTTATTGGGTTACTGGGCTTTGAGCTCTTTTGGCCGATAATGACCATTTCAGAGCTATGAAATGAAGGAAAATGGAAAACGGCGGAGCAGAGCTACACGCCACTGGGGACCCAAACGCCAGGCCTAATCCCACACAGCGACCCCTTTACGGGGTATGTGCCCGGCGTGCGGAAGGGGGTGCCTTTCGGTCCAGTGGTGCATGCAACAGGCCCAGACGAGTGGGGCTTCGCGAGGATGCGTGACGAATAAAGACAGAGGCGGGTCGTGTACGTATGTGATGGAGCTTATGGGACATTGGTGATATCGCATCGGAATCACGCTTCATGCTACATGATGCAGGAACTTTGCCTGCGATGCTAGATATGACGAAAATGAGAAACAAAATTAAGAATAATGCCGTAACCATGGCGTGAATGCCACTAAAAAATATAACATCACGGCGCAATATACAAAAACACCACAAGGTAGGGTCAAAGGAAAAACACAACAATATTCGGGTTCCACGAACTCGCGCCATTTAGTAAGCCACTTTTCGGCAGGCACGACTACTACCAGTGCATCACCCCGTCCGCTAGTGGCAATTTCTGACACGGCCATCTGGGAGTGACCCTGACACATACAAGCGTTCAATGGCGTAATGAAACAATGACGTATTGAGGGGATAATTTACTAACAGGCGAAATTTCTAGAGGGGCGTTTTGCACTTAAGGCCTACTGATGGTCACTAATGAGCTTATTCCATCGTATCGGATGCTTGTCCTTGCCTCAACATCTTCGAATGTAGACATTTCCTTTCAGGAAAAAGAACAGCAGAGCGAGCCTCATTTTTTCAACATTAGAAACATGCCTACAAGACTCGCCGGTCCACAAGTTTCATAACACGATGAGCACAGCACGACACCAAGCAAGCATAATGGCTACAATGATAGCAGTTATCTGCGGAAACATGCGATGCATGATTTCAAGAGTTTCGTCGCACTTAGAGGTATGCAAAACAAATCGAGACCTAGTGTTGACCACCACCAGGGCCTTGCCTAGAGCGAGGCACGCCGCGTGAGAGCGAGCTGAAGATAGTGACTGGAGCTTGGGAGGCGCCACCACCTGCGGTCACATGGCTTCAACAAACAAGTGTTTGGCTACAACACTGAAGAGCCCTCAGAAAAGCGAATATGTTGTACGTGACAGCTAAACAGCAGAAGCAAATACGTTGTGCGCGACTACTAAACGGGAGCCATTACCCCCAATATCACATCTCCGAACTGAAGCAGGCAGTGCGGACCAGCGTCAACGACCCACGAGGAGCCCCCCTCCTCCCCCCTTCCCTTCCGGGAGCCCGCGCCCCCGGGTATACTGCCCCAGTGGAGTATTGAGACCAGACACCACCCCCACACAACGAGCATCAGACGCTGTCAGACGGTGCCATGAGAGCTGTTTGCCAAAAAAGCACAAAAACACAGATACAAAAGGACTACAACGCACGTACCAACAATCTTTTACGGAGCGTCAGCGACTGCAATTATCATATAAGCGCTCAACAGCCATGGCGTAGCCGGGATCCTAGCTTGGCCCACCCATGTCAGAGTCCGATACTCTGACCATTCGGCCATAACATCCCCTGGATGGAGGTAACAGGGAGAGGGAGCAGGAGCTCACGTGCCGGCAGGGTCGCTGGTCCCTGAAATGGACGGCTCGCGCCGTCGACCCGTTACCGGAGCTTGGACCCGGGGGGGCGCTACTACCCTACACCGGCCGAAGCCAGTGCCCATGCGGGTTGACCTAGAGATGGCATTCTCTGCCGGCGGGGCCATAACGCCAGCGGACCAAACAAAGACCTTCAGCATTGAGGTCCTCAGCGGGCCCAACAGACCCGTTACACTGCTTATTGAGGTCCCCAGCGGGCCCACCAGACCCGCTACACTGCTTATTAAGGTCCTCAGCGGGCCCAACAGATCTGTTACACCCCTTATCGCTACCTTCTGCTCTAAGGCGGCTGGACCAACGCCTGGGGCAGTCCTAGCGCCATGGGCTGCACCAGCACTCCGGCGCATATCGGCCATTCTCCGCCGTTGGAGGCCAAAGCGTCAGTTGAAGACCCGCCCCAGACGCCCACGTGGAGGCCCCAGACGGTCTCAACTGACCTGTTACACCGCCTAAGCGCATCCTTTGCCACAGGCTCACAACAGAAACGGCCTGGGCTCTTCCATTGCCCTAAGCAGCTCCACTGCCACCAGATTACACCAATGTCACCGGTTGCACCAACACTTCAGCTCCTATCGGTCAGCACGCCACGTGCATGGTGGCTGCACCACCAAGGGGTGCACCGCTAACCTCAGCCAAACCACACTCCTGGGCGGGAGCACCACCGGCCATGGCTGCACCACACCGTGGGCTGGGCGGCTGCTCCAATCCCCAGTGCTGCATAAACCCCGAGCGCTGCACCACTTCTCAGCACCCACTGACACACCACCGACACCATGGTCCGAGTGGGTCACGCCCTGTGTCGCCACCACAGCAACACCCCAGAACCGAACCGAGGACTCTGACGTGGAAGACCGAGGTGGTCCCAACTGGCCATTCACGCCGCTAAAGGGCATGCTGCTCCGTCATTGTTTAGCTGCACCCACCCACCGGCGCGCTTTGGCAGGCGAGTATGGGTCGGGTCAGATTCAGTAGGGCTAGTCCACAGCACGCTTGGCATGTACGCCCTCGGACAACCTTAGCGGGAAACAAACTTGTATGGCCATGGGCTCTTCTGTTGCCTACCTACGCCCAACACACCAGTGTCTGCCTGTCCGTGTGGAGAGCACGTGATGACATGGGTAACAAGCATATTCAGGAGACCCTGGGCTGCATCCCTGTCTCATGCGGGTAGCGCATTCTCTGATGCACTACCGCTTTGGCGGGCACCCACAGTTTAGGGCTACACAATATCTATGGACTGCACCACGAACCCCAAGGTACACCATCATGCTCCAACTGCACCACCGCTCCTGGGCTGCACCACGGCCTCTGGGCTGCACCAACGTCTCTGCTCTGCACTTCCGTCCCTGGACTGCACCACCGTCTGCAGGATACCGCAAGTCTGTGGTGGACACCAACCACTCTCTATGATCGTTGGCAATAAAGGCAGCGGGGAACTGAGCCCAGACGTTTCACGTGGGTGCCAATTCGGTCCCCACTAACCTATTACAGAGCCCGAGGTCTTCCTTTGCATTGGCTAACTGCACGGCAAGCTCGGGTTACACCGGCGTCCTGTGCTCCTCGCCGCTCTGGCCACGCTCGGCTACTGGCGAGCAGTACGCCAGCCGTGGGCGTCAGCGGCAGCATGGGCTGCAGTGCCGTGCCGGGCTGCATCGGCACTCGACACGCACGTCGACCCTGGCCCGCCACTGACGGCCATACAGCCGGCCGGGCTCCCATGCCTGGCCTTCCGACTGTCGTTATCGGGGGTGCTCACAGCGCACTCAGCAGCTGAGGATATGGGCCGTCGCTCGCGTCTCACCCCAGCGGATCGGACGGGCAGCGAGGGGAGTCGAGCCCCGCACCTGGCCGGCGCCCAGCATGGCAACTCGGCCACCGGAGCCCGACTACCGGGCCGCTGTCCCAGCCGGTCCCAGCTGTCCCTGCCAGTCCCAGCTGTCCCTGCCAGTCCCAGCTGTCCCAAGCCGGCTCGTGGATCTCGCCGCCCCATCAGCCCTGCGCTGTAAGTGGCCAGCCACAGGCGGCCGCTGTCGCAGTAACCACGCATCGCCTGCAACACAACAACCCGACATTGCTTGTAATGACCATAGCCCGAAATGAGAAAAAAACCCTAGAAAGGACAGAATCATGTCAGGCAGCTCGGCAAAACATACAACAAACTTTATATGTATGGCCGCAGTCAGGGGAAGTCACCGGCCATGGAAACAAAACTTGTCAAAGCAGATCTTTATTGGGTGCGTGCGGAGCAAATGAGATGCTCGTTTCTTTGCTATCAGAGAACAGATCTAAGCCAAAACTTTGGACATGGACAGACATGGTGCTTATTGGAACGGTGAAAAAGGAGAGTTTTGACCACACTCATGCTGCTGTGTCTGCGGCCCGACCGGCCACCAGAGCTGGGAGACCAGCTGTCCCGCCGGCCCCCGGCAAGTGGCAGAGCGGGGCGGGACAGCGGCCTGACCGGCCACCAGGGCTGGGAGACCAGCTGTCCCGCCGGCCCCCCGCAAGTGGCAGAACGCGGCGGGACGGCATTAGATTGCGGAAAATAAATGAATCAAGAACAAACAAAAAAATGTCCCGGCCCGCAGTCGCTCGTCGCTGTCGCTCAGCTCGGCCGGAGTCGCTGTCGCTCAGCCAACCGGAGAAGCGACATGGCAGCATGCCAAACTCCGAGATCGGCAGAGGAAGAAGAAGCTGGAGACATGCTTCAACCGGAGACACGGTGCCCGCGATCTTCAGCAGCTACAGCCCGGGGATCATGTTCAGATCAAGACGGAGAAGGAAGCAAGCTGGTCCGAGCCCGCCACCGTCATAGAGAAGCTCTCTAGACGCAGCTACCTTGTGGAGCTCAAGGGTGCTCGCTATCGTCGCAACCGACGTCATCTGATGCAGATCCCTCCGTTTCAGGTGTTGACACAGCACGGTTCCGCGCGGCGTGCTGACTGTTCTGCACACGGGGTGCCCGCTCCAGACCTCCTCTCTGGCCGCCATGCTGAGGTGGCGCCACCGGCGCTGCTGCAACCGCAGCCGCGCGAACCGGCGCCTGCACCACGATCGGTGGTGCCACGGCCACCACCAGCTGTGCCGTCGCCCGCGTCGAAAGCGGCGCCGCCGCCGTCGCTGCCGCCGCTGACAGAAGCTGCGGCCCAGCCCTGCAACGCGCAAGTGCCCCAGACACAAGACCCAACGCCACTGCTTAGTTTTAGTCCGCGTAAAACACGCAGTGGCCGCGTTTTCTGAGAGGCATCAAAGAGAAGCAGCAGAGAAGCAGCAGGAAAGCAGATGGGAAGCAGCAGGAAAGCAGCGGAGGAGAAGCAGCCTGAGAAGCAGAAGGGAAGCAGCAGCCTCAGAAGCAGCATAGCAGCAGCAGGGAAGCAGCAGGGAAGCAGCAGTCTGTCGCCAATAATTTCGTTTCGCAAGCGTTTTTTTATATATTATACGTTTATTTGCATTTCCTCAAGGGGGGAGATGTATCATGATGTTACTGGCGTACCCCTGAAGCCGCCCCTGCTCGCGCCGCCAGTGCTGCTGCACTTTGGTACGCCGCTGCCCCGAATGGCGGTGTACTGCCTGGGGCGCCACCCGCCGGAGTCGGCGCCGCCCGCTCGCTTCGCGGGATAATACAGTTGCCGTCTCGCAGCGCTCGTGTCTGGTCTGGGTAGACAGAACACGTAGACTTGAATAGACACTATTATAATTTCGGCAAGAAACCAGTAATGTGATTTTTAACACGCAGATAGCCGGCGATTTATAGAACATACTAAAAGGGCAACATAAGCACCAAATCACAGACATACGAGAAACCAAGAATAGTATCCCAGTTCTGCACATTCGTGTCTCGAATTATCTGTTGGTGCGCTGAGCCTTCGCACATAACATAATTTTGATCACTTTTATCAAATATTTGATAACTTACGGCCCATCGCGCGCAGGCCGGAAAGCCGCCTACACTCTTACCTTATCATTGCACTTCTTTCTACTTCTTACCTTATTATTGCACTCCTAATTTAATTCCAGTTCGGAAGCTTTAATTGATATTTCCAAACAGACAACACAGAGAAAGAGCCAACGATGTCAGTTGAACGGGAGCATTTCCAGTAATCTTAAAAAACGGACCAAGCCACGGGAACCCAACACCGAAGCCAAGCCAACGTTTTCGGTGCGGTACATAAACGTCTATTAGCGCTGTGTATCTCATACACGAGTCCGGATAATGCGATTCGCACTTATTAGAACCAAACACATGGTGACGACAAAGTCGCTTAAGCTACAACACTTGAGTTCAATTAATATGACTACTCCGTTGCCGTGAGATGCCGCCATCATGTCGTGCGGAGAGACTGTCGTAGCACCCTATTAAAACAGTGCACCTCTTGTACAATTCCAATGAGCGAGGCCTGAAATCGCTCTGACGTCCAGAGACATACTCTACCGAGATAATATGCCAACAGCAATCCTAAGGAAACGGACCAAGCCCCGGGAAACTAAGACTGAAGCAAGGCCAGCGTTTTCCGTACGGTACATATACGTCTATCAGCGTAGTACACCTCACACACGAGTCCAGATAATGCGATTCACACTTATTGGAACTAAACACATCGTGCTGACAATGTCGGTGGAACTGCAAAACTTCAGTCCGATGAATAAGACCCATGCATTGTCGTGAGATGTTGCCGTCATGTGCGGACGGACTGCAGCAGCACCCTCATAAAATAGTGCACCTCTTGTATAATTCCGATTGGCGAGACCAAAAACCGCTCTGATGTGCAGACATACCCTGCCCAGATAATATGCCGACATGAACCCTAAGGAAAGAAGCCAAGCTCCGGAAACCGAAGACCGAAGCAAAGACAACGCTTTCGGTACGGCTTGTCCCGGCCGGTCCCAGCTGTCCCAGCCGGTCGCAGCTGTCCCAGCCGAGCGCGCAGTCGGTAATGACGACCGACGCCCGCAAGCGCCCAACGGCCCTAGGAGGCTGATCTGTCCGAGCAGTCCCTATCTGAGCAGCCACTGTCGCTACGGTCGGCCCCAGCACAGCAGGCCAAGTTGAGGCCACACGCTGACATGAGCGCTACAGGCATATTAGGCTGAAAAAAATCCTTGTTTTTTTCAAATTGCCCGTTCTGAGTTTCGTTCAGCCTTTTGTGCCGCTTGCCACACGTGACATGCTCCGCGGATACCCGGACCGGACATTCCGATCGCAGCGCCGCCTTTGATGGGCACGAACGCCCGCAGCGCCACCTATATCAAACTACCCCAACAGGCGCCCGGTTGGCGGGAACTGTGGATACGGGCGTAATTCTTAACTGCAATTTATTTCTCAGCGCTTAACTGACGTTGAAAAACCTCAGTTCATGACGTTACGCTAAGCATGGTGCAAGGCCGGCGGTCCAGTTGCCGTGCAGCTCTCACGTGTGTATCAGCAAATATGGGGAGAGGGGAGGGGGGGGGGGAGGCCATGAGACAGACCGTGTGTCTTCCCACCGAGGACAATAGAGGAGCTCTGGGGCGTGGCAGAGCAAAAGGGGACAACGGCGGTGACTGGAAAGCTCGTCACAGACACGGCTGAGGCACCGACTGCACACAGCCACTTGGCCCTGCGATGGTCCGACTAGGTCTCCGTGGCCGCCAGCGGCCCTGCGATGGTCCGACTAGGTCTCCGTGCCACCAGCGGCCCCGTGATGGCCAGACTAGGCGCTCCTGATCCGCTGCTGACATGAGATCACGCCTGGTGGTGTCGCCGCTCCTGATCCGCTGCTGACATGAGATCACGCCTGGTGGTGTCGCAGTTCCTGATCCGCTGCTGACATGAGATCACGCCTGGTGGTGTCGCCGCTCCTGATCCGTTACGACGCGCGGCACCCCGCCGAGCGGCGGTGAGACCGTGATGGTGGTGACGTGCTGCCACCGTCGGCGAACAGACCGCTGATTCAATACAGGACATTGACACACTGCGGCTGCACAAACACACCAGCATTGGTGATGTTGGCTACCTTGGATACCGAGTGGGACGTGAAGAGGTACATGTCAAGAGGTACAACTGAGACGCCGCCTGTACACAGCCATGGGTCCGGAGGTACAGCTGAGACACCGCCTGCACACAGCCCCCAGCGTGCGTGCATACATGCAGGACGACCATGGACCGCAACTATCATATCACCAAGTGGTCTGGATGGCCGCTGGCAGTGTGTAAGATTCGGGGCTTCTTGGTGTTTTTGGCTACAAACATTTATGCTAAACAAACAAAACTGTAAGGAAAAAATTACCAGTGAGCCGCGTGAAATGAAAGTGACGCCATCCAACACCACCACTAGCAGCAAGTGACACTACCCACGACTGAAATGGGGCTGCAGGGGACGGGGCACGAGGGACGTTTGTTGTCACCACCACCTAATACTTCCTTTCAATGCCCTCTTCGGTCCGACCGGGCCAAACAACACACGCAATTCACCCACCTACAGCCCTCCAAAATGCTTGCGTTTGAGTGATACGTTTGGGGGCAACTTGTCCCCAAACGCATCACTCACCGAGCCAAACTCCCAACAATACCATCTCCCGATGATTTGGGTTTCAAGGCGCAGTGCGACTACCAAGGTTTCCTACTCTCCTAACAGCTGAAGAACTACCGAAGTGTGTAAAAAGGGAAAAACCCTATATTGTCTGATGAGTGAACAGACAGGGAGAAGAGAGAACATAGAATATCACCCGCTCACGCCGTCACGGTACTTCATGCTGACATCTCAAGCCGTTATGACAATATGTACCGGGATGCTTAAATGAATATGACAATACTGAGCATGCACAATATTGGGCATTATATGAATACTCAACATATGTGTGGCAGTACTAAGCAAGTTTAAGTAGTCCGTAACGTCGCAGCCCTGCCGTAGGCAGGAGGTTTTGCCGTAGATGCGGTGAAACCCATGCTATGACGTCAAGCAAAGGGACAAGCACGCATATGTTGTTGACGACAGTTGGGTTTAGGGGAGCCTCGACTGCCTTAGCTATTTAGCTATTGCTGTTGATTGCGTTCTCTTCTTCTTCTTGTAGTCTTTTGTAGTCGTGCAGTCTTTTGTACCCATCTCTTTTGTAGTCTTTCTTTCTCCTGCTTTGTCTTCAATCCTTGCAGGTCCCTTCCTATCCGGAGCAGGCTGCACACGTCTGCCAGGTGAGAGCACTGGCTTTTTGACTGACTGACTGGGCTTTGACTTTTGATACCGACGTTTTGTGCAAACAAACGGGAAGGAGTGCGGGCGCCGTCTCGTCAGGGGCGCGGGCCGGCTGCGCCCGACACCTCGGGGTGGTTGGCTGGAAACCTGTCGCCAGGTGGCCGCGACCCGAGCTGTCGGCTACATGGCCGCTGGAGCGACGGCCGGCCAGGCATCCAGCGCTGGGGGGGCGGAAACAGCCGTACCAGGCATCCAAGGCGCCGCAGCCAAGTTTTGCGCACGCGCGAGGAAGCGAACGTCCCATTCCAGCGCGAGCACGGTGTGGGACGTAATGAACGGTCTCTCGTGGCACTGAGCACCGCGTCTTTTCTGGGGTAGGTCCGTGGGGGAGCGCCACAGAGGGTGGGACCGCGGTCTTCACGGCGGGGCGGGGGGGGGGGGACCTCTTCATGTGTCTCAAAAAAATGTCCGCACCCTGTGTTTTGGTTTATATAAAACGTGCATTCTTACCTGTTTAATTGGGAAAACAAATCCCAAGGCCAGTGGCAGTGTTAAAAGTGGACAGTGACCGATTCGATTCCAGTAATATTTGGTCGAGTAACGTGTGTAGGCAACAAGTGCAGTGAGGTTATCTTTCCCTCCCTGGTCCGCTGTGCCGGGGCTGTTCTGCGGTGAGCATGAAACGAACTTTTCTAGGCTCGCACGCCCATACCGTGCGGCAGGCGGAGCAAGTGTGCGTTAAAATAAACTACTACACACTGATGTGGCCAATCAGTGCCATGTCATACTTTGCGGCAAGGGCTAGCACGGCGCTCTGGCCATCAACTGGCGAGCATAACACAATCAGCACAAATCTTTCAGTGTTGGCGCCTTTCTTGACAACTAACACAGTGTACGGTAGCGGTATTAACGTTACGCTTGTATGACGTCACGCATGTCGAAGTGATTCCAATACGCCGCGCGAAATAGGCTACCCAAGCTCGCGCAAACATCGAGCTAAGACACCAGCGGATTTGAAGCCGTAAAAAGGGCCTGGCACTGAACTACAGGGGGTGGTAGAGGGGGTCACCTGTAGGCGGCGCCACCACCGTACGTGGCGTCATGAAACTTACAGGCGGCGCTACTGAAAACGCGCCTGCCGCCCACTTCGTTAGACGTCACCGTGCCTTATGCAGCATCAGGTTTCACTACGGCTTAGTCGTGTTAACTCCGCCAGGTGTACCTACAATCATTTCCTATCGTTTCATTTATGTCTTCACGCCGACAGAAATAGCTCCACCTGGTAAATACCTCATTTTACGAATTGTTTCATAATGCTTTAGATGCCCTTCCTCTACGGCAACAGGCCAGCTCTGTCTACATGCGTTTCCTCTCACGCCGCGGCGCGCGCAAACGACGGTCCAGTCACTTGCTGCTCCAATGACTTTCGAGTAAACCTCTGCTGTGAAGACATTCGTTTAAGTGTTAGTGCCCCATGCACAACAGCTTAACCCGAGAATGGCCATCTCGGTTCAAAGCCCACGCAGCCGTCGAACAGTCCCTTTAATAGAAACGTACGTAACGGCGTGGAGACAAAGATGAGTGATATCGAATAGCACGCCGCGAAGATTCTGTCAGAGAGCGAGAAGTGGCGGGGGCCAGTTCTCTCGACCGGGGAGCCCCCAGTCATTATTCGTAGTCGGTGAACAGCAAGGAGGGACGCCGACGGAGTCAGTTTCAGCAAGAAGGGACGCCGGCACTGTCAAGAAGCCGACACCAGGACTTCCGAAGCGTGTCTCGGTTCAACGTGATGCGGCAGAACAGCGAGCTCCAGGTGAACAACGAAGCGACCTGGTGTTCCTCTGCAGTCACTCAGTCCAAACGCCAATAAGACCAGCATAAGCCCGGCGTTCGTCACAACACCGACGTCAGTCAGCTGCAGCGGAAGAGTGACGATGGAACTTGTCGAGAACCTGTGTCTACTGTCATGAAAGTGATGGGCAGGGAACTCGTCGAGAGCCTGTGTCTGCTGTCACGGAAGTAACGGACAGGGAACTCGTCCAGAACCTGTGTCTGCTGTCATGAAAGTAACGGACAGGGAACTCGTTGACAACCTGTGTCTGCTGTCATGAACGTTACGGACAGGGAACTCGTCGGCAACCTGTGTCTGCTATCATAAAAGTAACGGACAGGGAACTCGTCGACAACCTGTGTCTGCTGTCATGAAAGTAACGGACAGGGAACTCGTCGACAACCTGTGTCTGCTGTCATGAAAGTAACAGAGAGTGAACTTGTCGAGAACCTGTGTCTCCTGTCATGAAAGTAACGGGCAGGGAACTCGCTGACAACCTGCGTCTGCTGTCATGAAAGTAACAGAGAGGGAACTTGTCGCGAACCTGTGTCTGCTGTCATGAAAGTAACAGAGAGGGAACTCGTCGAGAACCTGTGCCTGCTGTCGTGAAAGTACCGACTGCTCGGAAATCGCTCGCCGTGACACTCAATGGCCGGATCTGTGCCTCAAGGTGCCTCGCCACGCCGCAGCTCTTGTTGAAGCTCTCAACCGGTTGTGTGGATGTCTGGTCAACACTGCAATGATGTTGCGAATTCCGTGAAAATGGACGGTCTAGACACATCTAAGCTAAAATTTTAACATCAAGCGATGCGAACTTCACATTTAACGCCTGACCTTTCAAATTCAAACAACAATTCAAATTCAAATTGATGATTCAAACTTGACATCCTGGCTGTCCGTCCGCACATTTAATGGCAATCTTCCGCCGCTTTGCCCGTTCCGGACCGCGTTGGGAGTCCGTTCACACTAGTTTCTTGTGGAGACATTTGTGTGTGTAAACGTCCCATGGTGCAAAAACGCTCAGCCCGTACCTGTTCCGTCCTTGTGTCAGGTCATCGTGTACAAGTTGTGTCGTGGAATGGATGTGTTTGCAGAGAGTTGATCTCGCTGGAGGTTTTATTTCAACGAGAGTCAAAATTTAGTCCCAAACTCTCTAAATGGGTGAATCTTTCAGATCTGAACTCATGCTAAGCAGAGGTGTTGCGTGGCTCCTATCAACCAGCCGTAAGATTCCAGAATTTACAAAACGGCAGAATTAGATGGCGCAAGTTCAACGCGCCGCAACGTTCAGCACTAACCGTGTCGCCTCTAACAACAGCTGGCCTTCAGTGCTGACCGTGTCGCCCCTGACAACAGCTGGCCTTCAGTGCTAACCGTGCCGCCCCTGACGACAGCTGGCCTTCAGTGCTAACCGTGCCGCCCTAACCGTGCCGCCCCTGGCACCAGCTGGCCTTCAGTGCTGACCGTGCCGCCCCTGACGACAGCTGGCATTCAGTACTGACTGTGCCGCCCCTGACACCAGCTGGCATTCAGAGCTGATCGTGCCGCCCCTGACGACAGCTGGCCTCCAGCGCGGCCGCTATCACCGGCCGCAGACCGTCCCAGTTAATGGCCAAAACCCAGTTGGGTTTCGTAATGCCTTTGCTCGCGCAAAAAAATACTGACAAGATTTTGGATGATAAGCATTTTTTTTAAAATTCGGACATTGGAGCACCGGACTTCAACGGTCGAAGTCGTCATGTGTCCATCCGTTTTATCAATCTGCTCAGCCAAATGAACCCAAAGCAGCCACGACGCGCCGCGGGGTAGGTCTCTAGGAATTTGTCATCTGTGCTATGCCCGCAAAAATATCCCTTACGAAAGCTATCACCCAAGGAAGTTCTCCTTACGACAGCTATCACCCAACGAAGTTCTCTTTACGACAGTTATCACCCAACGAAATTTCCCTTACTGCTAACACCCAACGAAGTTTTCCTTACGACGACTATTACCCACCGAGGTTTTCCTTACGGCAGCTATCACCCCACGGTGATGTCATACCTGTGTCGTAGTCCGGGGTGGTGCAGGCTGGGAGCGGGAGGGTGAGGAGTCCTGCTGAGGACAAGGGGTGGAGGTGGCTGGCGGCGGCCAGAGCACGGCTGGGTACGCCTTTGGGGCGAGGAGGATCCGAGTCAGGACATCGCTGGTCCGTCTGAAACCGTGGTTCCCAAGTGAATGCTGTGGGCATATGGGAATCCGACCAATCTGTGAGTGAATGCCTTCAGGCCACTTTCTTGGTCTCGGGACACACATATTAAGTAAGCAGCACGTGACACGCCAGTCCGATCAACTGGAACCACACGAGTTCGGATACAAATCCAGAGGTGGATAGCGGTTACGAAGAACCATGCTCTGCAAACACAAGTTGTTTACGTCTTCGCAAACTATCACGTGAAAGGAACAGAAGCTGACAAAGCGCATGTCCGACGATCGACCAAAACCCAAGGACGGTCCAGCGAACCAATCATGCACAGCGAGCCAATCATAATGTGCACGCACAGCATCGTGAGCATTTGCACGTTTTGCGTCATTCTTGGCTAGTTTTTCAGGCTGTCTAACTTTTGCATACATTTCGATCAAATCCTTATCAGACGGGACCGATCTGGCCGATACCAATCCTTTAAATGAAGTCATTACAAATAGCTCAGAACATCCCTTCCAGTTGACGCTAAACCGGGAGAAATGTCGTCACACCGAATACCCGTTCATCACGAATCTAATTCATTTAACTTAGTTAGAATTGCTGCATCCTGAACTCAAGAGTATGGGATTGTTTTTCACATTATCTCACTAAATCACTGTGCATTCAGGTTATTCACCCAAAACATAACAGCCCAAATACATCATGGAACCCAGTTTCATAGCACTTTTGCAGATTTTGCATGTTCCTGAGTCAATGTTTGCCGTGGACAATGATCGTTGTAAGTCAAGTTCTTAAAATGCTCTTCTCCACTATGTGAAACTAAGACTAAACAGCAATACTCTGTGGGACTTTGTAACTTTCAGGCTTTGTCATGCTTTTTTGCAGCAGCTTTTAATGTTTAAATGCTTGCATAATCCTGAGAGCTTTCAAGATGTTTCTCTTTGAGTTATTTAGTACTACATCAATTAACCATCACCTCCTAGTGAAAAGGTCATCATCTCAACCTAAGAACTTTGAACTTATTTATTTGCGACACTGATGCTACTAATGGTTATCCGCAACAATCACAAAATAAATTGAATAGGAGAAAATAGGCAAGTGCAACAGCAGGAAATGCATAACATGAAATGAACAAAATGTAATTTGATCTACAGAAAAAGTGGCAAATCATTCCAAACAAAAATACCATTTGACAGCATTGTGCAGAAGGGGATGAACAGTTGAAAAAACAACAAATTGAACTTTGAATCAAATAGATTAATAGGAAGAAACAAACACAACACAAATGTTAGCATTTTGTTACCATGTACTGTACAACTACCAGATCAAAAGGAAACCCCTAAAGTCAACCAAACCTCAGGCATCCACAGAAATGAGCCACCACAGCTGTAGAATGTTGCAGTTGATGGAAACACACCCATATCAGTCTATAAAAATGAAATGAAAAACTGACACTCAACTAGGTACCTCAGAATGCTCCAGATAGTTTGACACATTCAACACCCTAGAATGAGCTCATGTCAACAAGCTGAGATGCTGCAGGCAAGGGCTGAATGCTGCAAGGCATTAAGTCAGGGAATAGCTGTAGGCACTATGGCACACCGAATAGCTGAACCTAAAAAGCTCTTGTTCACATCACAAAACATGCACAATAAACATTTGGAGCTTTAACATGACAACACAAATCTATATTTTCCTCACCAAGCCCTATCCTTTATAACTAAAACCTCCATCTATTGATCCCAGGGTACCAAAGGTACACCAAAGCAGCTGGTGTGGAACAGGCAGCATCAACAGATTTAGAAGCAAATCCTTATCTGAAACATATGCAGCACTGGCTCAAAGAAATTAGAGCACTCAATAGATGCTAGATTGCCCAAACCATGCCAGAGCAATGCAAATTCTTATTCAAATGCAACGTGCAGTGTTGATCTGATATTTTTGAAACATAATGCACTCAACATTTACTCATATTATTACAAGGAAAATGTGTTGCTATAAGTTATGCCATGATGTTGTGTAACAGGTATAATGCTGGGAATAGAGTTGCAGCTGAGCATTCAGAATATTGTAATATTTGGCATGAAACTTCAGCTTCTACAAATGTTGCAAATCTGAAATCCTCCCTTGCAAAGCAACCATTCTATAATGTCATAATTAAGTTGCTAGCCCTACATCCTGAATGACCCCATTATTTCAGCACAAGCCTCAGCATAAATCATAAAGATGCTTCATCCTCTTGATCACCTGTAAATTTTAGGTGCAATACATACCATTGCACCCATTACTACAACATTTGCTGCCTGGATTGAATATATTTACTGAGCACAGGTTTCTTTCATTTACTAAGTTTAACACCTGGCTTTCGGATGCATGCAGTTGCATGCAGCAATTGCATTTTGGGATGGTGGCCTCCCCAAACAATATTAAAATGTGCTAGCAAATGTTGGGTTGCCCTTCTCATGCTGTTGCTAGAATATTATACAAAAAACTACAGCAAAACTGACTATTGCACCACAATCACCCACTTTGGGCATTACTTACTGACATTGGCTGGGCTATCAGATGAAACAAACAAAACTACAAGATGAAAATAGCACTCAGTCAAAATGAGGTGTCAAGACCCAATGACAAACACACATTACATGGAAGTGAGGTGGGATAACCCTAAGCACAGCCCACCAACAACCAACAGATACTGATTCTTCTGATCTGGAAAAACATAACCTTACAATTTTACATACACTGAATTATGAAGGAAAGTCATGCAATTTTTGACATCAGACAACCTACTCTAAATACTGAAGGTTTTGGTTAATGTCATCACAGGCAAGTGCACAATATTGCATCATCCCAAACAGTTTCACCATCTTAAAATGCTTTTCATTTCTTATCAAGCACATCTAATACAACCACATAAATGTGCTGAATTGACATAATTGCTGGTTGGCCCATTTCATGGATGATGACACCTCTGTGATAAATGTTATCATTGCATATGCTGTGTATTCAAATGCCAAACTGACAACAATCCCAGCATTCATATATTGAAAACTGACAAGTTTTTTAGCCCCAGCATTAATATACCTGAGAAAACATTGGCCAGTCTCTTCGCATGCAGCACTCCACAGCCGGCAGCCTTTGTTACAATATTCCCAACTGACTCAAAGTGCAGCAACAGTATCACTACATAATCAGTTTGTATGCAATGTTTAGAGCTGCCCACGATATATTAGAAGAGAAATAACGTGACTTAGAAAAGAGCAACACACGCCAGATCGACCTAGACGCATCTGTAATTACTTGGACACAATCTGGTTCTCCAACCATCATCTACAGTACGCATATATTTTTTCGTACATGCGTTTCTAGGCAACCCATGTAAACAACGTGAGCAATAACGCAGACTGGACCGACCCCGCGTCCCCCGCCACGCGCGCCACAACACCAAAAACTTCAACAGGGACTACTCTGGCGCAACTATGCCACTTGCCCGGCGCGTAGGCGCACCTAAAAAACTGTCATTTACCACAGGAACGCAATGAGCACAGGATTGACCAACCTGGGATATGGCGAACATTGAGTTTGAATGTACTAAATGAATGCAGTTGAGTCTTAACCTGGGTATAAATGGCCATTCACTCTGTTGTGACATTACATGCCCATTCTCTCCTTATGTGGTTACCTTGGGTGTATTTACAAGAGTACATTTAGGTTCCTATGTCTTCACGTTTTCCTTTCGTATCTGAGGACCGTGTGGCAAAAGGGAGTCAGAAATTGGGAATGATTTTGAAGATATTGCATCTTCAAAGATCCTTCAAGGAGACCTGCATTTTGTGGAATTTTGTAATGGGACGCCAAATATTTCACCGAAGCTTCTCTGTATTTTAGTCTCTCCGCATCAGCCCCTGATAGTGCATTTACCCTCTCTGCTCCCCCACGGCGACTCTCGACAGCGGGGCCGCGGGCCAGGGCCGTGCGAACTGCGGCGGCGGCGAGCATCTGCCGCGCAGCCGAGGCCAGCCTGCGTCCCTGACCATCTGCCGCGTCCCGTCCCAGCAGGGGCGCAGGACACAAAGTGCAACTGCACTACGAACAGATTTTCATTAGCATTACGTGCTATCTTGTAGGGACCCATGTCTTTACGGCAGAGTAAGGTGAGAGTGGGCAGAGGAGAAGGGGACGGGGTATAAGCTCGTGGGCTCAGTTACGATTTGTCCGCGACCCGAGAAGTCGAGACCCTCAACGAATGAATGTTCAATGCTCCTCAATGCAAAGAAACAATAGAAAGAAGCAAACGCAGAATATTTCTGGAAGCTTCACTGCATTTCCAACACTTTTATCAAATTTATGTTCGACAATGAAGGTCTTAGCGGCCTGAGCCTTCCTGCTCCAAAGCATTGCTTTTCGTTGTTCTTAAAAGCTAGTTAGAGAGCTAAAAAAAAAATGTAATTTTTTGCAAAACGATATTATGAATATGTTTCTCGTAGTTCCTGATATTGCGTAAGATAGAACATTTTTGACAGAACATCAAGAGCTGGGCCATTTCGGTCAGCACTATTTCCAACACCGCTGACAGTGGTTGCTAGGATACGCATAAACGAGAAAAATATGCGCGTCGCGGCGCGCCGCTGTGCTGACAGGCGAGCTGACCGCGGTGTTGCCCTTTTGGCTTTTAGCCTTTAGCTATTGAACACCCGAGCCCTTAGTTATAAAATTCACTATTTTAGACAAAAATAAATGCACTAGACTAAAAGTTAAGGGTGTTGAGTGCGACTGTTTTACTGGCTCCAGCCTCAGCACGAAGTCCTCCAGTCTTGAGTCGCTGCAGGCCATGGCGCACGAGGTAAGCCGGCGTTGGGCGGCGCTCTGCGGGACAGCCGTGCAACGCTGGCGACTGGTGACAACGCACAGCGTGTCCGTGTTTTGTTGGCTAACTGTTGGAATACGCAACCCGTTTGCATGCCCGAGAACCGAATTATGTTGTGGAGGCGACCGATGGTGGTGCGTGGGGGAGGGTCGAGCTTGTTGAGCCATTCGTCCCAGCACGTGCGTAAAGCCGAGCACATGGGGCGTGGCGCCTGGCGCTGGCCTCTCGCCGTGCGCCTGCTGACGCGGCCCGCGGCGGGCAGGTGTCGCTGGTGGAGGACAGCGAGTGGCCGTTGGCGCACGGCGCCGCCGCCCAGGCCGTGCGCGGCCGCGGCCGCAACGAGGGCTTTCGCGCCGCTGTCGACCGCAGCTACGAGGCGCCGCTGACCAACGTGCGGGACCGCGTGGGGACTCGTGAGTGGTCGCCACGGGCCGGCCGCGCTCGGCGATGGGCGCTCAGTGGGCGGCGCCGGTGGGACAGGCGTCAGTGGACGCTGCTGCCGGCCGGCCGTCGGCGGGTGGACAGAGACAGGGAAATGGGACATACTGGAGACGGCGGCATACTGTTGCGGCTGAGCAGCTGTGCGACCTGGCGCCATTGTGACCAGGCTGCAGCTAGTTGCTTTTTTGATGCGATTTACACCCCAGTGATGCAGTATCCATCGGTATGAGCTGAGAATGCGTGCGTCCTCTCCCTCAAGTCGTTCCGTGTTAAATCCCAGGCATAATTTTCACGCCTCGCATGGTTGTATGTTATTTTCGTCTGGTATGTTTCTATGCTATGCTTTGCATCGTTGGTCAGGAAAATTTGTTAAAAAGAATATTAACTGTTTCACTCTTTGCATGTCACAACATTATCTTGTGTGCTTTTGAGGGCCAATTTGTTGATATTTGTCGGGCGTATTTATGCATGCGAATGCATTAGTAGTTGCACCCGCATGGTCGTTGTGCGTTCCATCGCCCAAGATCACAGTAAATTTTACGCGTTTGGAAGACAATCGACGTGAAATTTACACGTCGCCACCAGCAAGCGGCCAAAAGGAGCGTGACGACGCGCAATCTTCGTGACATCACTTACAGTTCACGGAACCTGTCTTAATGGGAGGGGCCCTGAGGCCGCGGTCGTGCCTTGTACTCCATCAAGTGACCTGTTCTTCACCCGGTTCGTGTCGTCTCTGCCTTGGCTGTCGTGATACGGCGGTGGGCTGTCTTCCGTACCTGTCGCTGTCGCGTTTGGGTGCCGCGTGGTGGCCGGCGCGGCGGTGGCGAGGCGACCGTTCGTCTCCCGCGGCGTCTCTCGGCCGTCACGGCGACACCCAGCGTCGGCCGCGCCCTGGGGCGAGCCCGCTGTCGGTGGAGGCCGCTCTCCGCGCCGCTGGTGGCCGGCCGCCGCCGCCGCTGACCGCCCTCCGTCTCTCCCTCCTTGCACGCCTCGGACGCCTGCAGTGCCGCTGGCAGCTGACGCCGAATTTGTCACCTATCTTGCGGACGAGGGGGCGGTGCCGGGCTTCGGCCGCGACCGAGCCGCCCGCCAGAGCTCAATGAGCTCAGGTACTGCCGACGCCAAGAAGGCGAAGCGACGCTCCGGCCTGCTGAAGAGACTCGGCAGTATGTTCAGGTGCGGGAGGCCGCCCAGCCCTGCGGGGGGGGGGGGGGGGCAGTCGAGTCCCGGGGCTAGCGGATAGTGTTGATGTCACATTATGTCCATCGAGGTGTGCCTCACAGTACTGGGTTGGGTGCTGAGTGACATCCTGCAGTCGATGCGCCCAAAACCCAACTTATCATCATCATTATCCACAGTGTGGGTCGCTGTGCAGCAACACCGTATCGGCTCGCCTGATCGTGCTCATTATGACGCGCCCCCGTTCGTCCTGTCGGTATGTCGGGCCCCGTGTTAAGCGGCCCGCGCGTGGCCAGGTTCGGCCGGCGCCGCAAGAGCGGTGAGGCGGCGGACGCGGCGCTGCGCCGGACGCCCGACGAGCCGCGCCAGCAGCAACAAGAGCTCAACAGGATTGCGGCCTGGCGCCGAGCCGAGGACATGCAGCGGCGCATCCAGCAGCAGTACCAGCGGCTGGTGCAGCAACAGCAGCAGCAGCAGCAGCAGCAGCAGCAGCAGCAGCAGCAGCAGCAGCAGCAGCAGCGGCAGCAGCAGCAGCAGCAGCAGCAGCAGCAGCAGCAGCAGCAGCAGCAGCAGCGGCAGCAGCAGCACAGGCCGGTGAGTGGTGCGGTGTGCCCCACGGCCGGCGCCGGGCACGGCGAGCGAGTGTGCACCGCTGTTTAGATGCCCGCCAGTGACTGGTCGAACGCAGCTGACGGCATGGCCGCTGTGGCCGAGCGGACCGGCAGCTGTCTCTCGGATGGGGACTGTTGCGGCAGCGATATGCCGAGACAGGCGCACCTCTGTGTACGATGCAGTTCACATGCGTTGATGTCCGCGCGGACCTTGGATTGACGCTGATGGCTCAATGTCTTGGCGGGAAGCACTTCTTGTGAACAAGCATCAGCAGATTAAGTAGCTTGGACGAGTGGGAGACCGTGTAGCTGCTGTAGCTGCTTCGTGGCCCTGCGGTAGGCGTGCTCACTGCATGCCCTGTCTGAGCATATACCGCCACATATACCGCGACCCGACCCGACCTGACCCGACCTGGCCAGACGTGACCCGACGTGACCCGACCCGACCTGAACTGACCTGCCCGGACCTTACCTGGCCTGAATTGACCCAAC
Organism: Pollicipes pollicipes; assembly: GCF_011947565.3. Taxonomy (NCBI): domain Eukaryota; kingdom Metazoa; phylum Arthropoda; class Thecostraca; order Pollicipedomorpha; family Pollicipedidae; genus Pollicipes; species Pollicipes pollicipes. The sequence continues at coordinate 942,901 of NW_023597054.1, forward strand.
CGGATCAAGCCCGACCCGACCTGACCTGCCCTCCTCGGACATGACCCGACCCGACCTGACCTGACCTGGCTGGACATGGCCAGACCCGACCCGATCCAACCAATCCTGACTTGACGTCATCCGAGCTGACTTGACCGGACATGGTCTGACCGGACCTGCCCTGGCCGAACATGAGTCGACCCGACCTGACCTGATCTGACATGGTCTGACCTGGCCGGACATGACCTTACCGGGCTTGCCGGCAGCCGTCACAGGGCCAGCCTGGAGGGCCGCTGCCGCCGACGGCGCAGGAGCGCGCGCCCAGCCGCACGGACCGCATGCAGCAGATGCGTGAGCAGCACCAGCGCCGCCATGCCAGCCGCCAGGGCGTGTACGTGACGGAGGCGGCCGAGGAGGCGGCAGAGCTCCGACTCGGCCAGGTAGGCAGGCTCCCGAGCGGCGGCTCCAGTTCGGCGCAGTGCGGGCACCGATCGCGGCACGCTGCGTGCGCAGCTTGCGGGCTTCTGCCCCGGCCATGGTGAAATGGCCGTGTCCTTGTGCTGCTCTTTCGGTCGGTACGCTTACAGCCCTGCAGAGGGGTTCATGTGGGGCATTGTTGGCTTGTGTGATGACTTATTATCTTCCTATTGCTGCTGTCCAACGTAAAAACATGCACGATTAGCATTTCTGGCGTCATTTGCTTCATTTGATTGTCTCAAGGAGCCCCTTAATGTCACCAAGCAAGCAGCTTGCCTTGGGTTATATGCAATTCAAAGCCAGATCAGGTCAACGAAATGAACGTACCCACACACTACCTGTAATGCTTTCCAGAGACGTAAACACGCGACCGATGCCTATCAGCCAATGCGACCGTAGTCGTGCTCTTGTGTTCGAAAACAACACGCTCATGTGCTTACATCCGCAGTTTGTCTTGCACGTGCGGGTAAGGGAGAGGTCTTGGAAGGGTTTGGCAGACGGGAAGTCCATATTGGCAATAGTTGTACACATCCACGATGTCGCATTGCCGTCTGTATTTTCGCTACATTTGGAGCTATAAGTCCACCATTGTGGATCCCCCGTATGGGGTGCTACGGGTCATTTTTTGGTGGCGCTCCCCTCCGCAGACTGTCTTGGAATGACTGAAGTGCAACGTGGAATGTTTAAACGCTAGGAAGGATATCGGCGTTTACGTCTATGAACATGCCGTGGTTACTAGCTCATTAAACGTTAGATGTTAGCTCGTCTGACGTTAAATAGTACTAGACGTTGGATGAATAGCACTACTACATTTTGGTTGCGTTTGACTGCGCATTTCCAGCTAGTGTTTGACCATCAATGATGACCACCTGCGAAGAGCGCCTAGTAATCACGATTCTAGATTTTTCTACATGTTGTCGATTTTCCTTCTGTGAACTGGGGAGGTGATGAACTCGTAGCACGCTGCTATGCTCTTGCGCCTTCTGCGGACGCCGGTGCGGCGTGCGGCCCGCAGTGGGCGGTGCGGCGTGCGGTGTGAGGGCGGCGCGCCGGACGGGCTGACGGCAGTGCGCCGGCCGGGCGTGGTTACAGGCGCACCCATCCAAGCCGGCCGCACCGCCGCCGCACCGCCCTCGCCTGCCGTCCCCTGCTTGCGGCTGGCCGCACGCCTGTGTCTGGGGTCGGGCGTGGGACGCCGTGCGGCTACGGGTTTTGCCTGATGATTGTTTGTCGCCATTCTCTTATTCGCCGGTGGTATGGGCTGACCCGCTGCCTGCACGTCGCCCTGCGACGCGTGGCGCGCGCTAACTCCTCAGCGGTCATCTCGTTTTGATGGCATTGGTGCTTGTTGGTGATAATTGTGTTCGCCTGCAAGATTAGTGTTTGATAGTTGTATTTTACCCAATACTTGTGTTTTTGTTCGCTGCTAATGTTCTGTTAGATGTTTGGCATTTTCCAAATACTTCCAGTTATAAACTAGCTCGTTTCTTGATTAGGCCTGCATTGCGTGCCAGGCTGCCACGGATTAATTTCCCTCAGCGCATGGAGCGGACAGGGGGCAGCAATGGTGGACCACCGAACCAGCGAGGCCACCCAAGCTGTCCACTGAAGCCACGGACCAATCCCAACGATCTGCCAGACCTACGAGGCCATCCTGACGTCTCATCAGATATACGAGCGTCTCCCAGCGGTCCGTCGGACCGGCGACGTAACCCCAGTGGTCCGTTAGATCACCGGGCGCACGCAAATGTCCCCCCAGATCCGAGAACGTACTTCAGCGGTCCCACAGGTCGGCAGACCTACCCAAACGGCCCCTCCAGAGACCCGCGGTTATACCCCAAAGGCCCCTCAGACCAACGGGCGTACTCCAATGGTTCCTCAGACCCACATGAGTACTCAAATGGTTCCTCAGACCCACATGCGTATTCCAACGGTCCCTCAGACCCTCGGGCGTACTCAAATCACCCCTCAGACCCACGGGCGTACTCCAACGGTCCCTCAGAATCACGAGTGTACACCAGTGGTGTCCCAGATCCGCGCGCCCCGAGGTGGGACCCACCCGACTCCCAGATTCCGAGACGTCGCTCCGACGCCCGTATCCCGGGAGGCCCATCCTGGCCCCGCTCGCTTCTCTCGGACCCGGGCGCGTCCGGTGCCGTTGCGTCGGACCGGCGCGGGCTCGGCCGGACCAGCCGGCGCCCGCCCAGCCCCGGCGGCCGGTCCGCAGGCGCGCCGCAGCCGCGCACCCGCAGCGGCGGCGCGGCGGCGTTCGACCCACGCCGCCGCAGCCCGGGCCCCGCCAGCGCGGCGACCGCGCGGCGCGACCTGTGTAACCCATACGAGCCGATGCTGCGGCCCGGAAGCCGAGCAGGGCTGGTGGTGGCCCCCGGCCTCGGCCCCGGCCCCGGCCCCGGCCCCGGCCCCGGCCCCGGCCCCGGCCCCGGCCTCGGCCCCGGCCCCGGCCCCGGCCCCGGCCCCGGCCCCGGCTCCGGCTCCGGCTCCGGCTCCGGCTCCGGCTCCGGCCCCGGCCCCGGCCCCGGCCCCGGCCCCGGCCCCGGCCCCAGCCCCAGCCCCAGCCCCAGCCCCGGCTCCGGCTCCGACCACGACCACCAGCACTTCGGACACTACGCCAACTACGAGCAGACTCAGCACCACCTGCGGTGAGCGGCCAGGACGCCGCGCACGGCTCTCTGGCACTGGAAGATCCCGTCCCATCGCCCACCTGATATGAGTCGCTGGGCCTGTCATAGAAGGGACACTGAGCCGCCTCTGTGTTATTGGCTTTGAAGTTTTTCCGGGTGGCATGTTTCCTGTAATTACAGGATCCATTTTGTTAAACAAGTATTCGGGCACGAAACTGCTACAGGATGATAGGAGTTGCAGTATCCAGTAAGAAATGATAATGGTCATGCATATTCCACGCGACATTTTAGGTTAACCAGTGCCGAAACATGCTTTAATGGCATTAGTATTTTCAAGCAGAGGCTTCCCACAGCATTCCGATCGGTTGGAATTTAAAATTTATGAAAGCGGCGGTAAGTGATCGAATTTTATTCGAACTTATGACTGGACCGAACATGCCGGGGAATTCAATGCATAAAAGTTTTACCCCTAGGTCGCGTATTGGGGGTAACGTGTCGTGCCACACAGCCGCTTTAAACAACCGATTTTTTAACCTGCGCCGACAGATGGTTTAGCATACTGTGCCTACTGGGCCTTTTTACGTTGCAAAGTAGGGATGTGCCTAGTGTTCGTTCCCCTATGTGTCGCACGCACGACCCGCGGTGACAGCGGTGACGGGCTCGCGTAAGCCGACACGACGCCTAATCCAGCACGACCTGTTCACCGGTGTTCGGTCTTGGTTTCCAGCGAGGAACGCCTAAGGGGCGCCGCTCTGGTCAGTCGACTGGAGGAAAAGTTCTGGGACGAGGCCAGGTGTGGGGCGGTAGCATCCGGACACACGTTTGTCGGCCCGCCGAGGGTCTGTTTTGTCCAAGCGCCACCGAGGTGAGGGGTTCATTTCGGTCGCGTTTGTCTAGCTCTGTTCTTGCCACATTTTGACGCCTGGTCTCCGTGGGCCCGAATGAGCACGCCTCCCCCGGCCCCCGTGCGAGCGCGAGCGCGACGTTGTCCTCGTGCTGTTCGCATCATCTGCTCATAAGGCAGGTGCGCATGATGGGCTCACGGAAGCCATTGGCAGTCGTAGCGCTTGCCTGTTGTCCTCAGCCAGAGTCGCTCGCCTGTCGCACTCAGCCAGAGTCGCTTGCCTGTCGTACTCAGCCAGAGTCGCTTGCCTGTCGTACTCGGCCAGAGTCGCTTGCCTGTCGTACTCGGCCAGAGTCGCTTGCATGTGGTCATTGGCGTGCATACAAGGAAGTGTAATGGCCCCCTCGCTGGCTGGTGAGTTCAATGCATGTCCCCTGGCGAAAGGCCTACGCCGCGGTGATCGTGCCCAGACCGTTTGTGTCGTTGCGTCCGACTCGTGTCGGATGGTCTGGGGCATGCCTGTCCCGTTCGTGATCATCGCGATAATTGGTGACAGGATATATCGATGGTTGTCTTTCCAATGTCTGAGATTTGTCAAGTGTGCGACATTTCAGCCACGCAAATGGCACGTCCGGCTCCAGAGACACTGCGCGTGCAGGTGGTAATGCCTTCATAACTCCGGTCCCTTCAGCCGATTGATTCATCCCTCAGCACCGTCGCACCCTGATCCTACCTCCAGCACGGGCGGCCAGCTGGCGGCACCAGGTGTACTTGCCAGAGCTGATCGCCAGCATCTGTGCAGTGTCGCGTCCCTGCTTCTAACTTCAGCTGTGACCGCCAGGCGGCAGCACCAGGTGGGCCACTCGCAGCGCGGCCGGCGCGCCGAGCCGAGCGCCGCCGAATGGCCAATCAGCGACTACTACGAGTACGAGTCGGTGCGGGCGGTCCCGCGTGGCGGCGGCGGCAGCGGCGTGGTCGACCCGACGACGAACCACTCGCTGCCGCGCCACCACGAGAGGACGCGCTCCGGGCCGGCCACCGGCGACGGATCGGCCGGCGCCGGCCGAACACCAGGCCCGGCCACCGCATGCGACGGTGAGTGGGGGCGAGTGAGGTGCGGAGGTCAGTCTGGTGGTGTCGGGCGGAGGGCTGGTTGGTCGCCTAGTGCCGGCGGTCGGCCCGCTGGGGCCGGTGGAGCTGATGCCCGGCCGGCGCTGTAATTGGCCCGGTGACGGCGCCACGCTTGCCTGACCGGTGTGTAAGGTTACGCGTTACAGGTGTCCCGTGTCTCTGGCCGCAGCTGCGGCCGCGGCCGGCGCGCTGTCGGCACCACTCAGCCCGCCCCGGCGGAGACTGGCACCGGCGGCTGTCCACCACGGCCGGCCGGGCCCCGAGCGTCTGCGGCCGACAGCCAGCCACGCCGCCAGCAAAGGCAGCCGGGTGTGAGTCCTCATACGACGAGCAGAGGCGGTCGAGTCTGACCTCGACCCGCTGGGGCGGCGTGTCCGATCCCACTCCGGGGTCGCCGAGTTTCACTAGGATGGGGAAAGGATCAAAGGGTGGCGTCGCGGCTCTCTTGGGATTACTCCGCTACCCGATCTCCATCCGCCCCCCCCCCCCATCCCCGTCTCTCCGCCCGGTGTCACGCGGTGCTGCTGGGCTTGCGGAGCCAGGCCCGGAAGCCAGCATCTGGATGGCTTCGTCGACGGCGCGAGAACAATACATGAGATGAGCAGCCGGATGTTCGTCACCAGCCACCTGGCGTTGCGGCCTCACTCAGTACTGCGCTGCCAGGAACCCGCCCCAACACAACAGGCTTTGTCCACAGGCACCAGGTGCTAGTAATTCTCCAGTGCTATGCTATACACATCGTCTCGGACAGTCGGGGCATATACGTTAATACATATCTCGCCGCGCCATCTTTTGTCACGCCCCACTGGCCGGCCGCGTCAGCGGACCTGCCCGAGCGGCGGTCCCGGCGCGGTCCGCCGCGGAGGCTGCGCAGTTCGAGACCCGAGGCCGGTCCGTGACGCGGTCGCGCCCCGCCGCAGGGACGACGTGATGCTGGACTGTTGGAGTCTGGAGCCGGCCGAGCGGCCCTCGTTCGGCCGCCTGATGCAGCGGCTGGACGTGGTGCTGGCGGCGCTGGCGTCCATGGTACGGCCGCAACGCAGCACTCTCGGCACGGGGACACGGGAGCTCACAGTGTTGGAGCCTGGTGAGGCGGTGTTGCCAGGTGGCCAGGCGGCGCCGGCGGCGCGGGCGGCCGCAGCAGCGTCGCTGAAGATCGTGATTCTGGCTGGGCTGCCGGCCATTGTCGGTGGGATGGAACGCCGCGGGGAGATTCGGGTTCGGAGACAGGCTCTTACGAGGCACAGAGACGTCGCGTGCATCGGGAGACCGAGACGTGGCCAATGTCGCCGACTGCAGGCTCGCAGCAGTGGGGTGGCTCGTGTCGCAGCAATACCCCCGGCGTAGTGTCCGCGCTGACGGCGAGGGTGACCTGTCCGGCTTCATCGGCCGTCTGCCTGCCGCCCCCAGGAGTACGTGGCCATGGCCTCGCCCCAGCCGCACGTCAAGTACGCGAACGCGGTGGTGCCGTGTGCGTCGCCCTCCGCGTCGGCCTTGCCCTCGCCGCCGGACAGCTCAGACTGAGGGCGTCGACCGGGGGATCAGCGAGTCTGCAGGGACCTGGACTCGTGCCCTATGACGTCAGCGGACTTCCGTGACGTCCGTGTCAAAGAAGTGCTCAGGTTTGTTTTTAACAGTGTTCCTCACCGGACTTCCAGTGTTCCTCGCCGGGCTTTTAGTTGATCCTGATCCGGGCTTTTAGTTGACAGTGCGGCGCCTCGCTAGGACAGTGCGGCGCCTCGTTAGGACAGTGCGGCGCCTCGCTAGGACAGTGTGGTGTCTCGCTAGGACAGTGCGGCGCCTCGCTAGGACAGTGTGGTGTCTCGCTAGGACAGTGCGGCGCCTCACTAGGACAGTGTGACGCCTCGTTAGGACAGTGCGGCGCCTCGTTGGGAAGGACTGCGGTGTGGTATTTCTGCTTGGATTGAACAGGATGCAGCGTGGGTTGGCCTAAGCCGCTCAACTCATGTTTAAGGTCGTGGTTTTTCTTTGTTTGTTTTTACAAGCGGTCCGCACTGGTGTTTGAGTTCCTCTTGGTATGGGTGTTGGAGATCTCCGGTGTGGTGCCTCGCGAGGGTCGTCTCCCGAGGCCTGGGGTGTAGTGTTCCTGCTTTGATTTAACGGATTAGCGGATAGTGCAGGTTGGCGGAATAGCTCGTCTTTCATGTGAGGTAGTGCTTGTATAGTCCACACCCCTTCGAAGTTTGTGAGCGCATTTTCATTGTACGGGTACATGTGACGTACCAAGCAAAGCCTCTCGAAGCTTGTGAGTGCGCTCCTATTGTACGGGTACATGTGACAATGCGAAGCCAGAGCATGGTTAAGGTAGCCCATTAAGAAAACATTTTTATTTGAAGTGTTTTCGTTACGATTGTTTTGCGTAACGAAGTCAAGCTTGTCAAGCAAAATGTTTGGTTTGCTACAAGGTCATGACCTAGATGGTATCTGGAACAGTTTTAGTGGCGTAGTTGCTTTGACGGGTTTCATTGCAGTACAGACTCCTTGCGTTACGATCATATCAAGGACCGGGTATTTGTGGTGCAGCTGTGATGTTTCTGCTGTGATTTTTGCCGGCGCCTAAGTGCTTGGACTGCGGCGTACCTTGTGATTGAGGCGACTACGTAGTGAATGTGCATGCATTCACCTTCGCGTCATTTGAATATACAGTGAGCCATTACATCGAGTAACGTGAGTCAGCTCCTTTCGCTGCGATGGAATGGAAACAAAGAATGGTGAGAAACTATGGGAGATGCGGTCGGCGTGTCTTGGCGCTGCGGACGCCGGTCCGGAAGCTGGATCGTGTGGTCAGCCTCAGATGTGGAGAGCCCCAGTCCCGGAGATGGCAGGCCGGTGCGGAGCGACCACGAAGCTCGTTTTTGCATGTCATTCTTACTCCAGTGCGCGTTTGCCAAATGTGTTCGATGTTTTGGCGGTGACGAGTGCAACAAATGTGCGTAAAAAAGCGGAAGATTAGAAGAATAATTCTTTGCGAGTGCGGATTACTACGAATTGCGTAACTGCAGCGTCTGGACGAATTGCACGCTTCTCACATCATCTTTGGGCCTCGTAGGGGAATTTCGATATCTTTAAAAAACATTTTTGACAGGAGGTTTGATGTTAATAGCGCATATTTTAGTGTTTGATTTTGAAAAACGCGAAAAATGCTGAAATCTGATGGGACAAAGCAAATAAAAAAAACCAACAGTAGAAAGGCCAAGCAACACGATTTCAAAGTGGCAAAACGCTAAAGGTAAAGAAAAATGAATGAATGTCATGTCGTTGAGTAAAAAATGTTGAAGCTGGGGGATACAACTTGAAATAGGCTAAACGTGGAAGTTGGTTAAGTAACCATCACGATAAGGGTGAGAGAAAAAATGAAAATGAAGTAGAAGTCCATGGAACACACATCCAGAGGATCTAAGCAAAGCGTCAGCTGTACGAAAAGTCACGATGCTGTCAAATGAAGCCTGTCCTGGTCTTCGTGTGTCAATCTTTGAGCTGAACTAGAAAGTCCTTACCTGAGTTCAGGAGGCTCTTTTCTACGTAAAGCGGCCAATGTTATGGGCCAGAACGCCTTGATATGGACTAACTAGTTCCCGCTCTGGACGGGAGATCAGGTTTTGCGTTCGGGGTTTGCCGGCTCAGGAGAGCTATTTATGAATCGGAGGACCCCTGTGCTCTGGGCAGGTACACGTTGTTCTAACACTGCCAGTGTGCAAGATGCGGTGGCTCTGATACGCCGGGTACACGTGTCGCTGTGCTGGCTTCATTGTGGAGAGAGACAAGCGCTGAGGAGCCAGTTGGAGCGGGACATTCCTATCCGGCGCACATGGTCCAGCAACTTCGCCCGCGTGACACTGTACATGGGTAAACTGGTGACGAGACTGCAGACAAAAGGTCCCCTGCGGCCGGCACTCCTGCCTGGACGGACCAGACCATGCATTGTGCTTGGTCATCGTGCCATGACTCCGGCGCGCACTGCCATCTGCCGGCGCATGCCTTCCGGCGGCCGCAGGACTGCCTCAGCTGCGGGGCTTTCCCAATGGGCTGGCCGAGGCCGCAGGCGGCGCTGTTATTGCGCGGTCAGATGTCCGGGACCCATGGGGCAGTCCGGGACCTAGAGGGCAGTCCACGACCCAGGGGAGGCAGTGCAGGACCCAGGGAGCAGTCCAGGACCCAGGAGGCAGTCCGGGACCCAGAGGAGGCAGTCCGGGACCCAGGGGGCAGTTCGGGACTCAGGGGAGGCAGTCCGGGACCCAGGGGGCAGTTCGGGACTCAGGGGAGGCAGTCAGGGACCCAGGGAGCAGTCCGGGACCCAGGAGGCAGTCCGGGACCCAGAGGAGGCAGTCCGGGACCCAGGGGGCAGTTCGGGACTCAGGGGAGGCAGTCAGGGACCCAGGGAGCAGTCCGGGACCCAGGGGGCGGTCCGGGACCCAGGAGCCAGTCCGGGACCCAGGGAGCAGTCCGGGACCCAGGGGGCGGTCCGGGACCCAGGAGCCAGTCCGGGGCCCAGGGGGCAGTCCGGGACCCAGGGAGCAGTCCGGGACCCAGGGGCGAGGCTTTCCAGGAGGGAAGAGCGTACGCAGGTCCGCTGTGGCTCCACGGCCAGCTTACCGACCCACAAACTGGTCTGCTTCCGTGACCGACAGACAAAAGGCATCACAAAGGACGGCGATGGGAAGCTGCGCTTGATAATCTGAGCTCAGTCCGGCGGGAGCAGCCATTAAGTCATGTCTCACTTTTTCCATTTCAAAGTGCGGATCTGTGTTATTTCCTATTCTATGAAAGCGCACAAACTCGAGCACGTTCTAATTGCGGGGTATAGACATATAAGCCGGAAGCGAGCTCAGTTTACTTAATCCATCGATCTTTAAGGCACTGATACGGCATTGATACGTATTTTATGGCATAGACGGTGCCAACCAGTCTTTGTTTGTAGTCGGTGAACGCATATGACATGTCAAGATGGGTGCGTTTCAACTTCTGCTTAATGAAACCAGGCCCTGACGGGGGCGGATCTTTACCTTGGTTTTGGGTGGACAAACCGTTCACGTGGTGTGTCATTTCAAACACCTAGTGGCTCACAGCCACACCCCGACATGCTGAACTACACACACACACACACACACACACACACACACACACACACACACACACACACACACACACACACACCACCACCCACACACACACACACACACACACACACACACACCACACACACACACACACACACACACACACACACACACACACACACACACACACACACCACACCACACACACACACACACACAGCACGCACACACCACACACACACCACACACACACACACACACACACACACACACACACACACACACACACACACACACACACACACATATATATATATATATATATATATATATATATATATATATATATATATATATATATATACCCAACCCCAGGTGCCTTGGGCCCCGGTCGCCGTGTCGTGTGTGGAACAGCTGTGTGTGAAGAGCAGGACAATCTGTGACAGGTAGGCTGCGTGTGATTATGTCGTCAAGCGGAGGCTCGTGCCCCCTCTCGCCTAATGAGCGCCCCGACTTACCCAGTAAGCGCCCCCACTTACCCTGTGAGCGCCCCGACTAACCCAGTAAGCGCCCCCGACCTACCCAGTAAGCGCCCCGACTAACCCAGTAGGCGCTCCGACTCACCCAATGAACGCCCCGACTCATCCAGTAAGTGCCCCGACTCACCCAGTCAGCGTCGGTTGAGGAAGAGCTCGACGATGCCGGAGAGGAGGTTGGCGTAGACGCCGATGATGGAGCCCTTGTCGAAGAGGCTGGTGTAGGGCTGCGAGCGGCCAGCATGGCGGATCGTACCTGGCGACGCGCAGCACCAGGACGGCGTCAGGACAGCGCGCACCTTTGGAGTCGACGACTGGGACGCTCTGAAGTGACGGTGTGAGATGCCGGACATAGCTCGCTGACTGGTCGGTGCCAGGGATTGTAACAGTCGATGCCGATCGCATATCATGAAGCCACACGGGCAACATCGTGACTGTGCATGGCATAACGCTACGAGCAACCGAACTCGAAGACTGGACCCAATTGACGCGACTTGTGGATTTACGACGCACCCACCTACTGAGGCTACATGCACCGCCTGCTTCTCACCCTGGCAGCCCGGCATCAAATGCACCCTTAAACCTCAATCGCCAACAACACAACCCGAATGATTGAACAAACGTCATGGAGTGCGAACAAGCAGGAGGTATGGCATGAGCGACACACCACGCCTTCCTAATTCCCGACGCAATTACGTTAGAACAGTTTAGCGGGCCTGTGATTGAGACGTGCGTCAGTGAGCAGCGCGTAACCCGCACAGCCGTGCAGACAATGTACCGGGCGCTGAGGCCTCACCGTGGAAGGAGAGGCCCCAGGAGTGTGAGTCGGCACCTAGGAGGCTCACGAATCGCTGGTTGGCCGAGTCCGGATCAAACTGGCCGTGACCAGACCCACCATCTGCGGGCGGCACGCCGTCAGCTCCTGGTCGCAGTCTGACCGGCTGTCTAGTGGCCTCTGGGGGTCAGCGCACGTGCTGGCTACGGCAGCGGAGCGTGCACATACAGAACGTGAGGATATGGTGGCAAGCCAGGTGAAGGGCTGGGCGCGAGAAAGGAGGTCAGGGTGTTGTCAGTCTGTGGGAATATGCATTAGTAGCACCCGTCATGTTTTGGCAGATTCAGAGACAGGCATGGTGAGCATCAAAGTTGATGATATGCTGAAGCGCATCAAATGTCACCCACTAAACATAGGTCGGAAATTATGACGAGATACAAGCTGTTTCTGGAATATGGTCATATTACATATCTACAGTAGCTCAACGTGGTTCGCATGCTGCAGTGAATACCCATGACAAGTGAGTGGTGCAAAACAAATGCTTAGCCAGGGTGAGATGAGGAAAGACTTCTTTAGGTTAGGCGTAGACTACTTTCATGGAGGTGAGGGTAGGTATTTAAAGTTTGCAACATTTCTCAACTGCAAAGCAAAGCGCCAAACAATATATCAATGGCAAGCTTTTATGAATTGACAGAAATTGGGAAGGCATTCGAAATTTAATTTTAGGATGTGAACCAACCAACTGCAGATGCGAGGGACATATGCAAGAAATGATGGGGCCCAAATGCACTTTTTCAGGATAGTGTGTCGTGTGGTTTCACTAAGGTCTTTTACGTGCCCTCCACAGTCGTATTACGCATACCGTTGGTTGTGGCAGTCAGTGCTGCCATCTACAAAGATTCGTCAGCCGCCTGCTCGTCACTTTTTACCGCTAGGTGAGAGGACCTGTGGAATACGATGTAACGCTTGTCGACAGAACACAGTGTAGCACGCGACCTCCTGGCATTTTTGCCATCCTTGCTCCTGATCCTTCCGGCCAGGGGGCATTGGACGCGTTCACCAAGAGATGAAGGACGGCGACCTGGTGCCCTGCAGCACCTGTGGCAAGCGGCTGACAAAGCATAACCTGCCAAGGCACGCCAGATCCCAGCACCAGGTCGGCCCGAAAAAGCTTCGAGGTTTTTTGAGAAAATGTGTAAAAGCGGAGGCGAAGTCAGTCCGTCAGAAGAGGTCAGAGGAGCGTGCGTTTAAGGACTTGTTTTTGTCACAGTCTGATAGCGAAGGACCCGACGATCCGTTAATGTCGCGCGGTGTTGCGTCTGAGCATGTGTACGGAAACGTGGCTTCTGGAGGACGGGAGGTGGTGGTGAGCAGGCTCGTGGTGTGCATGTGGATGAAAGCGTGGCTTCTAGAAGAGACGAGGTGGTGGAGAGCGCGCATGTGGAGGTAACGCTGGCTTGTGGTGTGCAGATCGAGGGAGGAGTGACTGCTGTAGGAAGCGAGGTGGTAGATGAGAGCAGAGCCGTAGAGAATGTTGGGGCGAGGCAGATTGGAGGTGCAGGTGTGTTGGGAGGCACTGACGTGCATGCGCTTGGGGGAATGCCGGCTGCGTTTGTTGAAGAGAAGAAATGTGCATGCTGTAATTTCCACCGGCGGCGAGAGGCTATGATCGACAAACGTCTGGCTCAACTCGAGAGTCTGACTATTTGTTCATCAGGACGTAAGCAGACGGCCACAGACGAAACGCGGGACGTGCCGACCACCCTGACAAACATCGACAGAGGTACCAACCGTACACTGAGGCGACAACAGACAGCGACACAGACGCCTGGCTACTCCTTGACAGACGCGGTGACAAGGAGTATGGCATCTGCCGGTGGTGCAAGCGCCACTACACCGACAGAGGCACCACGGCGTCGTGGTCTGATCAAGGTGTACTCTTGGAGGGCCGAAAAAACCAACGGCTGGCAAAGCATGCGGCCTCGAACCGACATCGACGTTCCGTGACGGCAGAGCGGACACGAAGGACGAGACCCCTCCCCCCTCCCCCAGGCTGGTGCAGCGGAAAAGTGAGGAGCGTCGTGAAGCCACTTAAAGAATATAACCACCGCGTACATGATTACCCGTGGCCATACGTATGCCGACATGGCACGCGAACACCTTTTGGATACTTTGGGGATCAAAATTGGTGATCAGCATTAAACTTACCTAGCCGCTGCCCAGTCTGTGGACGTGATTTATGACGTTTTCAAAGACGAGCTGAAGCACCACATCAGGACGCCAAACCCTGTGACTGGACGTGCCCGGCACATGCACTTGTCCATGGACAAGGTCACAGTGGCTGGCGTGACGCTACGGGCTGTGAACTTGCGACTCCCTGACACCGACGCCAACACTGCGGTAGTTCACGGGACGACCGCAGTGGTGAGACCGTATCCTGACCCCGTTCCCATCTACGCAGCCACCCTCCCGCCGCGGCAGTGTGATGCAGTCACTGGATGCAACGAGACCAACGGGCGGGGTGTGCTCGCTCACGTGACTGACTACCTTAACAACGGCTTGGGACTGACAATGGACGAGAATGGGCGTCAAGCCCTCTCTGCGTCTTCGGACTGTGAGGCCGTGTGCTCGGGACCAGTCAGTGGCTTTGGCCGCATCTGGAGAGAGCTACATGGAAATCCATCGCTCCTGCACCTCGGTGACCGGCTGCACCTGCTGGAGTCTCTCTGGGACAAAATTAAGCACCACCAGACATGTGCGTGGTTGAACGATCTTTTTCCAGCAGCTCAATTCGATTATAACCGTATTTACAGCTTTGCCAGAACTGAAACGACAAACTGGACGAAAAGGGAAACTACCGAAGATGTATGCGACTTTTGTGGAAGTGTCTTTAAGCCGTTTATTAATGTTAACGTGAGTTCAGATTACAAAGTACGAGCAAGCAGCCGCGCGGTACGGCGGCTCCGGGCTGACTCCCCGCAACACCCGACAGTGGCGCCACTCGCGGTGCGCATGAACTATGACTACGATGCGAGGCTACGAGGCTACGACACAACACCCTCCGCCCCCATACTGGAGCTTCCCTACACCCTGAAACGCAGCGGAGGTCGGATGGTGCGCGCTGATCGGCGCGGCTGCGTCTCGTGACGCGGCGCGCTGGCCGTGTGCGCCTGTCCCGTCCGCAGGGGCGGCGCGCTGACTGCGCACGGCTGCCTCGTTTGCTGGTACTCGGCGTCCGGCCCGTCAGGAGCTCGGTTCTGTTGAGCTGATTCCGGCTCCGTGTTGGTCTGGTCGCGACCACCTGCCTCTTCCCTGGCCGGCGCCGGTCGCTGTTCCTCCTCCTCTTCTCTCTCCCCGAGAGAGCTGTGAGCCTCCGGGTTCTGATGCTGCTGCCAGCCGGGAGCAGAGTCGGCCGGATGCTGCTGCGACGGCTCCAGCGGAGCTGACTCGTTCGGCTGCTGCTCTTCCCGTCTTGCTGTTAGCGGGAGCTGGTCCGCATGGCGGGCCCAGACGGCCTCGCCGACGTCTACTTGATACCAGACGGGGCCCGTGATGCCTACCATTTCGCCGCGCCGCCACCATCGGGGGCCGCCATATGTCCGCGCCCACACGGTCTGGCCTACCCTGAACTGGCGCGGCCTTCCTCCCGATGCCTCCCTCTGGTCTTGCTAATTTATTTGTACATCTCGTGTGATACTTGGGTGCACGAGGTCGAGCCTGGTGCTCATCGGGCGCCCGAACATCACTTCCGCCGGCGTCCGACCTGTCGTCGAGTGTGGCGCTGCGCGGTACGCCATCAGAAACCTGCACGGCCTACGAGACAGGGAGCCCCCCGTGCCTCAGCGCTGCCTTGAGGCCGTTCTTAACGGTCTGGACCGCTCGTTCGGCAGCCCCACTGCTGCTCGGGTGGTATGGTGCTACTCTGACGTGTCGTACACCGTTCCCACTCAAGAATTCCGCGAATTGCGACGCTGTGAACTGAGGACCGTTGTCGTAGACAAGCTGCCTTGGTACATCGAAACGAGCGAATATGGCTCGCAGCTCCCGGACCGTGCTCTCTGTGCCCGTGTCTCTCATCGGACACACCTCCAGTCATTTGCTGAAACTGTCATGCACCACGATGAAGCTGGAGCCCTGAAACAGCCCGGCAAAATCCGCATGGATTCGCTCCCACGGGCCGCCACCCGGCTCCCAGGTGTGTAGCGCGCTCCGAGGCGGGGCTCCTCGCTTTTCTACACATGCGGTACAATCCCGCGCCAGTGCCTCCAGTCCTTTGTCCATTCCCGGCCACCACACGTACCGGCGCGCCACTCCTTTCATCTTGGCGCTGCCGCTGTCCGGTGTGCAGCTTCTGCAGTACTCGCGACCGCAGCCTCTGGGGTATTACCGCTCTGCCTCCCCACAGTACCACGCCGTGGTCTGTGGACAGCTCCGCCTCCCGGTGTTGGAACGGCGCCGACTCCGGCTCCGTTTCTGTCAGCCATCCGTGTCCTATATACATAAACATCTTCGCCAGCAGCGGGTCGCGCCGGGTGGCGTTTTCGATCTCGCGGGCTGTCAGCGGCGCTCCCGCGCCGTCCATGAACAACAAGTGGACTCCCGCCACCTCTCTGTCCGCCTTCGCCCGCTCGTTTCCGCTGCACGGCAGCGCCATCCGCGATAGACTGTCCGCGAGCGCCATGTCTGCCGTTCTGCGTAGCTCTACGCTGCACTGGTATGCTGCCAGTTCCATGGCGATCCGCTGCAGACGTGCCGTGGTCAGACCGGGGAGGTCACGCTGGGGGCTCAGGATCCGGGACAGAGCCCGATTGTCCACGGTGAGAGTGAACTTCCGGCCGAACAGGAACCTGCTAATCCTCCGGAGCCCAAACTGCACAGCGGCGGCTTCCCGCTCGACCTGTGCGTAACATCTTTCTGTCGGTGTCAGCGTCCTCGACGCGAACATGATCGGTCGTTCTGTGCCGTCCGGCATGCGGTGTATCAGAGCCGCGCCGACTCCAGTGGCGCTGGCGTCTGTTACCAGTTTGAGTGGCAGGACGGGGTCATACCGCACCAACACACGGCCGCTCGCCAGCAGCCGCTTAACTTCATCTACTGCTGCCGAACATCTCGGCGTCCTGTTCCACGGCCAGCCGCGCTTCAGCAACGCGTGCAGTGGGGCTAGCGTTGTCGCGAGCCCGGGCAGGAGACAACTGTAGTAGTTCACCGAGTCCAACAGAGATCTGAGCTGGTGAACGCCACGTGGTTTCTGGCGCCTTCAGCAGCGCGGCTGTCCCGTCTTCCTCCGGCTTGATGCTGTCCGCGGTGATCCGCCATCCCAGGTAAGACACCTCGCTCGCCCCAAGAGTACATTTTGAGCGTTCTAGCCGGAGGCCGTGATGCTCCAGCCGAGTCAGGACCCGGTCCAGCCGTGTCACCAGCTCTGCCTCGTCTTCCGCTGCGATGAGAACGTCATCAGTGTAGCACACGCAACCCGGCAGTCCCTCCAGCACCTTGTCCATTGCGTGCTGGAACAGGAAGCCGCAGCTGGCAAAGCCACACGGCATACGAATCATCCGGGACGAGCCGCGGTGCGTCGTCACCGTGGTGAGGTCCCGTGACGTCTCGTCCAGCTCCATGTGCTCGTATGCCCGCCGGATGTGCAGCTTTGGGAACACTCGACCTCGTATGTTCGCGAATAGGTCCTCTGGCGCAGGCAGTGGGTACGGATCCACCCGGAGCTGTGGATTCACTGTCAGGCTGTAGTTTGCGCACAACCTGACCTGACCGTTGGGCTTCAGCACTGGGACCAGCGAGGTCCCCCCAGCCTGACGGTCTGTTCTGGGTCAACCTTCTCTGCGACTCCCTCCGTGATCCAGCGCTCTAATTCCTTGTCAATTAGAGGTATGAAGGCGTACGGCACAGGCCTGGCTTTCCTGTACACCGGACACGCGTCAGGCTTTAGCGTGAGATGGGGCCTTCATCGACATCTTCCCCAGTCCGTCGGTGAACACGGCCTCGTGTGCCTTGACGACCGACTCCAGCGTCGTCTTCGCGCCCGACTCCGGCATGGTTCTCCCGTCAGTGAAGAAGACCCTGCTCTTCCCGCGTTCTGTCCGGCCGGGCGCTTCAACATCTGAGCATCTCTGCTCTAACAAACCGTCGTGATCACGCAAACAATGTGAATGACAGCATAGGCATCCTCGATAACACATACAATCACATGCAGACGCCATATTGGCTAGCGTCAGTTCACCGGCGTGAGCGAACGTTGCCCGTTCATTTACGCAAGGGCGGCACGCCGTGTGGTATGTGTGGAGAGCTGCTCACGGCTACTTTCATCGGAGAGCGAGATTCGCACGAGTGGGTCAAACCGAAGCCATCTTTATATCTTAATGATTACGTTTATATTTCACAGCGGGCATTTGTACTCAACTGGCCAACTGCCACAACGGTGCCGTTTGTCGGCTCTGGGTTTCTGGTGACCGACAATCAGGGGCCCGGTTGGAGAACCGAAAGGCCCTGGCCCTCAGGGGCGGAACCTCAAATGTCAGTCAGAGAGCCCCTTGCCCCGATCGAGATCCCCTGGGACAATGTGGGCTTCTATTGCGGTCAGAGACCGCCAACATTAAACAGTCGGCCCCCTGTTGGTCGGACCGCTGGGGACCCCTTTCCCAAGCAGGGAGAAGGCCAGAACCCGCCATTTGTACTGGTTGGGCCACTGAAATAATGATGGTCCTTCTGTCGGTAAGGACCTACAATGCCTAACAAGGTGTCTCAAGTCTGCCAGGGAAACATTTACTGAGTAGGGACAGGTGCGGAGCCCCGCATGCCAGAGTTATTTTGTGTTGGTCGAGGCCCTTCGAGAGTAAAAGGAGATATAAGAACTTACCATGGCTGTTCACAAAGAGACAATGAAGGGCTTCTGTGTCAGTCAGAGGCCCCTGTATCAAACGGGGGAACTGCGCACAGTTTGGTTTAAAGGCTCTTTACGCCCAACTGGAGTTGTCGCTTACTTTGCGTCGCTTATTTCCAGTTTCTTGGTTACAGAGAGGGCAAGAAATGTGTCATTTGAACTTCATAAAGGTCAGGATAAGTCACTGACATAAGATGACCCGATCAACCGCGTTTTTTTCATAAAAATGCTACCCAGGGTAGTCTTCGACCATCTTCAAACTAAAAAGATGAGTTTGTAGGTTTTGGTCACCGTGATTTTATTCATATCCCTGGAAAAAATCACTCGCTTCCTCTCATCACCACTCAGTTGTGTCTTGACATTTGTAATACAAATAAGACAGGTTAATTCATGAGTACGAGCAATGCCGTGAAGCTTTGGTGGTACCAAGGTCAAACCAATGTAAACCCCAACAAAAATCGGTTTTGACTTAACGGCGGTAAGAGCACGCCGCTCACCTAAACTGGCCCAACCAGCCAATTGGTTTTGGAGAAAGCACCAACCAGAGTAGTTCTTAGTTGATAAAGTTCAAAAGATGTGATAACCAATCATGTTTTTTGTCACCTTAGACTCCTAAAGGTCAACAAGGGTCAGTTGACGTCAGGGGCGGACCTAGCCTGGAGTTTTTTGGGAGGGGGGGCAACCGTTCGTCGCCAGCTGGCTGGTGTGGGATCCGAGGTCCAGTGCATGGTGCCTCTCGCGAGTACCTAGTAGGGACACCAGTTCAAGCACCGAAATGCTTTTGAACCTTCTGTACACAATACCGATGTTTGCAAAGCTCGTAACACAAGATATTACTTTCGAGAGTCAACTGGTTAGATGGGGTTTATTGTAAGTAGACAAAACTATTATTATGTTCTAGGAATGTTTTGGGAGCCAAAACATATTCTCAAAGTTTTTTTGGGGACCATGGCGCCGTGCTCCCCCCCCCCCCTGGATCTGCCTATGATTGGTGTGTGCTTGACTAACATCATCCAGAAGCTTATAAAAATGGCGCCAAACTGAGCGCTATTACGGACCTACGACCGAGACGTCCATGTGCCAGGCAGCTCACATCCCGCGCCAACACGGTCAAGTGTCTTATGGATGCAACGGTTATTAGCGGCCAGGACGCATGACGCTCCAAGCTACCGTCACGTTCGACACGCCGCACGTCTTACGGATTGTAATGCACAGTTTCTTCTTCGACTGAGACGCGCAGAGGAGCGATGTCAAGGTCATGGTTCAGGTCGAGGTCTAAGTCATGATCCCGGGGGCATGACCTAGGCTCTTCAAATTTTAACAGGAGTGAGCTCATATTCAGCCCAGTGGTTATGCTTATCTGAGTTTTCGATACATCAAGGGGGGTCATATTGACCCCTTCCCACGCGAGCGGAGGGTATTCAACTGGGCGCCCGGGCGCGTGTTAACTAAGACACTGCGCGTTATGGCGCCCACAGCGACGGCCGAAACAACTAAGGTGGAACCACTGCCGCTGGCCGCTGGTTACGGCTCCCATCAAAGCGTCGAACAGCTCGAAAGACTGTCGGACCGTTACACCAACCATGGTGTGTTTTATCGACTACATGAACTGGCTGCCGTGAGCGCTGAGCTACTTCAGCACAATATCATCTGGTCGCTAACCGAATGAGACACCATTGCTAAACATGTGATGGAAGTGCAATCATTTGGCACGGCGCACTCGCATAGATTGATGTTGATGAGGTCGTCCCTGCCGGCGGGCCACACACCTTGCCACGAGCCTACCTCGCACACATGAACTCTCACCCAAGCGTGGAGTGGCAGCCTGTTGACGTGCTAGAAGACGCACTCTAGACACCGTTTGGGCCTCGCTGGAGCAGCCATGTAAAATGTGAGGTAAGGCCAGGGCAGGAAAGCCGGCTGGTTGAGATCAGACTGCGAAAGGTGCCGGTAAATCAGGTAAGTCATGGACTGTCGTAGCTTTACTTCGCACCCAGACACCCGTTAATGCAGGTCAATGACCTTCGACGACCTCCGCAGGCGAAGACCTTTACATTCGTAGTTTGGATTACCGTGCTTGCGTCCCTGACTGCTTGGCGTTAGATCACGTTATGGGCGCACCATACCTAGATCACATCATCCTGCATACGGGGAAATATGCACACCTAGCGCACTTCTGCCCTTCAGAAATGGACACAAAATGCAATGAGAAACGAACATCTTTTGCCCATTAGTACGAAGTTGACATGACAATGATTTTTACAACCTGCGCTTCATGGCTGCCTCCATGTTGTAAACACAAACTTAACATGAGACCAAGACTTACCGTGAGAAAAATGTCTGCGGAGATAGCCCTCAGGCAATCGGCCTATTCCGGCACTTTAAGTTCTGCGATGTAATCGCCTAGCCTTAGGTCCAGGAGGAGCCTTTGGTCCAGGGACGTGGTACTGAAATAGGGACATGGTATTGTCAGCAGCGGATCGAGAGAGGCGACACCACGAGGCGTGATCTCATGACAGCATCATTTCAAAGTAGTCCATGTGGTAGAAATTTACAGAGCACAGGGGCGTGTTTTCCATAGGTCTGCCGCGGCAGACCTATGGAAAACACGTAACTGTAACTGTAACTGAAGGCTATCGTAGCAAATTTAAGTATGCCAGTCTTTTCCCCAGTCGTTTGATGTGAGCCAGCTTGAAGTCAAGGCTGATGCAACTCTTTCTAACTCCGCCTGGCACCGGTCTTACTGATCAGCTGTAAAATGCGCCCCCACAAGGTAAGGTGGCTGAAATAGGTGGTTTTAAAGATGGGACATTGGAGCCTCGGCCGTAACGTGATTTACCGTTGGGCCCTCTGATGGTCTGGCAGAACCTGCACGACGTTCCGCGCGAATAGGTGCGTTCAGTTAACTGATGTGCTGTAACTCACTTAATGGAATATGAAAGTTGATCTCAGAACCTTTATCTGCCGAAATTTATTTTTTTAATGACAGCGTTCCGTTTTCTCGGAGTTTTCTTTACGCCGGTGTCGCTGGATTTTATTTCAGGCGGAACTCGCCAAAGTGAACCTGTCAAAACGCAGCCGTGTTATGACTGCGAGACAGGTGCTGCACGCTGACGGACGAGCACTTTCAGGGGCAGCAGTTCGCCACATGTCCACAGCATACACGTTTGAGAGCTTTCCACTGCATGGCCAGTGTGTGTCTTCTTGGAGGTCATGTTTTTGGCGTGTTCCGTACATGCCGCCGGAGGGTTGCACTTCGTTAACGTTTCTGCTTGCATGATGGTGGCAAACACAACGGGTTATAGGTGGCGCCAGTGTAGGGTCTGCCGAGTCCCCGCCGACCGGGATGGAGCGCGTTGTCCGCCCCGGAGTCACGAGAGCAGCAGGCGTTGCCGGTACGCGGGGTTGGGTGTTGCAACCCTGAGCGTTTCCTCCTTGATGATAATGACCTGAGGTCTCCCACCTGTCGGGCGTTGGTCCGTTCGGTTCTGCGCGGCTCGAGTCCGTTGCAGTGTCACGGAATCAGCCGAATGTCACGGTGGTCCGACTTTGTTGAGGTGGCGGCGGACGGGTTTCCTCGTCTTGCCCCGGCGGGCCTGAACGGAGGGTGCTGAAGGTGGTTGGTCTCCCTTCGGACATGCCGCACACGTGATGTGGCACTTCTGGCTGGCGCCGCGTCCAGCTGCGGAGGGCGCTCTCCCCTCACATCCCGCTGGGGTGGGGGGGGGGGGGGGGGTGAGGCCCGGATCGTCACTGGGGCCCTCCAGTTTTGATGATCTAGGGGCACGGGGTGTTTTCGCCCAGTCTTGTTTCTACCGGCTTCGACTCTGCATTGCGGCGAGATGAGCCGGGCGGCCCCGTGCTGGCGTGGCGTCTGGTGATTGATGGTCCATGGAGTTAGTGGGACGTCGCGCTGCCAGCAAAGGACCGGAACCGGAATCGGAACCGGAATTTGCGCGAATGGCCGGGCCTGGACATGGAGCTGGAAGCCCTGGCCAGAAGCTGCGCGGCGTGCGCGGCTAACCGAGCTGAGCCGCCTCACTCAGTCCGTCACCCCTGGGAGCCAGCTGGCGGACCCTGGCAACGGGTGCATGTGGACTTCACCGGACCGATCTACGGCAGCAGCTACCTGGTGCTGGTGGACAGTTACACCAAGTGACTGGAGGTGGTGGCAATGAAGTCGACTATAGCTGGGCGGACGGTGGCTGTTCTACGGGACGTCTTCGCACGACTGGGCCTGCCGCTGCAGGTGGTAAGCGACAACGGCCCTCAGTTCGCCAGCGAGGAGTTCAGCACCTTCTTGGAAGCCAACGGCATCCGGCACACCAGAGTCGCGCCGTACCATCCAGCCTCAAACGGGTTGGCGGAGTGAGCGGTCGGCACGTTCAAGAACGGCCTGAAGGCGGCGATGGAGGCGGGCAGCGCTGCTGAGCGAGCGCTGGCGACGTTCCTGCTGGCGTATCGCTTGTCGGCTCACGCGTGACCGGGCGCA
This sequence comes from Pollicipes pollicipes, assembly GCF_011947565.3. Taxonomy (NCBI): domain Eukaryota; kingdom Metazoa; phylum Arthropoda; class Thecostraca; order Pollicipedomorpha; family Pollicipedidae; genus Pollicipes; species Pollicipes pollicipes. The sequence continues at coordinate 965,750 of NW_023597054.1, forward strand.
CTCAAGCGTAGATGACGTACGGCAGAAGCCCGCGGACCCGGCCCAATCTGCTCATCCCGAGTGCTGATGCCACTTTGCACGCGGCGCGGGAACAGCAACAGCAGTCTGCAGGAGGATGAGTCCGCGAGTTCCGGATCGGCGGCTCGGTGTGGACACGCGCCTACAGTGGAAGACAGAGGTGGATCCGGGGCCACGTGGTCGCGCGGCCCGGACCTGTCTCGTATGAGGTCGTCGTGGGACATGCAGTCTGGTCACGCCACATCGATCAACTCTGGGCGGCGGGTGCCGATGATGATGACGCCGACGGGGAAGCAGATGCCGCCACGCCGGAGCAGCAAGTGTGCCCCCGCGGGCGCGACTCTGGTTGCGCGCTGGCGGCTGCGGGCGACGCCCCGTCGGAGCGAGCCGAACGCGCCGGCCCGGGCCGCCTTGGTGGTGTCGGGCTGGGCAACGCAGCGCAGTTGGAAACGACCGCATCTCGTCCTGGAAGTGGCCGCATGCCGTCTGGCGGTGCTTCAGACGGTGAGAGCGCGGGGCGCCTGGCGGGCGACTCGCTGGAGGGGCTGCGGACGACGGAGCGACGGAGCTCGTGCCGCCGAGGCTTCGGCCGGCGGCGCAGTGGAGCTGGCCGGTGGCGGAGATGACGTGGCGCGTGGTGGCGGCCCGGAGCGACCGGGATCCGGGTGCAAGCGGGGCCCGCGTCGCCAAGTGCGGGCGACGCGGCGCTGGATTGAAGAAATGTGAGTAGAGTTTTGTGCCGGTAAATCAATCATTTGTCAGTATGTTGTGGGATTCGTGTAAACTGTTCGTTCCTGCCAAATGATCGGTTAGGGGAGCGTGGTGTCGTGTCGTGGACTCGGTCCTGCAGATGTCGGCTGCGGGGGGCGCGCTGGTGAGCGCGAGTTTCACATCTGAGCCCAGAGATGGCGCTGCTGTCTGTGTTTAGTCTCGGCAGCGCGGGCGCCGATGCCCGGGGAGCTTGAGTGGGAGTCTCGCTGGGCTCGCGGTTGCGCGAGCGCACGAAGCGTGGCCGACCAGCGCTCCAGCGGTGATGCTGCGGCCCGGCGTCCGCGGGGAGGGCTCCTGGAGGCTCTTCGCCGACCAGCGCTCCAGCGGTGATGCTGCGGCCCGGCGTCCGCGGGGAGGGCCCCTGGAGGCTCTTGGCCGACCAGCGCTCCAGCGGTGATGCTGCGGTCCGGCGTCCGCGGGGAGGGCCCCTGGAGGCTCTTGGCCGACCAGCACTCCAGCGGTGATGCTGCGGCCCGGCGTCCGCGGCGAGGGCCCCTCAAGGCTCTTGGCCGACCAGCGCTCCAGCGGTGATGCCGCGGTACGGTGCGGCTGCGCTGGCAGTCAAGCTCAAGGGCAGGCGAACTGCTAGGGAGCCTGGCACGCCTTGGGATGCGCTGGGCATGAGCGCGAATCCAAATGATGAATGCTGATTCCTGGACGCTGGAAGATCATAAAAAAGATGGTCACAAAAAGGTCACGGATTATGGAAGATCTTTCTGCCGGCATCTCTAACTGAAGTTAGACACCAATGTTAGTGGATCACTTGTGGAAGCTCGGAGGTGTGGTGCCTAACTTGACATCGAAGTATGTTTGCAAGCCAACTGGATTTAACGGAGCTAAACACGCGAATCAAAAACAGTGCAACCAACAAGTGTCTCCTCTGGAGACGATCGTAAGTCCTGCAAAGCGTTGTCTGCGAGTCAAAACCAGTGCGACCAACAAGTGCAACGAAAGCCTGACAGGTGAGTGGTTATGGGTGGTGCCTAACCACCCACCCAGACGCTTGTGATTCTCAACAGCAGCATTTTGGCTCTTTTTGACGGACATGCTAAGAGCCTACGTAGAGCAAGCTGGAGCAGCGAGGTTTCGTTTTTGAAAGGCTAACCCAGCTCTAGCCTTCGACACCGTCTTTTCTCCTGAGAGCGCCGTCTGGGCGCAGCAGCGCACGGGGCCCTCCAACAGACATTTGAGATCACGGCCCTATGATAGGGGGGCCTTTATGTGACCCACAGTCAGACCTTCGGGCCCTGTAGCGTTTCGATCGGGCCCTCGATAGTTGGCCCCGTGAGCCCTTTCGGCCCCTCTTTGGGCTCCCTTAAACACGGCTGCTAACTGACTCGGGGCCACTTTCCTCTTTCGCTCTCTCCACAGGACCCCTTTTGGGCACTGTGGCCGCTGGTCGACACAAGAGCCTTTCGTTGTGTAAGGGACCATGAACATTGCAAATTGCGAGTCCCGACCTCTTGCCTGCTTCGGAAATGGGTCCCAAGCACTGAGGCGGACACGGCGGCGACTGTTTGGCGCCTTTTCGAGGCCTTATGGTATAGGGATGGAAATCCCTAATAAGAGAATGCTTATAGAGACCCTCTGACTGACATTTCAGGCCACGGCACTACGGGTGGTGGGGGGGGGGGGGGGGGGGGGGCTGGGCTGGGACTGAATTTAATCGGGTCCGTGATCTTTGGTCCCGAAGGGCCCGAAGGTCACCTCTTTGGACTCTCGCAAGACACGGGTGTGCAGATGGCGTACACGGGAACTTGATGTACAGTGATGTGCAGATGTGCGGTTTGACCGGAGCCGTCTCAAATTGCACATGGGGTGATCGATACACGGCACCCAAACAACTCTGCTACCGTTGTCAGAATGATGTCTGCAGGGTGTGCTCAAGTGTGCAATACAGTCCAAGATCACCGCACAATACCTGTGCATTGCATTGCCGCCCAAAACCGTTATGTGCGTGAAAATCGACATCCGTTGAGTTTCCGTGTGCATGCAATTTGGCCAGGCATCCGCCGGAAACACGAGTGGGGCATTTTTACATTGCCCCCCCCCCCCCAACTCTGTTAAGGGTGTCAAGATGATGCCCTTATGCGTTTAAAGGGTGTAATACGGTCAATGTGAATCCTTCAGAATGGTCATTGGGTGTGCTCATCCCGTATGAGTGTCAACATCGATGCCTCATAGTAATTTGCTGGTGTCCACTTAGACCAAGCACCTTCATGGTGTATTTTCTCTCCATGTATAACTGGTAGAGCGCATGCAACACCACAAAACGTTTTGCTTGAAACAGCGGTACATTTCGCAGTGATTTGCTAGCGCCGGAAAGAGCACGTAGTCACTGTCCACACGTTCCCATGGGAGAAAAGGCTTGGAAATGATGCTGTCATCATGCATTGTTGCAGAATATTCGTTGGTGGTACGTTGCTGCCTCAGTCTACTGAGGGGGTCAAACTGGAATCTGTGGGTGGGTACGCTGACATGAGCATGACATTTTAAATGAAAAATATTAAAAGCGCGTGGCCCACGGAAAACACCGGAGGCGGGAGAAACCCACGTGTGGAAATTGGACAGACATGGCCCCAGCTTTGCAGTGTTACACCCATGTCAAATAGGACAAAGACGCATTGCACTTCTGTCATCCGTTGCGCGGCGAAGACAGGCAACACGATCGAAACATTGGCAGGGCATGCACCGCAATCTACGATAGGTTTTGTCTGATTAGATTCACTGGCCATAATAAAAAATTGATTGCCAAGCTTTAGATGAAATATGTAAGCATCAATTATCTCAAAGTTTTTCGAATTTTTCGGGAAAATATTTTTGGCTGAAATCCTTGGTGTCCTACGAACCACGATGTTAGAAAGCCAACTGTGCACGACAGTGCAATTCGCAAGTGTATTTGTTTAATGTGTTTTCTGTCGTGTCGTGGATTCGGCCTTGCAGATGTCGGCTGCAGGTGGCGCGCTGGTGAGCCCGAGTTTCAGATCTGAGCCCAGAGATGGCGCTGCTGTCTGTGTTTGGTCTCAGCGGCGCGGGCGCCGATTCCCGGGGAGTTTGAGTGGGAGTCCCGCGGGGCTCGCGGCAGCGGGAGCGCGCGGGGCGTGGCCAAGATCACGACGGAAGTACTGTCAGCGCCGGACAACACCGCGTTTCTAGTGGCGAATTCGAATTTCGGACACCTGTTACAGGCATAACCCGATAGGTGGAAAACACTGCATTTTAATAAATGTTTGAAATCTTGGTCGGGAAATTGATGTACTCGTGTTGCTGGCTTAAATGTACCATTCTGGTGTCCTTTTCTAAGTCAGCTACCCTGGCTGCCTCGGTAATTGTGGGAAATGCTCGGCTAACTCAGCAGAACTGTTTCACTTCAACGGGTTGGAGTGGCAATTTATTCATTTTTAAGCTGCGTCGGGAACGTTCTCATCAACACCCATTGATCATCCGTCACCGTCTACTCTGTGAATTTCGTCTAACTGAAAAGTCCCGATTCAGGTCCGCCCACTGTATTGGAGCAAAAACATCGTCATTATCCTCGTCTCATGGGGTCCTCAGCGGCTGCCCATGTCCCCCCCCCCCCCCCCGACAGGTGGTCACCCCGCCGTACCACCGGCCGCCGGGGCTTCGGCCGGTGGTCTGCTGGGTGTTGCCGCACGCACGCGCACAATTTGTCCAGCGGACGGCGCGTCGGCGGGAGCACGGCGCTTCCAGTGGCGGCGCGGACGCATACATTTTTCCGTACGCGCGTTTCCGGGCAACCCGTGTAGGCGGCGTGAGAAATAGTGCTGCCAGACTCTGGTTCGTTCTTCATATTTCACGATATTTCCGGCGCACAAACGACGTGTCGAAAACGCATTTTCATAACCCTGGTTCGACTTCGGCATCACATTACATCACTCTGGGGCATCGGGGGCATCCGCGTATTTTGTGGCCAGGCCAGCCCTTCAGCATTTCACTGAGAACCCACGGGACCAAGTCGATGACGGCAGTGATGACTGTGGATCCCCCGTTACGTCAGGCCGTCTGACCTGTCGGCGTCCGCGGTGGTCCGCAGCATCCCCCCCCCCCCCTTCCACCGCCTGTTGGATCTCCTAGGCAGGATGCAGAAGTCCATTCTTCAAGATCTGGACGATCACCCTGAGCAAGGCTCGACATGGGACAAGGCGCTGTCGGCGTTCATGACTGACTGGTGAGCCGCCACGTCCTCCGCCAACCCCCCTCCCCCCTCCATGTCAGACCCAGCTCTACGCGTAGCGTCACCTAGGTTTGCGGAAAGCGTGCAGCGTGTGCTCTCGCTGGTCACTATCCCTGTCCCTGTTCCTGTCTCGCTGGTCGCCATCCCTGAAAAGCGTGGCCACCCTCCCTGTCCCCCGGCCGGAGAAGCGGAAAACCTGACCACTTCGTGGACGGCAGCGCGTGCTCGCTGGTCGTCCTCCGAAGACCGGAAGGGGCAACCGCCCGTACCAGCGGAACCTGGGACAGCGTCGTGCCGCAGCGCCGCACAGTGCAGGACTGCATCAAGCAAAATCGAGCGCTGGGTCGCAGAACATGTCATGTCAAGTGGATGTCATGGAGCTGGCAAGTTGGGTGATTAAACAGACAACGCACCATAGGAATGTTCTTATGCAGATAGTCTTCGCTCATTTCAGTGCTGTGATCAATGCATGTTTATCACATGCCTTGTGGAAATATCCGGGCCTTTCACCAATTTCCTCTAGCTATAGGCTTAGGCTTAGTGGCGCTTTGCTGTCTGAGGTCCTTCTTGGCGTTCCAAACACAGAGTTTGAGGTGATGGCACGCATTTAACTCGAAATGTGATCAGGGCATTGTGCAATATATCTGGTGTTTGAATGTATTGGAGAATAGAGGTGGTGCGCGCAGAAACCTACAATGCCTTGGGGCACCCAGCTGCTCACTACATGCCTGTACCGGGTGCTGGCCCGGATCAGGCTGCTGCTGTGCATAGGGCTGGAAAGGAGTCCGATTTAACATTGCGCAGTCTTCGTCTTCTTTGTGGCTACAGAAGCGGGGGTGGCTTGATGCGATGATGTGTGATGATGGTGTTTGCTAGTGTATTTGACGGTTTTGATGATGTGTTTGCCTGAGGACGGGAAACTATACTGTGCTAGGTGCAGTCTCCTTTTTGGCCGTTTAAATCACTTGTAAAGCTTGTGAATACTGTTTTATTGTGTTTGTGAGAAGTCGTTTGGGCGGAATATGTTATGTCTGGTTTAGACGGGACGCGTCTAAACTGTCGTCGTCTCGTTGTGTTTGCTGAGATGTGCTCCGTCGATCTGAATACACTTGCATGGCGTGTTGAAGCTGATGATCTCATTCATATCACCGTCCGTGATTTGTTGGTCCTGGAGTGTTTGGCCGGGATTATTGTACGCGCACCACCGCACCATTGCCATAAGAAGTCAATGACGTCCGGTACAGCGCACCATCTCATTAAAGGCTAGGTCATTGAAAGAGTGCAGCCGACGGGGCTCCCAAGAAATGATAGGTGTCAGGTGACGTAGCGCGAGGCCCGTCTGTTCCATTTCGGATCCTGCGCAGTGGGTGTTCTCGTCGGATCATCCGGGATTCCGGGGTTACGTCGTTCTTCATACAAGTTACGACATGGAATGCACTAGAAATATGGGCATTTGTATAATTGGAATGGTTTAAGTCCTGTTGCCATCAGTACGAATATACAGGCACGTGTGCAGTGGCTAACAGTTTTTAGTGGTCATATATTCCCATCAGAGCTCCAGTTTCGCCAAACCTATTGAGAGAAACAGTGAGCACAGGGTTGACCAGCCTAGGGCACGGTAAACAGGATGTTTGAATGTACTAAATGAATGCAGTTGAGTCTAAATCTAGGTCTAACTGCCCATTTTCTCCATTGTTGAATCACATATTCAATCTCTCGTTATGTGTGTACCTTGCGTACATTTACAACAGTACATTTAGGTTCTTCACACTCATGTTTTCCTGTGGTATCTAAGGACTGAGTGGCAAAAGGGAGTCAGGAATTGGGAATGAGTTTGAAGATGTTGCATCTTTCATGATCCTTCAAGAAGGCCCGCACTCCGCGGGATTTTTCTTAGCGTAAGGTGCTATTTTGAGGGATCCACGTCTTTACGGCAGATTAAGGTGGAAGGGGGAAAAGGAGAAGGGGGCGGGGCGTAAGCCCGTGGGCCCAGCTGCGATTTGTTCGCGACCCGACAGGTCGAGGCCCTCAACGAAATGCCATCTTAAGCCCCTGGGCCTTGTGGTGGTCTTATGACCATTGGGGGGCTATGTTGACGCCCAAACAATTTACAAAAAGTGCTGCATAGAAACAGAAGAAAGAAGCAAACACAATATATTTGGGTAAGTTTCGCTGCATTTTCATCATTTGCATTCAATATATGCTCGACAATGAAGGTTTTAGTGGCCTGAGGTTTGCTGCCCCAAAGCACTGTTTCTTGTTGTTCTTGAAAGCTAGCTGTAGAGCTACAGAAAATATAAATGTATATTCAAAATGATATTATGAATCGATTTTTCGTGGTTCCCGATACTTCGTAAGATAAAACATTTCCGCTAAAACATCAATAGCTGGGCCATTTTGATCAGCGCTTTTTTTTAACACCGCTGACAGCAGTTGCTAGAATACGCATGAACCACAAAAAAATGCGGCGCGGGCGTCAAAGCCGGTGGGTGCGCGCAGGGGCCATCAACGCAGCTTGAGAAATTGGTTGAGCGTTATCGAGGCTTTCGAGATCGTGTTCCAACAAGTGATGGACCAAGGCATGGACCGAGACATGGACATCGTGGACCGCCCCACAAAGCTTCTGCTGTGAAAATTTTGCGCTGGACAAACGGATTGCTCCGAATCTAGTGAAGACGCGCATCCACCTGCACCTCAGATGGCTTAATCAGGCTGAGGCTGAGCGAGCTGCTGCCAGACGCGCAGCTAAACAGGTGCGACATCAGGTGGACAGCGCGAAGTGCACATTGTTGTGCTTATGTGAGCTCCGCCCCCCCCCCCCCTTCCGCCCTGTTCATTTTGGGTCCTTGCCAAGTGTGCACAATGAAGTGTATGCTGGGCGCAAAAATTATCCGCCCTCCCCCCCACACACCCTGTTTCTTTGGGTCCTCGCCAAGTGTGCACAGAGAAATGTATGCTGGGCGCAAGAATCGTTTTAGTAACATACGGCGAATTATGAGCCATACGTGTGTTCGATGAATTGGCTGCATGACGTGACGGATATGATCTTGATTAACGCCACGCGCCACGACCTTCGGAGGCTTCGTGGCACAGTTGAAGAAATGTGCAACGTCCACAATGTCCTGTGTTCTACCAGGCAGCGTACCACTTCCGTCATCTCAAACTGCCTCAATCGCACACTAGTGCAACCCAGCGCGTTATTATGTATAGTGCTGAGGCTCAACGCGACAGGTCGGATGATGATCCTGGTGCCGCTCAGTTCTTCCTTTGGCAGTGGGTGCACCTTGCCCAGGTTCGCTAACCTGCATTTAAGCAGCTGCAGGCTGGCCAACTTCAGTGCATCGCCATAGACTCAATGTTTGGCATCCTCAGCAGATGGGAGTGCCATGGCAGATGGGTTCGTGGTTCCTAGGCCTATGTTCGCTGTTCTACAACAGGCGTGACAAAGATCCCTTTCATATTTCCTCATAGTACTTCTTGAAGTGCCCTGTGGTGATCACCAGATGCATTTGTTAGAAGGTGCACCGGTGTAGCAGAGGCGGAGGTAATGCAGCCGGCGCTGTGATGCCAGGTTGCGACTTTGTGACGTCACTGTAATGGTGAACGAAAAGTGCCCGAAATATCCCCGGATGATCATACCTTATTACATGGCCTTGGGTGCGCGGGGCTGGTGCGCGAGAAAGGAGCAGTGCGTTCGGATTCTGGAAACTGCTGCTGGCCGCGCGCACGCGTGCCAGACGCCTTGAGGAAGCCTTCTCGCTTGTCCCCTAGCTCAGCACGTAAACACTGTAGGGTTTGATTGTTTAGTGTTGCTCGGTGAACTTCCGTTCAGTCAACCGTGTGTCACCATGTGGACGTGGCTGATACACATTGGAGCTATCGTCGCGGTCGTCACACCAGGTGAGCAGAGCACGGCACAGTCTCCATGGTTCACGCGGCGTCAGGCCAGCGGCCAACACTGAGCCGTGGCCCACGGTTGGACGAAAATGATGACGCTTCTGAAAGCATTGTCTTTGAACACTTTGATGCAAGTGTGATGCAAATGATGCATTAGTGATGCAAATTATGTGATGTAGATCTGAACATGCGCACCCGCAAATCTTAGCCTCAAAACTTCGACGCCAGGCGCTGCAGTCTCCATAGGCCGGACAGCAACGGCCCAGTGGCTAACACTGAGCCGTGGTCAACGGGTGGGCAACATTGATGACGCTTCTGAAAGTGCTACATTTGAACGCTTCAAGACATTGCATCGTACATTTAGAAGGTAGTCCGAGCGAATATTTCATATGTGGGTAATCTGGTGGTGGGACTGGAAGAGTCAAGGTAGAGTCTCTTTTTGAAACTGCAAAACTGCAACATCAACTACTTCGTAAAAACTGCAACTTCTGCAACTGCAACTTGGGCCGTCGAAAACCTTGCTCCCGAGATTACGGGCACGCAGGCTGAAACCTTTCGATGCGATTTGTTTCACAAGCTGTCTCTGCAAAATAATGAACGTTCTCAGGAAAAAATGGGATGACCTTGTTCATTTTTTCAACTCATTTCGACCCACCCTTTTCAACACTAATAAGACCCCTTACTTCTTTCCGGGCAATATACCGCCTTGAGTAGAACAGTAGGGGCACATCATCGTCCTCGGTCAAGAGCTGAAGGCCACTCCATCCTACCGCGTCTCCCAGCTGACATTCGGACTGCGCTGGGTGGGATCCCCCGGCATCATATTGGCCCTCTCCCTGACGCGAGACGCCTCCTGACCCACGCAGTTGGCCCCGGGTCCGGTCCCGACCTCTCAATGACGCAACAAGGTTCTGGTCACCACGGGTGGTCAAATATTTGGCACGTAGACTTTAATTCGGCTGACCGGGCCCATGCTGGAGTTGGGTTGGAGAGCTGGAGGACCCACCATTCGGTACGGGAGCCCTGACGGGCACAGGGCCCCTCCATTGTCTCAATGTGAACACGCATCGTAAGTTATTATGTTCCTTTCACTGTCAGAGGGCCCGACCGACGCAAGAGGCCCTCTGGCATTCAAGGCCCGTCCCCGTTCTTGTTCAGCAAATTCTCCCCTGGTCGACTGGAGGCGCCTTGTTAACACAGAATACCCTGCTAGGCACTGAAGGCCCCTGACCGATACAAGGGAAACAGGCCTCAGGGTTCACACTGGCAGCCAAGTGTTTGGTGTTGGTGGTCTCCAGTCGGCTTAGACGCCTGTATTAGTTTAGGGGGTCCTCAAATGGTGCAGGAGGCCTCATGGCTGACATTCAAGGTCACCATCCTACGTGCCGCGATGCTTTATGTGACCTGCAGCCAATGACAGGGAGCTGGCGCTGGGGTGCCGGCCCTGTGGGTGGGAGCCCCTGAATACGACCTCCGGCCGGCCTTTCGGGCCCTTCAGGCCCTCCAAACGCGCCCTTAATAGTAAGTCCCGAGGGGTCTCTTGGGACCTACGGTACGGTGCCCTGGGAACCCAAGGCACGTGCCCCTTGCGCCCCCCCCCCCCTGCCTGTGCTACTACGATCTTGCAACCCATTGAAGTACGAACGTGCCGACTTTCTTGTAGCCATTCAACGGATACGGTATTTTCCTTGATCGTGGCCATGGTTGTTCATGTAACTGTAATTACGTGGCCTGTGCACGAATCTTGGCATGGTCAGTTCCTTAAAGCTAGTCTGTTTGTCAAAGCTGGTTTGTGTTATCAGTGCTGGCCCCACCAAGTGTGCGGAACCTCGGGCTTTACCTTGAAAGGGGGACTGCTGAGACGCAGCCTCCGGTGGCCACACGCCACCTTGTCGTGCAATGCCAAACAAGCCAAAGGGGTCAAGCTGTCGATCAACGGATGCCATCGTTACCGGCGTGCTGCTGCCGCAATGGGGATCGCATACGCCTTGGCGCACTTACATCAGTTCCCTGTCAAAGTCATCTTTCGTAATTTTTCCGAGAGCAAAGTCGTGTTATTAATGTCTCATAAGACGATCATGTATGTTCATGTTGCATGGATTTTTCATCAATCTTGCCAGCCGGGATGGCAAGTCTCCCACCGGGACAGATTGCCGGTCTGCCGCACCGATACACCAACGGACCGGCCCGGAAAGCAGCACCCAAACCAATTGTCCAGTTGGTCTGGCTTCTTAAAAGGGAATGCTTCACACTTGAAAATATTGAAGCAAGCATCAGATGTGATGAAATAGGTTCAGTTATAAACACAATTGCACAAAAGCACAACTGCTCTGTTTAGTAAACGTGCTCCCAGTAATCATTGTTTGGTTACATCATCGTTATTATTTTGTACCTTCCACAACTTTGATTGAGGGCCAATTGACCGCCGTTATATCTGGAAATCGTGCTCACGAACACCAGATTTGAACGACTGGACAATTACAGCTTTCTTGGTCAGCATCGAGGCTAACCCTCCTCCCGCACGGCCGCTTAGTACCGAGGCTAACCACTCCCCTTGCACGGCCGCTTAGTACCGAGGCTAACCACTCCCCTTGCACGGCCGTTTAGTACCGAGGCTAACCACTCCCCTTGCACGGCCGCTTAGTACCGAGGCTAACCACTCCCCTTGCACGGCCGCTTAGTACCGAGGCTAACCACTCCCCTTGCATGGCCGCTTAGTACCGAGGCTAACCACTCCTCCCGCACGGCTGCTTAGTACCGAGGCTAACCACTCCTCCCGCACGGCCGCTTAGTGCCGAGGCTAACCACTCCTCCCGCACGGCCGCTTAGTGCCGAGGCTAACCCTCCTGCACGGCCGTCTAGTGCCGAGTCTAACCACTCCCCATACACGGCCGTTCAGTACCGAGGCTAACCCTCCTGCATGGTCACTTAGTACCGAGGCTAACCCTCCTGCACGGACGTTCAGTACCGAGGCTAACCATTCCTCCTGCACGGCCGCCTAGTACCGAGTCTAACCGCTCCCCTGCACGGTCGCCCAGCACCGAGGCTACCGCACGGCCCCTCCGTACCGAGGCTAACCACTCCCCCTGCACGGCCGCTCAAAACCGAGGCTAACCACTCCCCCTGCACGGCCGCTCAGTACCAGGGCTAACCACCCCGGCCAACGGCCAGTCAGACTCTTCACTGGCTCTCCGGGCTGAGAACGTTGGAATGTTGCCAGCACTTCTAGATCCCTGTGAGCGATGCTGTCAGGATGTGTTCCTGGCATTGTTCGGACTTATATTCTGCAAAGGCGCCAGTGCTTCAGGTGGTTGTTGGCTTGCACAGCTGCTATTCGCCGCTCTCTGCCGGCGTAATTCTCAACCCGTGACATCACCCACTAATCGGCTATAAAGTGGGTACAGAAGCTGTTTTGTTGTGCAAATATGCAGCTTTGGTGTCATTTTCTCCTTTGATATATTTGCATCAGCAAACAATCTGTTGGCACTAGCTGGGGAATCAGCGTGGATCGTATGGTTTTTGTAGTAACCTCTGTTGAGACCGAACGTATGCTGCGCCACCGCTGTGCAATCGCGACTGAGTTGGCGCGTTTTCGCGCCGTCCGGGTAGGCAATTGAAACCTGAGCTGACGCGGGTATCAGCAGGCGCTGATTTGCTGTGACAACCGCAAACGGAGGGGTCCTTTCCCCGCCAACCCGCGTGTGATTCATTGCGACTTGGGTCTGTATGTCATGACTGTCTTGACTGACATGACATGATATGACATGACTGTCATGACTCAACTGAAAATGGCCTCACTTACGTAATTGCGGTGTTATTGTCACGGCTGCGGAGGCTGACCGGGCGTGGTTGAGCCGGACTTCGGCGTGTTCCAGCCGGACTTTGGCGCCACCCAGCCGGACTTCGATGTCCGCCGCGCTCCGATGGACACCGTCCGTGGCGGCTGGGCCCAGCCAACGGCCCGGCGCCTGAGGTGCCGCATGGCTGCAAACGGACGGGGGGGGGGGGGGAGGGGACCACGTGTGGCGTACGGCGCGGCGGTCAGTTGGGATCGGCGGCCTCATCAGTACACGACGCCTCCGCCGGCCACTCCATCACGACGACAGACGAATCTGCCGGGTTTTACGGCGATGTCAGACTCGCTACGGAGCCAATCTACCACAGCTCCCCGAAGGGAGCGGTGAACAGCCGCAACTGACTCACAGTTTGACCAGTAATCAGGGGCATTGTGTCGCGACCAGTTTGTGATTGCAAGGATTCGTATAGTCCTGGTGTTGCCGGGAGAAGCGGGGGGGGGGGGGGGGGGCGGCCGGCCGGCTGAACGCAACGGGACGCAGCGGTGCGCTGCGTCCCGTTGCGTCTCTGGACGGAACAGGACGGGGCAGTTACTGGAGCTGTTCCCGCTGTCGGGCGGAACAGCTCCAGTATCACTCGCCGCCGGACAGGGCAGGGCAGTCCCGCTGCCCGACAGCACCACACCGTCACCAGTGTCCTGTCCGCCAGTATCCAGTGGCTGCTGGGGACAGGCTTACCATGGGGACACTGTTGGCTACGTGTTCGATATTCGTTCCGTATCAGGTGTCCGTTCAGAGGAGGGTGTGCAATGTTACTACAGCATGAACGCGGATCCCCGGCCAGAGCAATGCTCCTACAGCTTTGATGCAGATCCTCGATCACACATCGCCGTGGTCCGAAATTTTACGTGACGACTGAAGGACGTATGACGGTAAATTCATAGTTGTTCTTTATGGCGCTCATCGCAGTTGTACGGAGTTGCGCAGGAGCAGGCGCGCAGCCAGGGCTGTGGTTGGGGAGGCCTCTGAGCAGGGACACAGATGTGCTAGCACAGGAGAGCGTTTTGTGCCGGTGTCGTGAAGGGCTCTCTCCCGTTGTTGCAGCTGCTGACGGCCTACAGCTGTATAAGGTGCGCATCCCGACCCACGTCAAGCACGGCGAAGACGTGAACCTGGCCTGCCTGTACGACCTGGAGGGCAAGGACCTCTACGCCATCAAGTGGTACAAGGACGGAAAGGAGTTTTATAGATATGAGCCAGCCACGGGACGGCCCAAGAAGAGCTTCCCGCAGCCGGGCATCAAGGTCAATGTGAGTAACTGGCTGTCAGCTGGGCTTCTCTGAGATGTAGCTGCCATGATATGCCATCCTTCAAAGGCTTTCATTTGTCGAAGGCAGGAACTGTAGACAGCCATTAGGCGTAATCCGTATGACATTGGGCACGGCAGTTTTCAATCGAGTGAAAATTGCTAAAAGTGTGCTTGCCGTTGGGCCTGACGCAGACCGGTTGTCGTGCCTTGCTGGACACCTATAGGATGAATATTGGAAAAGGTCGGACAAGAACAGATCAGCGTCAGAGTAATATCCTTGAGAGCCGAAATCTGGACGACGGCCAGTACGAAACAAAAACAGCTGTTCCGAGCTTTTAAAGATGTTGGATCTATCGTAAGCTTTCCAAGACGGTACCAACATGGAGATCGTTCGTTCGTCAGAAAGCAGAGAACGTGAATCATGAGATGTCGCGCCTTACCACACACGTCCTTGATTTGCGGCCATCACGTTGCGAGAGAAGTGGTTCATATTGATCCGTCAACAGCTGCGCCCGGCTGACAGATCCTCGGCCGGTGACAGCCGTCGTGTTGACACCTTCGCCGATATGTCATCCAGACGTCATCGAACCTGTCACAAACTCGGCTCGACGCATGCTAATGATGCCGGGGCTGTCAGCCGCGCGGCCCGTGATCCCAAACATAACACCACTCTGCGCTGTCTGTCTCACGTGAATTGACTCTGCCTTCACAACTCTTTCTTTACGTTAGAATGGTTAGATAGGAAGCCAATTTGGTGTAAAATGTGCAATCCATGGAAGCCATCGGAAGCCATAAGCAGAAGCAAAACGCGTCATTGAAATAGCCGGCAAGTTTTCCTCCAGGAACGTTTTTAGTTTGTCCTCGTGTACTTATTCGTCATTTCATGTGCGCAATGCTTATTGACTTTTCCTCAGCGGCCTAAATTCGCTACCGTAAAGTGGGTGATAGGCACACTTATGATGGCGAACAATGAATGCTTACGCAAAAAGTTTTGCCCTTTTGGCCAGTTCGCCAAACCTAACGCCACTTCATGTACTTTGCTCTTGTTTATTCTGCTGTTTGCGCATTATCTTGTACCATAGAAGGTCTGCGTCTCAAAACGCCAGCGCGCAAGGGCTACGAAATCTTCAGGATCGCTGCCAGGGTTGTATTTCGGTGGCCGAGCCCGGCGGCCGCGGTGGGTGTCGCATGCCGGGGTGGCGGTCGTTCACGCCGCGACTGTCGTTCGCCGCAGCTGGCCGCCTCGAACGAGACGCACGTGCGGCTGCAGCAGACGACTCTGCGCTACTCGGGCCACTACATGTGAGAAATCTCCGCCGAGGCGCCCGACTTCGCCTCCGAGCAGGGCAACGGACGGGTGCACGTCGTAGGTGAGATTCCAAGTGTGTGGGAGTGGGTAGGGGCGTGTGGGTAACGGGGACCACGCAGGGGTCGGCGTAAGGGGGGGGGGGGGGTGAAAACAGCGCCTGCCGTCGCTTGCAATGTAGTGCAGCTCACTAAAACATTGACGTCACTTACATGACATCAGCGCGTGCATGGTCACCGCCTCGTCATGCAATAACTTTTCCGTTAACACTGGGGCCATGCATTATTGCATGTCTTGCATGTTAAAAAAAACAGGACGAAAGAAACGCGTAGTTTGCGCCTTACAAGAATGTGGGGCCAGGAGGAAAGCGAGGAAATACATCCAGTGCGGGTTGGCAGTGCTCTGTGTCGCGCCGAACGCTTCAGTAGGGCTGGGATAACAGGCGCCTTTGTTGCCGAGTACAGTGGACCGGAGACGAGCCGGGTGTTCCAAACTTCCCTGGACCCACCACGGGCGACGGACGGTTCGGGGAACAGATCCGGAGCCTGTCCACCAGCATTTGCCAGCGCAGCATTACTGCTGCCGGGTGTCGCCGGCCCAGCCGTGTCTGGTGTGGGCCGACTCCGGCCACGGCAGCGCGACTCCCCGGGGGGGGGGGGGGGAGGGCGGCAGCGTGACTCTGCGGGGGGAGGGGTGGCAGCGTGACTCTGCGGGGGGGGCGGCAGCGTGACTCTGCGGGGGGGGGGGCGGCAGCGCGACTCTGTGGGGGGGAGGGGTGGCAGCGTGACTCTGCGGGGGGGGGGGCGGCAGCATGACTCTGCGGGGGGGGGGGGCGGCAGCGCGACTGCGGGGGGGAGGGGCGGTTAGCGTGATTCTGCGGGGGGAGGGGTGGCAGCGTGACCCTGCGGGGGAGCGGCAGCGTGACTCTGCGGGGGGGGGGAGCGGCAGCGCGACTCTGCGGGGTGGGGGGAGGGGCGGCAGGGTGACTGTGCGGGGGGGGGGGGTAGCGGCAGCGCGACTCTGCGGGGTGGGGGGGGGGGGAGGGGCGGCAGCGTGACTCCGCATGGGGGCTTCTTAACCTATCTCGGCCGGGGGTCGGACGGGCGGTGTCCGGCCGCGTCGCTGCGGCCGCCGGCGGCTCCCTCCGACGTCACGTACGCACTCCTGATTGGACTGAGCTGGGGACGCGCCAACACCAGCAGCTTCAGATTTGTTTCACATTTATCGTAATCAGATTAGTTGGGCGCCATCCGTCTTCAGCGGATCAGCAGGCCGTCTGCTCCGCACTGGACCGGCCTGCCAGAGTCGAGGAGAGCGCGCGGCGCCAGGCCCGCCTGCGTTCGGGCCGTTTATCTGGCGTGCTCTTGCCGCGCGCGCCGGTCTTACAGGCTTACACGCAAAGCGATGAGTCGCTGCTGGCCATCAGCCCGCGGGTGTAGTGGAGCTAGCTTTGGAACTCCCTTAATTATTCTCGACTAGATTGATGATAAGGTTTGGAACAAGCAAATTGTGCAAACCAGGAATATCCCGTATTGCTATATCATGTGAGCCGAAACACGCATGCTAACATGTCGACAAGATGTGTATCGACATGCGATGACAGGCACTTTGCGAACGCCTGATGCAGCGCGGGGTGGATGGTGATAGGATGTGAGAACCTGAATGATTGAATGTTCTAGTGTATTTTTGTTGGCAAAGTCTGCGCATACTCAAAACGCCTGCTGTCTTTTAAGAGCCGCAGGTTCTTGAACTGAATGTCTTACGTTGCGCTGTTCAGCCGTTGCCGTGGTCACCGTCCAAAAACACCGAGCATATCTCTAACATGTCCTAACGATCCCTTGCCATATTCACTCCACCGGTTTGTTGAAGCCTGGTATCTGATTTAGTCGGCGTGCTGAAAGCCTGGCGTCTCATTTAGTCGGCGTGCTGAAAGCCGGTGATTTGCCTTACTATAACTCATTCTCGCTTTTATTTTGTGTTGCTTGATGCGGATTATTGGCGAGTTTTAACAAGACTGTTTCCTGTAATCGAAGATCATGCTAGTTTTATGTTTTTTCCCGAAATGGAAGCTCAGTCAGCAAAATACTGCAGAGTGAACTGAGAGTGAGAGTGAGAGTGAGAGTGAGAGCAGAGTGAACAAAATACTGAGATGAACAGCCGTGGCACCCGCCGCAGCTCGTGGCTACGGTGACTCATCCCGCCCCCCGCTCCAGCAACTAGGTCACATAGGTCACAACTAGGTCACCTGGAGGTTGCGCTGAGCGGACCGATGACGTACGTAGCGTCGCTATCGTCCTGCGTTTCCCGGATCCCCCGTCCCGGTGACGGGGCGGCCGAGGGCGATCTGTGTCGGCGTGGCTGCATAGGCTGCACACACCGGGAAGCAAGCATCGAGAACACTAGCCGTGGCGGTGACCTGGTCGGGTGTCAGTGTTTCGCCGTCCCCCCCCCCCCCCCCCGTGGGCTGGGTGGCGTAGGATTGGCTGCAGCACGGGCCGGGTGTTAGCTCCGGTGCTGATGACAACATTTTTCAGAGATTCGCCTTGCACCTACGCCTGATTTAAGTGAGTTGGCAAGTCGTTCGGATGCCGGCCATGAGATGTCTGCCGCCTTCTGTGCGGGCTTCTGTTCAGCCGGGAGAGCTGTCCGTGACGCCTAGGGTCGCTGGTTTGTCGGCGGTGTCAACGGTCTCCCTGTGCGGTGCGTTGTCCGCAGTCCGACACGCGCCGAGTTAATGTAACCTCGGTGGGCGGAATATGACACCATTAACATACAGCCACAGACACCGATGTACATACGTAATGGAGCGTGTTCGACGAAGATAACGCCCGCTGAAACAGCCGGACGGGATGAGTTCCATGTGCAGTGAGGATTATGTCGGCAGCATAAGTGAATTCGTCATGATATGTAGCCAGCCAATTGGGACCGCTCGACCAAAGCATGGCGGGTGTTGCGTGTCAGAAGAACATCATGAAAGGCGTGGAAGACGCCACATCTAAGGTAATGTGCCGAAGCGCGCGATCCGCGCCGTTCTCAGTGCATGCCTGTCGTGCAAGGCTTCCGCTGGTTCATCGTGGCGTATGTCCGTCCAGTCAGCGCGGCTGAATCTTCCGTGGTCCGTTTGTCTAACCCTTTGTTGTTGGTTTCAGCATGGTCCACGATAAATTGCTAAATTTCGACTTCATTTGGCCTGCATTGGCATGATAACAGCATACATATCATGATCTCTGACGTGGATCCTGCCTACGCCGCTCAAGCCGGGCTGGCTGAAGTGCCGAGCCGCAGAGGGCCGCCGTGCGCCAGCTGGCCGCTGGGAGCGGGCCGGCGTTGTGTGGTGGTCTGACCGGTGTTGTGTGGCGGTCTAACCGGAGTTGTGTGGCGGTCTAACCGGCGTTGTGTGGCGGTCTAACCGGCGTTGTGCGGCGGTCTAACCGGCGTTGTGTGGCGGTCTAACCGGCGTTGTGTGGCGGTATAACCGACGCCGTGTGGCGGTCTAACCGGCGTTGTGTGGCGGTCTAACCGGCGTTGTGTGGCGGTCTAACCGGCGTTGTGTGGCGGTCTGACCGACGCCGTGTGGCGGTCATTGGCGCTGACCGGGCCGCCCCGCGCGCAGTGTTCCCGGCCGCCGGCCCGGCCATCACCGGCGGCAAGACCCGCTACCAGGTGGGCGACCGGGTCAAGGTCAACTGCACCTCACACAGAAGCATTCCTGCCGCCAATCTGACCTGGTTCATCAACAGCGAGGAGGTGAGCGGCAGCCGACAGCCGGCGCCGGGGCCAGATGTCCCTGCCGGCTTGCCTCATCCGTGTGTGTGTGGATGTGACAGCCGGGCTATTCGTACATTCCGCTGGTGACTACAACGCTCTTCGTCGTGCAAGATCGATAGGAAGACGGGGTTGTAATCGAGGGAGACAGAGACATGTGAGAGAAGGATCCAGTGGTTTTGGGTACACTGCTTATGGCCTTCGGGGGGGAGGGGGGAGGGGGGGGGGGATCTCACGGCCGATGGGTGTTGACTACCGCTCCGCCGTAGCTTAGTCGGCTTTTGACACTGGGCCGCCGTCAGGACGGCCCATAAACACGCGCTCCAGCGCGAGCGTCAGCTGCTCCTGTCATTGGCAGCGAATGGTGAGACGCTGGGGTACTCTGCCAGCGGATGTATGCTCAACTGGGTACTCTGGGTACCTTGTGCTGGGTACTTTCTCGACGCATGCATTGCGCATACAGCAGCGTCTAGATCCAGCGGCGTACTGGCAACTTGTTGGCATTCTATTCAATTAGCTACACGAGGTGCAGCGCGCTGACGTGCCTCCTTTTTCGAAGCTTCTCACAAGAACACTGGCAAAGATTCCGAGGCGCGTAGCCTCCCGTTCTGAAAATGCGACCGAGAACTTGGTCGGCGAGTGGTGTGGGCCAGCTGTTGCGCGCGACAGGATCTGCGCCTCCTATCGTGTGTGACGCGCCACCAGTCATCCCGCGGGAGCGGCGCCCGTCGCACTGCTCCGTTGTCTCCGTCGCAAAGATGCTCCACGCGGCACGTGCGGACAGTGTTGTGACAGACAGCGACGCTTGCTGGCGGGGACTATCTCCGCATCCTACACGTCTGATATAAAATGACAAGTGACTGCTTCCCAGCGGCAAATGAAAGCTTACAAAGGCAAAGAAAAGAAGTGCACAAGTTGGTTTATGTGTTGTCTTTTTGTACCATCTAAGGTGTGTTGTTTTCAAGATTGCACGCATCACAATCAGGCTAGCTTATGACTTAAATTTCCTTCAAAATGAGCGATTGCCCGGTCATATTTGAAGTACTTATCCCCCTGATGTGTGGAGCCGTGGTCCCCTAGTCTGACGTGCTGGGCCACGCGTGCTCCGCTGAGCTGTCACTGACCGGTCGGCCGCTACCGTGCTATTGACTATGAGTGCTCCGCTGTCTCTGTGGGCCCGCCTCTCCTCCTCCTCCCCCCCCCTCACGTCCTGAAGAGGCGGCCGTGCCTGCCGTCGGACATCGCTCTGAGCCACCTCTCCTCCCCTTGTCCCCCCCCCCCCCTACGTCCTGGAGACAGTCGGGCGTCGTTTTGATCCGTGCTCGTCTGTCGTCCAGGCGGCGCTGGAGCACCTGAAGCTGTGGCCGCTCACCATCCACAAGGGCGGTCTTGAGTCGGTGACGGCCGGCCTCCACTTCCGGGTGCGGCCACACCACTTCCAGTGCGGCACCATGAAGCTCAAGTGCACGGCACAGATCGACCTGGCGCAGCCGCCGTACTGGCAGAGTCGCGAGGCCAGCGCCGTCGGCGACCGGCCGCCAGAGGTGTCGCATGTGCTCGACAGCACCACCAACAACCGGAAAAGTAAGACTTCCGGCCGCCTCCACGCCCACCGCCGCCGGTGTTCTGTGACGCCCGGCGCCTTCCGCTGTTTGTGGCCGGCAGGCAAAATTGGATCCTGCTGGTGATCCCAGACATTGATGATCAATGAAGTGCGGTAATGGTAGTCCCTCGTCGAGACTGTTACCATGCCCGTGCAGTCCGGTTTGTCCAATAGCGTCACACTAGCCCCACCAAACAGTCGCACGCCGCAAAAACTGTGCTGTGCCCCATCCACGCCAGGGGTGCCTCCTCGCTGACGGCAGGCATGGGTCAGGGGAAGGACCTTGTCGTCGGCAGGTGGCCGGCAACGCTCGGTGTACCGCACAGGCTCCACGGCGTCTCCCCCGCTCCGAGCATCTGGTCACCGGGACGTGTCACTCCCGCCCACCTCCCGCCAGATCGACAGCCAGGGGCCGCGGCGAAACCGCTGAATTATGAGTTATCCTCACAATTCGGCTTTCATGGCTTTTCAAAGGAGGTCGTTTTTCTCACGGCACCGCTGCGTATTGCCAATAAAGCGGCCGCCCCATTCGACGGTTGACACAAGGTCGTGTGCCGCCTGTCAACAGCTGTGCCCTGGGCGCACGAGGGGGTGAGAGTCACTGACGAAAACAAACAGGACACACACTGAGGGAGCCAGCTGGGATGTGCGGTATGTCCAGCTGGTTTGATCTCATTTGTATGCGGTTTCTGGTCCGCTGGATGAAGACACAGCGCTTGCAAAACGCTTGGTGCCGGGCCTGTCAATGCCACTAGCAAAGTCGGTCTTGGTCCCAGGAGTCCATCAATCCTGGCCCTATTGCACAGGGTCAGGCCAAGATGCACGAGATGCTCGCCTCAGCGGCCATTTTGGCCGAGTCTGTGACGTCAAGTGCTGCGGTCGTGACGCGCGTGGGCTCTGTGATAACGCCCCCGACCTGGGCGACATCAGGCCCGCACCGCTCGGCGACACCTGGCCCACCCGTGGTCCGGGTTGGCCGATTATCGACGCCCGCGCCGGTAAGCGCGTTTTTGGTGAGCCGGCGGACTTCCCCGGTGTGAGTAGTTGTGTCGCTCCCGACGTTGCGTTAACGCGGCTTTGTGACCATCATCGGAAACAGACGGCCGCCGCTCTATTGATTGAATGTGAGGAACGGGGCGGGCTGTTCGCCGAATGTGTCCACCCTACGCCGGGGGAGGGGGGGGGGGGGGGCTGACGGCGGGCCGCACCGGCACGCTTGCAAATCGCACCCAATTGTACGAAACGTCGTGACGTGTCTTTTTGTTGAAACAGACGACCCGCAGTGCGGAGAGGCGTTGACGCCGACCGTGCCGACGTGCATCTGGGGAAGCGTCAGCGACGTTAAAAATAGCTGGTGTCGCCTCGTCCCAGTGCGCGTTGAAGTGTTCTCCTAGCTTGGATTCTCAGATGTCACCTTGTTCGGGTTTTCTGCAGCCTGGTTCCGATTGGGTTAGACATGGGTTTGGTTTTGCTTATTCCTCGAATTTCGTTGACCATTGTCGAGCTTTCTTAGCTGCCCACCGACTGTGTGACATGGCCTCCAGATGTTTAGATTTCCACTCCTATATGGCACGCGTGATGCAGGTCTGCAGTGGTATGCTAACCCGCAATGCTCGCCGTTGGTTTGTCGCCGGTGGGTACAGCCACCGCACGCTGCCTGAGTGGCAGGCTGACCCGCATCGCTGGCGGTTGGTCGCCGATAGGTCGGCCGCCACGCGCTGCCCCTCGTGGCACGCTGTGGTGCCATGTCTGCGCCGCTGGCCGCATACCTCCGTGCGACGCGTCTTCGGCCAAGCTTGCTTTCAGAGGCATCTTCTTGCCCGACAATATGGAGGTCAGGTACACATAAGTTGGGACGGCAGTCGGTATGGGCTCGAGAGAGAACTGAAGCGGTCCTGGACATCATCGATATCCTGGAGCTGTGAAACCTTAACGTAGTCTTGTGGTAAAAGTAAAGACTGAACCAATGGCAGCGTAAATAAACGCATGCCCTGGATCCGAATGGGCGTGAGCGTGTCGTGCTGGGACGCGGTGCTCCTTCCACCCAGCGGGTGAAGCGGAAGTTGCGGTGGACTGTGAACTATACATTCAGAGGCGTGCTATGAGTCTCCGTTACCGTACGCAGAGACGTACGTTCTCTGTTTTTACATGAAGCAAATGCCATTATATTTTACATGAAGCAAAAGTAGTGATATTTTTAACACATTGTTTCGACGCCTGACCCATTGTTCTTTGCCGACGTCACTGAACACAGGGTGTGTAGCGTCCTGTGGCGAGACGTGCGGAGTTTTGCACATGGTACGCGGAGATATTGTGCCCTCGGCGGTACTAGTCTGTAACATGGCCAGGATCCAGCCATGTCGTGTATGCGTGCAGCACACAGCACATACGGGGATAGGTGGCCGCATAGCCAGGGGGCGTGGCTGAAGGCTCACTGCCGTTCTCAGGGTGCATGCAGAATGGGAGCGGGAGGCTGGCATCTTGATGGCACAATACATTTGCATGCCCGGGTCAGTTATTCATTTATATGTTCTATGAAGTTGCCAAGCCCAAGTAAGTTTTGGCAAGTTAAGATTATTGGACTAATTTGGATTAGTTGACGCTGCCAGCGCTGCTATCGAAGATATCCATTTGTGGAAGACCATGGGAGAATACGATGTCGTCTATGCATACGGTAATGTCAAAGCACAAAACAGCTGCGCAGTGCTCACCGTGCTCCAGACACGTAACCGGTATCTCTGCTTTCTATGAGGGCGAGCAGCGCGACATCTGCGCGGGCGTCAGCCGAGCGCTGACAGCTGGTGCGCTGGCGACTGATACAGAGGCGAATGTCAGCAGCACCTCCAGCTTCGAGACAACGTGGCAATGACACTGGAATGAACGCTGGGTCATGTCTACTCGAATGCTGGTGATACCGATCTCTTGCCAACGCCTGCGCATGCCACCGACCGGCTTAAGCTTTGTTATTGAGAGGAGCCAGGCGAGCTGTGCGTGTCTGGCTTGGGTGTGTGCTGAGCGCAAATACAGTCGGCTCGTGGCGGCGTCTGAATTTTTCATCCATCCGAGCCGCTCTGTCCGCGATGTCGTCAACAATGCCCTGATAGAGCTGTCTTTGGCGGGCCTCTCTCACCGTTTGGTCTTATTACTTGCGCCATCATCTTCGCCCATTAGTTAGCAGCGTGATTTATGGCGTGTTTGTTGGAAGGCGGGCGGCAAAAACACGCGCGGTGTGGTATGATTCGACGCCAGGTCTGGTAATGCTCTCTCGGCGCCTCGTCAGTTCGAAGCTGTTCAGGCGATGAATGTCCTGCCAGTCGCGAAAGGCGCTGTGCCCCGATAGAGTGCACGGCGAGTGGCTTCCGCGCCGCGTCGCTCTGACCAGAGCAGGCGGCTTATAAGTGTCGCTGAGATGGCCAACGCCTTCACTTAGCCGGGCTGTTTCCGCTCGTCGGGTAATGGCTCGCGACGGTGGTGTGACGTGTACACTCCCTACTCGTCGGGTAATGGCTCGCGACGGTGGTGTGACGTGTACACTTCCCGCTCGTCGGGTAATGGCTCGCGACGGTGGTGTGACGTGTACACGTCGATTACTTGTTTGAATGGTAAACGCAGATTGTACCAGTTGAGCTATTTGCGAATGTAAAACTAGAATACAGCGGGGTAACATGTGAGCGTGTCGACGAAAGTGTAACATTGGAGTGTGCTTTGCATATTGGAGGTTCTGAAGATATGGGGTTGGACCATCATACCTTGCTGAGCTTTATAATCATGGCTCTTTTGCGTCGAACAATGTTGATGCTGCGCAAGTATTTGCGCCTTTTTTTGCAGCGACCTCTTCCTCCTACTGCCAACTAAGTGAAAATCTTTCTGTAACAACGTTGGCTGTTAGTAGCTAGAATAAAACATACCGGGCCAATGCCTATGATCGGCTTCCTTAGCGACCAGCTTCGGAACCTCGCTGATGCAGTCGCTGCCCCTACCCCCTGTCAAAGCACAGCACAGGTGACGGGTGAAGCAGGCACGCGTGCCGCCGCGCCCGCTAGACGCAGCCGCTGAATTTGGCGATGCCATCCGGTTGCAGGTTCAAACATTACTGGACTTCACATCCGGTATTTGACACATGAGTGGTGCCGGGGTTGGCGCCGCGGCGGTGGTGGCTGTCGGGGCGTCGCCAGGTCGCCGTTATCCTTGTCAGGTTGGGCGATCGACCGACCTGAGGATCGCCAGCGCCGCGACGCCGCGTCGTTTTCACCTGTGCGGGCGGACCTCGGCGCTCTGGTTGCTGCCGGGGGTTCTGTCTGCGGACACGGCTGCGCCCTCGGCGCTCCTCTGTTTGGTTGCTGCCGGGGGTTCTGTCTGCGGACACGGGTGCGCCCTCGGCGCTCCTCCGTTTGGCCGCTGCCGGGGACTCTGTTTGCGGACACGGCTGCGCCAGATGGGCCAGTGGGGTTACCAGGCTCCGTCGGCATCGAGCCGCCGCATTAGCCCGTCACCGTGGCCGCTGTGTGGCGATGTTCCTTACAGCGTCGCAATATGTGGACGGACAGACGCCGAGCGGTTCGTCTTGTTGAACGGAGGCAGCGGTGAACGGTTGCACGGCTGCTGCGAGTCGTCCACGACTTCCTTGGTCGGTTGGGAATGGGGCCGCTTCATTCTTCCAAGGCGCATTCTGGGGGATACGGTCGCGCCTCGGGCGGTTCCTTGCCTTTGTGGAGAGGAAGACTCGGCCGCCCGGGATATACGGCCCCGCCCCAATCGGCCGTCGAGTGAGGCTGCGCGTTCGTCGTCGTTGAGCGTGCCAGTCTCAGCGGCCCGGACGCGCCGCCGGCCGTATGAGGGCCGTGGCCAGCCGCGTCGCATAGTGACCGCCCTCCTCTCGGCAGATCCGCCCGAGTTCATCGAGCGTCCGCGCGACCGGAAGGTGCCGTACAGCGAGGCGGCGACCTTCTTCTGCCGGGCGCGCGGCGATCCTCCGCCGCTCATCAAGTGGTGGCGCAACGGCGAGCCGCTGCTGCCCTACTTGCTGGTGGAGTTTCCGCAGGGCAACGGCTTCTGGGTGGAGCCTGTACGCACCATCGCCGACGAGGGCGACTACGAGTGCGTGGCCGAGAACGGCGTCGGCAATCCGGTGCGCGCCAAGGCCACGCTGACGGTCATTGGAGGTGAGTGTGCCGGCTGACCGCCGTGATTGGAGGTGAGTGTGCCGGCTGACCGCCGTGATTGGAGGTGAGTGTGCCGGCTGACCGGCCGTGATTTGAGGTGAGTGTGCCGGCTGACCGGCCGTGATTGGAGGTGAGTGTGCCGGCTGACCGGCCGTGATTGGAGGTGAGTGTGCCGGCTGACCGGCCGTGATTGGAGGTGAGTGTGCCGGCTGACCGGCCGTGATTGGAGGTGAGTGTGCCGGTTGACCGGCCGCGATTGGGGGTGAGTGTTCCGGCTGCCCGGCCGTGACTGTAGGCGAGTGAGCCGGCTGACCTGCTGGGGCTGGACTGAACGAATCGAGGTGGGTACGGCGGCTGTTTGTCCGCGGCTAGGCGGTAGTGTGACCGTTGTCACTCACAGGGGGGCGTTGTTTACATGAAAACGTCGTGTTCCACCAGGGGAGCAAAGAGAAAGTTGGCCCGGAAAAGAGAAAACAACTTAGCGTGGGAGCGTGGAAGAGGAGAGGGGAGGAGAGGAGAGGAGAGGAGAGGAGAGGAGAGAGAGAGAGAGGAGAGGAGAGGAGAGGAGAGGAGAGGAGAGGAGAGGAGAGGAGAGGAGAGGAGAGGAGAGGTGGGGGAGGGGAGAGGGGGAGGGGAAGAGACACGACGGCTTGTACCAACAGCTGGAAATGTGAGATTGGTCCGGAAATAATTGTGCCAGGTTAACCAAATATTGGAAGAGATCCATCCTTATGTTTGTGAGGAATTGAGCTGAACAGCGACGTATCTGTTCAAATATATCAGGTGACACGTCAATGCCTGCTGATGAGCTCCATAGCGAGTAAAACCGGCTGGGGTGAACTGAGGTGAAGGTGAAAAAACCGCCTCTCCAGTTCACTGGTGAGGCGGGGGACAGGGGGGACAGACAGCAGGCAGATCCTGGCGGCCGGGCCTCGTGCTCCGGCAGCATGAAGCTCTGATATTGGACT
The DNA here is from genome assembly GCF_011947565.3 of Pollicipes pollicipes. Taxonomy (NCBI): domain Eukaryota; kingdom Metazoa; phylum Arthropoda; class Thecostraca; order Pollicipedomorpha; family Pollicipedidae; genus Pollicipes; species Pollicipes pollicipes. The sequence goes on from NW_023597054.1 coordinate 992,538, forward strand.
ATGAGCCGGCGGCTGCTACCTCCCGGGTCGAGTAAGCCTCCGTGACGTCTTTGGATGGACGGCCACAGTGGGAGCGGCCTGATGGCCAGTAAATCACGGAATCAAAATAAGAATGCTCGGAATTCCGGGTGCATCTGGTGAGCGCGAGATCTAAAATCAGGCTCCGGGGTCAGGTTTGAAACATATCGCACCCGGCGTGTCCGGGAACGGAAGGCATCTGCTGGCCGGTCACTGACTCCTGACAGTTGAATGCTGTTATATCGGAGGTTAATGCCGTGAGCTTGGGCGCGACGGGCAGGCCATTTTGGGATGATGTGGAGGCGGAGAACTTAACGGTAGAGTGCTGCCTGTTAGGTTTGAATAGAGCTGTTTACGTACTCCTGGTCGTACTCCTGTGATGGCCGTCGTTCGAGATGGCTGGCTGGCTGGCGGCGGAAGATGTGTGGCAGGATTAGCGTGCTGCAGTGAAGCAAATGTTGACGGGAGCGTGGCGTGTGTGATCACAAGAATAACAAGAATGATTAGTGCAAAGAAAGCGGGTGATTGGTGATTGCCGAACTTGATTGAAATCCCAAATTATTCGGCTTTTTACGGACTCACGAATGGGCTCTAGTACTGTCATAAGAATCCAAAGCAGCGGCAGCGAGAACGATCACTTTACATTGGTGTAAAAGTAGGGTGGTATCTGCAGGCCAGACGGTCTTCCGGGAAGGATTGTCCAAAGTCCAATGGAAAGCACATGGACGGATCCACTGTCCGTCCAAAAGTGTCCAAAAATCAGATTGTCCCAAAAAGTTCATGTATAAAACACAACTGCTCATTACAGTAATAGCTACAGATTCTCACTACTCACGTGACTGCACTTCCTCATCCTAACCAAACTTTGGAAGCAAAGCAGAATGATCGTGAGCAAGCAAGGATAATCACAGACTTTGGGAAAATCGATATCCGGCAGGTTTCACTGCCATTGAGGTTGCAATATGAAACTGGCGCACTGCACACCTTGAACTGGGACACTACGCAAAATTCCAACCCAATGACAATGATTTTCGGAATCAGTGTGTTAAGAAGGCCCTGCACACCAAACTTAGAGGCAATCGAGATGCCCCGCAATATCCAACTCGGGTGTTAGGCGTCGTATAACTCGGAAATGACACAAAATTCCACCCCAAAGACAGTGATTTTTGGAATCAGCGTGTTGGGAAGGCCCTGTACGCCAAATTTGGAGGCAATCGAGACGCCTCGCAACGTCGATCTGGCGATGTTACGCGCCTTGTATCTTCAAAGTTACGCAAAATCCCGCCCCAAAGACAGTGATTTTCCGAATCATTGCGTGGAACGGGTCATGCACACCAAATTTTGAGGCGATCGTGCCGCCCGGAATATCCAACTAGCCGCTGGATATCACTCTGGTGCTAAATTGACGGACGTGTCCGTTCGTTCGCGGCGGTGGGCGGCGCGGCTTCCGGCGGCGCACGTCAGTTGGCGCCCGGATAGGGCGGTGTGGCGGGGTCGGCGGTCCCGGGAGTCGAACCAGAGACCAGAGAGAGTGAGTGGCAGGGTTACGCGTGATCGGGTGGCGCCCCCCGGCTTGCGCCCCGCCCCCGCCCCGGAGCCCCGAGATCCTGCCGGCCCGCTCATGACGGCCGTCGGAGATTTGAGTCGGCGGTCGGTAGCGGCTGCGATTTGAATCGCTCGCGGAGTTGGAGCCGTCGCCCTCAGCACAGGCAGGCAGCACGCGCTCTGCAGCCCTCTCGGCTCAGCGCGGTCGGGCGCCTGTCACCGGTGTTGGGAAGGTGATTGGCGCTCAGCCAACCCGAAGCAGGTCTTCTTGACAATGGCTTTTAACGCCGGTAGGTTAACGATTTATCATCGGTGATTGCTTTGCGCGGGTGGTCACTGTTGGCGGCACTGGAAATATCCGAACTGGGCGTGAATCATGCGGGTAATGGCGCCGAATGCATATCCAGTCGCTGAAAGTCGGCTGCGGCTGTCCGCTGGGGGGCCAACTGTCGTTGTCTTCAATTGATCAGACCGAACAGCACTGGAGGCTGTTTTAGGGGTTTTCCACATGGAAGTGAGTGCAAATGGTTTTTAAGTTGGGCAAGCCGCAAATTGTTAGTAACAATAACAGAGAACACTGCAGGGTTCATTCCATCATTGACTTCATTGGTAACGATCACAGGAACTAGCCCGTTTTCAGAATTGTTGTGACTGAAACCAATATTTCGGCAAAGATATTGCCCAAACTTTTCTCGACCTGACAAAGCCGGCCGCAGACCCGGCTCAACCAACTACATTTAAAGAGCCACCAAAAGAGGATAGAATGCTGACTCATCTGGCAGCATTTGTTCGCTCGTCAAACTCAGACATTGCCGGCGTAAATCCGTTCGGGTTATTTTGAGTGTGTCTACGCTGTTCCGATGCTGCTGCGTGGAGGATACCGTTCCGTGGTCATCGGGCGAAGTAAACACTCCACTTCGTAAAAAGCCGACCGGGCAGCGCCGGGCTGCTTGAGCTAACCGTGGCCACACTACCAGCGTGGCACGTGCTGTGCGCGGACGCAGTGTTTCGATCGCGTGCCGCCGGCAGCTGACAGCGGACGGCCGCAGCCAGCCGGTCGCCAGCCTCCGCCCGTCTGGCCGCGGCCTGTGCTGCAAGCACGGCTGACGTGCGGCGGCCGGAGACACGGTGGCAGCGGCGTGACCGCCCCACAGCCGGCGTACGAGGAGCGTGCCGGTGCCGGCGGGGTGCTCCTGCCACAGGCGGTCCGATGCCGCCACCCCCGCACCTCCTGAGGCGTGCGCCCCGGGCGGCCCGTCGACCCCTCCCCTCCCCCGCGCCAGGATGCAGCGGTGCCGGCGGCCGGCGCGGGTCGTGCGCACAGCGCGCGCAGTGTCCGGTGGCGCTCCTTCCGGGCTGCTGTATCGTGGTGACGTCACGCGCCCAGCCGGCTCGGCGGCACCTGGGGCCGGCAGGCGGCCGCTCCCAGGCGCTCGCCCATGGGTGGAGGACGCCGCCGTCGCTCTTCTATCTTCTGCTCCGAGGACGGGCATGGCACGGCTCGAAGGCGGAGTGTCCCCAGTTCTGCGGCCGGCGGAGCGCAGGGGCCTGCCTTGTTCTGGCAGCGAGACATCCGCGGTCTCTGAGAGCGACCTCCGGCGTCGGCTGGCTCGGCCGATCCCGTCTGTCCCAGTCTGTCTCGCCGGCATTCATCCGTCATCCGCTGGCCGTCTGTCATCCGTAGTCGCAATTCAGTCATGCACCATCTAGCAGACGTCAAGCGACGACATCATCGGCGGATGTCATGTGTCATCAGAAGTTATCTGTCATCCGCCATGTGCCACATGACATGAAACAGGCGTCATCATGCGGCATCAACTCGTATGTCTAGCACTAATCTCCACTCGTTGGCGATAGTGGCAGAACCGAACCGCGTTCCCCGTTAGTGGTCTCCAGCCATCTGTCGTGTGGGCCGAAGGTCAGCTGTGCTGTGAATCGGCCTGCCCCCCAGGGCGACCTCGTCTCGTTGCGGGCCTCGTCGGTCAGTACGGTGCCGGCCAGTTAGCAGCAGTCATTCGGGGACACCACGTGACGTCACCAACCGATCGGCCCAGACTGATGACGTCAGCGCGGGCCGGCCTGGTGCGGCCTCAGTGTAGCGTTCACATAGCTCGGCTCCGGAGGAAAGGGACCTCGGATAATCTGTGGAGGTCATGCGAGGGGCTTGGTGGCTTGCTCAAACGACGATCGTGCGCTGGCACAGAGCGCTGGCACAGTGGCGGTGATCGGGGCACGGCTGTGTCACCGACTGGCAGACGCCCTGAGCTGGTGACTCATGCTCCGATGATATCACCAAGTGTCGGCGCGGTTTAAAACTGAAGAGTATCTTCTGCTCTAAAGCAGGTCACAGCTGGCCTCGCATGTCAAACCTGATCAAAATAAACGCCGTCCTCTTGGTGCTGGCAGCCTTGCGGGGCGGTCCGCGATGAAAGGGTTCATTTCGGCGCCGCCCACCGACCAGTCTCAAAAGCTCGCGCCGACAGGTGCCCTGCCTACCAGTCAGCATCGCGCCTCTTCCGGCCATCCTGTTACATTTCCCCGGAGCGACCAGAGACCATCTTGCGGGGCTGAGCGCTGGCCGCGGCCGAGAGCTTACACACGGTCGACCCCGCCGCTCGGGGACTAGAGCGCCGGCTGCCGACGGCGGCGCTCCTCGGCCCGCGGCCGCCGCCGCGTCCGGGCCGCGGCGGCTGACGGCCCCGCGGCCGTGGGAGCGTCCAGCGGCCGATGCACGTCATTATCGGCAGCGTGTGCCGGCCGCCGCTCGCCGCCGCTGGTGGGTTCGATAGTGCGCCGCTCCCGATCATGCGTGGGACGCATCAGCGACTCGGGAGGAGGGCGTCGGGCCACACACGTGCGGCGCGTGCGTCTGCGGCTCCGGTTGCGCTCGCCCCCCCCCCCCCCCTCCGGCGGACTCACAGCGGAGTGAGGCGCGCGCGCTCGTAACCGCGGCGCGTCATTGCCCGTCCCATCTGGCGACCGTCTGGGGTGGCCGTCTGGGGTGGCCGTCTGGGGTGGCCGTCTGGGTCTGGTCGAGGTGCCACGCCGGACTCGCAGACAGCCGGCCGTGTCCACCACTCAGGCCAAGTGCTCCACTCCTCGGATTGCTGAAGCCGTCCGGCACACACCTCCGCCTCGAAGGCTCGTCGCCAGACTCGGCTAATTGTGACGTCACGGCGGTCTGCTGGCCCGGGCTCGCCCGCCGGTACAGACGCGGACGTGCTGCCGGACGATAGCTGGATATTCGCGAACAAATGCCGCTGCTCAAGGCGTATCTGCAGTCGTGAAAACAGGACTGCAGGCCCGGCGCAATTACAGGGCGTCCGGCCGTGAATAAGACACTGACGCGGGATCTGATGTGCGGGGCGCCGCCGCGGCCGACGGCCGTTTCTACGTCTCGTCTATCCGTCTCCGCCGGCGCGGCGCCAACTGCGCCGCCAACGAGCGAGAGCCCCGCCCATCCGGCGGAGGCGCGTCCACCGGGGCAGCGGCCCCCGCTGGTCAAGAAGTCGGCAGTATCTGCCTCTGGGGAGCTCCCTCGTGGTTGCTCCACAGCTGCGCCTTCCATACGGGGACTGGCGTTGTGGTCCGTGTCAGCAGACAGGTCTGATGCGCTGGTTTGGCGTTCTGTGGCACGTGTTTGCAACACGTGCTAGCACCAAGCACGTATCCATGGGACATGACGTGCGCCACACGTGCTGTCTGTCAGGACCCCGTGCTCTGCGAGTGTTTGTGTGCACCCGTGCTCCGCGCGTGTTTGCGTGCACCCGTGCGCGTGGCGCAAGTTGCGTACGTCTCGTGTCGTGTTCCACGCGTCACGTGCGCGCGCGAGGCGGCGCGCCGGCGACCCACCCGATTGGCCGGGGCTGGCGCAGCCTCAGGGGATCTTGGGCAGTGTGCTGGCCAACTGGGCAGCGACGGCAGCAGCAACCCGCCCAGGTGCATCCGCCATCGCCCGGCCGCGCCGGCCATCACCAACATACGCCCCGCCCCCCGGCCGTGACGTCACGCCGCCTGAATGGCCGAGTCGCCGCCGCTGCCGCCGCCACCGCCGCCGCCGGAGATGGAGACGGAGGACGACGGCGGGCGGACGCGGGGCGTGCCTGTGGCCGACCGACGCTGAGGCGTGCGCGTCACGTGGCCGACTGGGACCCTGTGCGCCGCGGTCGCTCGGTCACACGTGACCCCCGGCCACCGGCCCACTCTGCAGGGGCACTATGACCGCGTGCTTCCCGTCCCCGTCGGCCATGGTGGGAGACCACAGGGAGCGTCACGCCAGCAGCCACACGTCGCCGCCCAAGCTCGAGGTGATCCAGGACCTGGACCTCTACTACATCCATCAGCTGGCGCGCAACAGCAAGGTACTGGCGCCGCTGCGCTGTGGCGTGTTTGCATGTCGTGACACGCAGTCACGAGCAGCGTGTTCACCTATGGCGGTGGTTGTCCGCACGCCATCGTAAGGAATCATGAGGGGCAGGGACTTTCGAGTGTCAACCAGCGCCGGTGGCGAACAGCTGCTGGAATGACGGTGGAAGCACGCTTGTTGTGGTGGGAAGCAGTCGCATATTCTTCATGCCGAACGACTGGGGGTGCGTCAGTCGGACTTGTGACTGATATCGGGGTGGCAGGTTTCGATTATGAAATGTACTGCAGGTTACTATAGCAAGGTAAAACGCTTACGTGGTGTTCTTTCACTCATTGTGGGTTTTGTCCTGCGCTGAAACCCAGGACTTGCCTAAAACGGGAGCCTAAACATGACAACGTGCCAAAAGATGAACACATCTTGGCCACGATGTTGCGTAGAAAGAACTGGCGCAAAAATGTTACTCACCTCATTTTTGGAAAATTTCGTTACTTCTCCCTCCTGCCACTCCGACAGGGCACATTGTCTATGGCACCAGTCAGTCATCACTTCATGGTGCCCCCAATGCAGACCAGGTCCAGTGAGGCCCGAACTGGCCTGGCGCTGTCCGCCACCTGCAGTGTGCCACACTTCTGGCCCTGTCTGTAACTATCTGGCTGGCTGTCCGGGCGCAGGCGGGCCTGTCTGGCTGGCTGTCCGGGCACCGGCGGGCCTGTCTGGCCAACTCCCCGGACGCCTCATGTGGGTATATTTACATTGCTACATTACATGTCTATTCTCTCCTCATGTGGGTAGCATAAATACATTTACAAGGGTACATTTAGTTTCCTTTAATACCTGAGGACTGTGTGGCAAAAGGGAATTAAAAATTGGGAATGAATTTCAAGATATTGCATCTTCCATGATCCTTCAAGGAGGCCTGCATTCCGCGGGATTTGCATAAGCCTGACGTGCTATCTTGTAGGGATCCATGTCTTTACAGCAGAGTAAGACGGAAATGGGAGAAGGAGAAGGGGGGGGGGGGGGGTCGTAAGCTTGTGGGCTCAGCTGCGGTTTGTCCGCGCTCCGAGAAATCGAGACCCTCAACGAAATGCAATCTTGAGGCCCTGGGCCTTGAGCGATTTTATGACCATTGGATGGCTCTGTTGACGACCAAGCTACTTACAGAAAATGCATAGAAACAACAGAGAGAAGGAACCGCAAAATGTTTGTGGACGTTTCGCTTCATTTCCATCACTTTCATGCAATATCTGCACGAAGATGTATGTTTTAGTGGCCTGAGCTTTGCTGCTCCAAAGCATTGTTTCTTTGTTCTTGAAAGGTAGTTGGAGAGCTACAGAAACTATACATGTATATACAAAATTATATTATCCATCTATTTCTCATCATTCCTGATATTTTATTCCATGAAAGATTTTTGCCAGAATATCAATAGCTAGGTTATTTCGGTCAACAATATTACAAACACCGCAGACAGCGGTTGCTAGGCAACGCATGCGCAAAACAATATGCCGCCTGTTCACATTCGCTTTGTGCCGTTGCGCGGGGCTCTGCGGGGTTGACGAGCGTGCTATGTTCGTTGTCCGGTCACATTCCTCGGATTGATTTAGAAATATCCTCCAAGAACAACGGTGAGTTCGATTGAAGGTGCTGCATGTTATTTTGATGGGCAATGCGGCATCGCAAAGCAAAAATAATTTCAAGACCTATCAATACGGGCATACCAGTCCTGTTCTGCCCGTGTTCGGTGATTCGTCCCCTTTTAGCGTGATTGTGCATATACATGGGTGGTGCCACTGATTGATGGTCAAGGATAGCAGAGTACGTTTGCAGGGAATGGATGATGCTTGGGTTGTGTGCATCATTAGTTATAATTTCGGTGAAGGAATGTTTTTTCTTCTTAACCTTGCTTTAGATCTCACTCTATAATTTATGTTTCATTTAAAAGAGTACAAAACATGTGCCTAGAGTAGCCATTAACCCTGCTGTTATCCGCATAGTTTTATTCTTTACCACAATAAGAGAGCTCTCCCTCTTGTTTCGGACACTTCAGGCCATTTTTGGAGCAGCATTATTGAGAGGAGAAAAGGAAAACAGTGGTGTGAACTCCCATGAGAAACTTTGTGATCAGCTTACAGATACAATTCATGTCAAATCAGGATTGAGTATTGCATTATTTCAAAGAAATCTGACTAACCTAGGTAAACCTAGTGTTGTTTATCAGTTGCTGCTGCTGGTGAAGCTTGAGTAGTTTGGTTTTGTTTTGTTTGTGGGTTGCGAGCATGCCTGCATGCAATAGTGGCACTGGGCGGAGTTCCTTACCTTCCCGACGACAATGTTTGCGGAGGGAAGAGCGTCGGCTTAGGTCTGTAATGAGGACCGGCCAATCAGCCGACGAAACGTCGCTGCCAGGCTGGGTAAATCATCCCAGTGACAAGTTTTGTGCTCCTCATGACGTCACGGGTAGAAATGTGAAACATGGATTTCTTCTACTTCTCACAATATCACAAGGATTTACAAGCCACTTATGGTGCCAATATTGAAAACCAAGCAGGTTCTCGTAATAACACGTGTCCTGCATCCCACTGATGACGTCACTGGACGAAGGAATCGGTCATCAGTTGAAAAAGTTTCAGTGGGACACGTGTTTCGGGCTGTGTTTTGCCGCTGCTCACGACGTTCCGGGAGACTGTTACGGTGTACGTACCTACGTGCCTACGTACCGTGTACGTGCATGTACCTACGTACTCGTGGTTTACATTCTCATGGTGATGCCATTTGAAAAAATGAAGTTAAAAAATGAGCTGCGTTTTACCTGCTGCTCATGACTTCACGTGACACGAGTTACGGTCTTCGTTTCGCATCACTGGGGAACCTGATAATGGCGGAAAACCACCTTTCGCAGCAGGCTTCCTCAAGAAACTACTGCAAGAAGGTCCAAGTGATCCATGAACAAACCGCATTTAGACATGTCCACACTAAGTTGCCAGTGGGGCCGGAGATGGCGTGAACTGACTCAACGTTTTCGGCTACCGGCATTTTCTGTCTCTAACAAACATTCCAAAATAGTGTCCATCGGTGCAACCGTTGGCGGACGCCATTTTCCCACGATTTAAAGGGCAATGGCTTCTAGACTTGAAACGCGGGTTCCGTAATTGTTATGGCACCCTAACCATTAGACACTTTCTGGGAGTGTATGTAGAGCATTAACGTTATGACAATGGATGGGAAGAATCGACTACAATATGACTATGAGCTCCCTTACTTTCTGAGAGGTTCCTCCGTCTACGTTTTGGGTGCCAGGGCCAGACATCACGTTACATTTGCCGCCCAACTCTTCAACTTACCTTCCAGCCGTCTGCTGTCTAATTTCAATGCGTGACGTTGCTGTGCTGCGTTTGGAAACGACTGCAGGGTGTTTGAAATTATTCCTGAACAAAATGCATTTTAGGTGAATCTACTTCGAGTCAATAATATGTCCGTTGATGCGCATAATCGTAATTATTACCTTTCGGCCGTCAGCGTTATACACCTATTTCAAACGTGCCAAATTACTTTCAATCGATGCAGCTATCAACAGCACCATTTTAAGAAAGTGTTTGATAAGGACAGGCCATGCTGTCGGCCAAAACGTAAAGAGCTGTATTTTAAGCCTATCACCGGCCCTGTTGGTAACTCTTTTTCTTTTGTGTGCTTGTTGTGATAAGTATCGCTTTTCCACGTGTCATATGCGATTGTTGGACTTGAATTTTCAGGTGAACATACCTTTGATGGTGTATACACTTAGCCACATCCATACCGTGTCTCACGCTCGAAGGCTCGTGTGGGTATTGCGTGGGCCTTAGCGCACGCTCTGGTTATGTGCCCTGGAGGCCGGGTTACTGCCCGTGACAGGCTAACCGGGGCTAGAATATTTCAGATGCTGTTTGAACAGCTTTAGAATGATGTCCACCAGTCGTTACTCCGATAGAAACCACATTAACACGTTTCAAATGGACAAATGATATTGGCGGCCGAAACGTAAAGGATCCGCCCATACCTGTCACCGGCCCTGCTGTCAACTCTGCTTCTCTGTTGCGCTCGTTGGGATGTATGCTGCTTTTCCGCGTGTCATATGTGAACATTGGACTTCATTCTTCAGGCAAACGTACCTCTCATGATATACACATTTAGCCGCATGCACACCGTGTTTCGCTCGCAGGCGGGTGGGTATTGTTAACGCCAGTGACGTCACGTGAGGCCATGAGAAGCACAAAACTTGATGACCAGTGCGACGCGGTGAAGTCATGTGTTTTTGTTAACCTCCCAGCGCGACACCGTCCACCTGGTAAGCGTCGTTCTGGTGAACGTTGGCCAAATAAGACCGGGTGTCAACACTTCAGAAGCTTTTCTAAGAAGACGATGCTTGCAGGACCTTGTCATCATCGCGGTAATAGCTCTTCGCCTCGTGTTCTGGTGGCCTTTGTGGTTGGTTTTGCAGTTCGGCCAACAACGCAATGCAAGTTATGCGTGACAATTATTTTCTGCAGTCTCCTGTGTGTGCTAGAACGTGAGTAATCAAACTATTGGTGGGTCGGTCCGTCTAAGACGTCTTTCGGTTAGAGTTCACACATTTAATACGGAGTTCAAGGAAAAGATCCTGTGTGATTGTGAACAAGACGGTTTTCCATGGGTGCCACCTTAAGAGACCATCACGAAAGCCGTCTGCAACGTTGTGCGAGACTGCTTGCCCCTGTTATTCCACCAAATCGTGCGTTTGTGGCGCACGCAATAGTGCGTGAATGCAGCTAATAAAATATCAACAGTATGAAAGCCCGTCATAACTGCAAACACGGCTATTCTAGTTGAAGTATGGCCTCCAGCACAAACGACGTGGCTTGTGCGTAATCGCTGAATAGGTTTTTCAAAGGCCTTAGCAAATTCAATCCAATTATTTAAGGCCATGCTGGGATTGAAGTGGACGTTACCGGCGGCGCGCGTCCGCATGGACGGCGGGGCGGCAGGGGCCCCGCCGCGCTCGCTGCCCGGCCGGCCGCTGCAACAGCCCGTTCGGCGACGGCGACGCTCCTGAAGCCGGCGCCGGCCGCGCCCGCCCGCGCGCGCGCTACTGCTGCGACCCGCTGTGCGGCCATGCGGTGGAGTAACCCGCTTCCCCGCCCGCTCCGGCTCCCACTCCTAGCCGTGCGGTGCGCTCGGCTCGGTCGCCGTGACTGACCGTGGCGCCTGTTGTCCGTAGGGAGAGGATGGCCTTGGCGGCTTACGTGTTTCTGGTCCACGCCCTGCCGTTCGCCGCCGCCGTCGGTAAGTAGCTGCCTGTCCCTGTGTTTTTGTCTCTGGGTTCCCGTAATGCCACTGCTTGCAGCCCGCGTCGCGAGCGGCGAGCGCGGCTTCCAGGACGGGACGGGCGCTGGCCGTTGGTGCGAGCGTGTTTCTTTCATGCTGGGAATGAGCAGTGATGGCCCTCGTGACCCGCCACCGGCCCGATGGTGCGCAGAATTGCCCCGGCCCGTCGCGTGCCGCCTATCAAGACATGGCTGCTCTTGTTTGCCATTCTGACGGCGGCGGTTGGTCTCACATCTGGCTGAGCCAGCGTCCTAACAACGCCAGATTTGATATTGCTTCATGTTTTTGTGTCGGCGGATTTATTTGCTTATTTGCGAAGTTTGAACCTGATAACGGCTGGTGTACTGGCTCGTATTGTGGCATAATGCGGTGGCGGTGCGGCGTTGTGCCGCGCTGCGTTCGGTGCGGCGTAGTACACTGCGATATTGTGTGGTGCCGCGCTGTGCTGCGGGACAACGCGGTACACCTGTGGGCCACGACCCGGCCGGACAGGCGCCACCCCCGCAGCCGGGTCAAGGTGGCGCACCTGTGGGCCACCACCCGGCTGGATAGGCGCCACCCCCGCAGCCGGGACAAGGCGGCGCACCTGTGGGCCACCACCCGGCCGGACAGGCGCCACCCCCGCAGCCGGGACAAGGCGGCGCACCTGTGGGTCACGACCCGGCCGGACAGGCGCCACCCGCGCAGACGGGGCGCGCCGGCAGACTTGTAGCGGCGCGCGGCAAACTTGATGAGTTGCAAACAAAGAGATGACATGAGCAAACAAAATTGAGATGTTTGCGAATGTAAAACCAGAATACAGCGGGGTAACATGTAAGCGTGTCGACGAAAGTGTAACATTGGAGTGTGCATTGCATATTGGGGTTCTGAAGATATGGGGTTGGACAAGCATACCTTGTTGGGCTTTATAATCATGGTTGTTTTGCGTCGAACAATGATGATGATGCTCAAGTATTTGTGCTTTTTTCAACGACCTCTTCCTCCTGCTGCCAACTAAGTGAAAATCTTTCTGTAACAACGTTGGCTGTTAGTAGCTAGGATAAAACATGCCGTGCCAATGCCTATGATCGGCTTCCTTAGCGACCAGCTTCGGATCTCGCTGATGCAGTCGCTGCCCCTACCCCCCGTCAAAGCACAGCACAGGTGACGGGTGAAGCAGGCACGCGTGCCGCCGCGCCCGCTAGACGCAGCCGCTGAATTTGGCGATGCCATCCGGTTGCAGGTTCAAACATTACTGGACTTCACATCCGGTATTTGACACGTGAGTGGTGCCGGGGTCGGCGCCGCGGCGGTGGTGGCTGTCGGGGCGTCGCCGGCCGCCGTTATCCTTGTCAGGTTGGGCGATCGACCGACCTGAGGATCGCCAGCGCCGCGGCGCCGCGTCGTTTTCACCTGTACGGGCGGACCTCGGCGCTCTGGTTGCTGCCGGGGGTTCTGTCTGCGGACACAGCTGCGCGCTCGGCGCTCCTCCGTTTGGTCGCTGCCGGGGTTCTGTTTGCGAACACGGCTGCGCCCTCGGCGCTCCTCCGTTTGGCCGCTGCCGGGGACTCTGTTTGCGGACACGGCTGCGCCAGATGGGCCAACGGAGTCACCAGGCTCCGTCGGTATCGAGCCGTCGCATTAGCCCGTCACCCGTGGCCGCTGTGTGGCGATGTTCCTTACAGCGTCGCAATATGTGGACGGACAGACGCCGAGCGGTTCGTCTTGTTGAACGGAGGCAGCGGTGAACGGAGGCACGGCTGCTGCGAGTCGTCCACGACTTCCTTGGTCGGATGGGAATGGGGCCGCTTCATTCTTTCAAGGCGCATTCTTTGGGGATGCGGTCGCGCCTCGGGCGGTTCCTTGCCTTTGCGGAGAGGAAGACTCGGCCGCCCGTGATATACGGCCCCGCCCCAATCGGCCGTCGAGTGAGGCTGCGCGTTCGTCGTCGTTGAGCGTGCCGCTCTCAGCAGCCTGGACGCGCCGCCGGCCGTATAAGGACCGTGGCCAGCCGCGCCGTATAGTGACCGCCCCTCCTCTCGGCAGATCCGCCCGAGTTCATCGAGCGTCCGCGCGACCAGAAGGTGCCGTACAGCGAGGCGGCGGCTTTCTTTTGCCGGGCGCGCGGCGATCCTCTGCCGCTCATCAAGTGGTGGCACAACGGCGAGCCGCTGCTGCCCTACTTGCTGGTGGAGTTTCCGCAGGGCAACGGCTTCTGGGTGGAGCCTGTACGCACCATCACCGACGAGGGCGACTACGAGTGCGTGGCCGAGAACGGCGTCGGCGATCCGGTGCGCGCCAAGGCCACGCCGACCGCGATTGGAGGTGAGTGTGCCGGCTGACCGGCCGTGATTGGAGGTGAGTGTGCCGGCTGACCTGCTGGGGCTGGACTGAACGAATCGAGGTGGGTACGACGGCTGTTTGTCCGCGGCTGGGCGGTAGTGTGACTGTTGTCGCTCACAGGGGGGCGTCGTTTGCATGCAAGCGTCATGCTCCACGAGGGTAGCAAAGAGATAGTTGGCCCGGAAAAGGGAAAATAACTTAGCGTGGAAGCGTGGAAGGGGAGAGGAGGGGGGGGGGGGGGGGGGGAGGGGAAGAGACACAACAGCTGGTACCAACAGCTGGAAATGTGAGATTGGTCCGGAAATGATTGTGCCAGGTTAACCAAATGTTGGAAGAGATCCATCCTTAAGTTTGTGGGGAATTGAGCTGAACAGCAACGTCTCTGTTCAAATATGTCAGGTGGCACGTCAATGCCTGCTGATTAGCTCCATAGCGAGTCGCCCGGCTGGGGAGTGGCCTCCACTGGTGTGAAATGGAGATGCGGCGCGACACTGAATGAGGCTCCAGGGCTCAAGCCCACTTGCAGGCGTTGTTTCGCGATGCTGATTGGCTTCTGCCGGTGCGCTGGCTGTCAGCGGTACACGACGCCATTTGATGCTCTTCCCTACCGGGGGAGGGGGGAGGGGGGGGGCTGAGGGGGCAGACAGCAGGCAGATCCTGGCGGCCGGGCCTCGTGCTCCGCCAGCATGAAGCTCTGATATTGGACTATGAGCCGACGGCTGCTACCTCCCGGGTCGAGTAAGCCTCCGTGACGTGTTTGGATGGACGGCCACAATGGGAGCGGCCTGATGGCCAGTAAATCACGGAATCCAAGTTAGAATGCTCGGAATTCCGGGTGCATCTGGTGAGCGCGAGATCTAAAATCAGGCTTCGGGGTCAGGTTTGAAACATATCGCACCCGGCGTGTCCGGGAACGGAAGGCATCTGCTGGCCGGTCACTGACTCCTGACAGCTGAATGCTGTTATATCGGAGGTTAATGCCGTGAGCTTGGGCGCGACGGGCAGGCCATTTTAGGATGATGTGGAGGCGGGGAGATTAACGGTAGAGTGCCGCCTGTTAGGTTTGAATAGAGCTGTTTACTGGTGCACCCAGAAGGAACGCATCCGGTTTGTGCTGCAAATCCAGGTTTTGCACGTGTTATCGTCAAACGCTCGGGGTTTTCCTGTTGACATGGCGGGTTTCAAGGGGGCTGTTCCAATCAGTGTTTGGTTCGCACCGAACAATGTTTGTTCGACGAGGGTTTACCAGCCTGTAGGTAAACATTTGTGGCCTTTCGATCACGTTGCTCTCTTAGCAAATATTTTGCGATCGTGTCGGAGCCTATTTGGACTCATTTAAAGTGCATTATTTGGACCAACACAATGTAACAGATCTCCGGCAGACCAAGGCCTGCACAGATGGCGTAAATTGCAGTGACGTCATGGACGTCCCAGGGCAACCGCAACACGTTGCACTGGATTGGATGGGTCTTCGAAACATCTCCTCGTTGATTGGCTACCAGTCATCGCACTGATGTCGAAGTCGGTGCTTGAGGTGGGGTAGTGTTGCTTGCCAATGCGGCCGGCGTTTTGGGCCTGTAAGGCTACCAAAGTATTTCGTTGCTTTATTTGTTAGTGAGCTTGATGTGCGTATCATTGTCATGCGCAGTGATAACCAGCGCGATGCGGTGAAGTCATGTGTTTTTGTTAACCTCCCAGCGCGACACCGTCCACATGGTAAGCGTCGTTCTGGTGAACGTTGGCCAAATAGGACCGGGTGTCAACACTTCAGAAGCTTTTCTAAGAAGACGATGCTTGCAGGACCTTGTCATCATCACGGTAATAGCTCTTCGCCTCGTGTTCTGATGGCTTTTGTAATTTGCTTTGGAGTTAAGTCAACAACGCAATGCAAGTTACGCGTGATAATTTATTTTCTGCAGGTTCCTGTGTGTGCTAGAACGTGAGTAATCAAACTATTGATGGGTCGGTCCGTCTAAGACGCCTTTCGGTAAGAGTTCATACATTTCATACGGAGGTCACGGAAAAGAACCTGTGTGGCTGTGAACGAGACGGTTTTCCATGGGTGCCACCTTAAGAGACCATTACGAAAGCCGTCTGCAACCATTGTGTGAGACTGCTTGCCCCTGTTATTCCAGGAAATCGTGCGTTTGTGGCGCACACAATAGTGAGTGAATGCAGCCAACAAAATATCAACGGCATTGAAAGCCCGTCATAACTGCAAACACGGCTATTCTAGTTGAAGTATGGCTTCCAGCATAAACGACCTGGCTTGTGGGTAATCGCTGAATAGGTTTTTCAAAGGTCTTAGCAAATCCGATGCGATGATTTAAGGCCATGCTGTGGCGTCGCCGACTTAGCTTGAGTTTACAGCATGCGCGAAATGAAACCTAAGCCAATGGAGAACGGGATGGATGATTATGAAATGAGAAGCACACTGCTCTCCAAATGAACTGTCAAAGGTTCTCATGATACTTCTACCCGTTATGGCATCTCATGCCTATTTGGTCACGATTCGCCGAAATAAATATTGCGCTCGGAAGTGGAGACAAGTGATGGAAATACCATCACACATATGTCTTTTTATACCGATAAGCAAGGGACACGAGGAAAGGATGACTTACCAATGTATTGCAAATGAAAAGAATGTGGGTGGCTTATGATACAATGGAAAAACTAGCCTTGCAACTTGAATGGGACATGCCTTGTCCATTGAGCCACGTGCAGGTACTTTACAATTCTGACCTTCAAGGGGACACGCCCTCATTGAATAGAATATCCCACCTTTTTGTACTTTTCACTTATTGTTACATCAAACACGTGCGCTTTGATCAGTAGCACCAGTTTTCTCGAAGTCTTTCCGATATGCTTAGAATTTTGATTCAAAGTACCCGACCTTGCTGCAGAAATCTCGTTTGATTCCCTGCTCACCACTATGAAAGTAATGCATTTTATTTCCTTTGCTTTTTCCAACGTGTGTTTTCTGTAATGTTTACAACACACTTACGTGTCAAACCGTTGGTAAAATAAATGCTACGAAAACTTGAAACACTCTGTTTAGACAAGAGGTTATGCGATATAAAGTTGTTATCTCGCGAATTCAACGAAACGTTATGCTATGGTTTTGATATCTCGCCTATGGCGTTTACCACAGTGGCTCTTTTGAGGCGCACTTCGGCTTAAGACTGGGAGTATCTAATGATGCATGCGACGCTCTGGTTCATATTTCGTCCAATGCGTTTCTCGGTAACCGACCCTTGCCCGCTGGGCCAATCAGAAACGTTCTTTTATGCGCGCAAGTAGAGGTGCGCACGGTGCTTGTCATGCTGTGGGTGGTCGCTACAGCTTGACAGAAGTGTTGTACTTCTACAAAGCGTTGGCAGTGTAATTTTGATTCGAAAGTGACTGAAATTGACATCCTTATGATGTCTTGATGCTCAACTCGCAGACATTGCATAATTTGTAAACGTGGTGAATTGAAGTTTTGCTGTTTACCTGGTTCATCGCACAGGTATGTTGCGGTTCTGTTTGAAGGCAGAATCTTTCATTGCATTGCTCGCTGGAATGCTGACCGTGTGAATTTTAGGACATGCAGATGCTGTTCGGTGTTTTGACCCTCAGGATCGCTTTGTCGTTCTAGGAGCGTGTCTGTTTTCGTGATATATGTGGCTCGTTACCAATCAGCGTGTTTTGATGGTCCATTCTGCAGCACTCTCATATTGGTCCAGCTGTTAATCTTCTGTCCCAGGCCTCGTGCTTACACGTCCGTCAGACTGAATGAGCGAGGGAAAAATGGCCACGGTATATATTTCTAGGAGTTTTAGCGACAAGCTTACGTTTTTAATGGTACTGTTACTGGTACTGGTGCGCCACTTTATGATGGCTTGTAGCTGAATGATACTGGCGAGTGTAGCGACTTCCTTTGGCGGCTCGGTGTGGAATGGCCGCCCCGGGAGCGGCGCCGGCCGCGGCCGCCGTGGCACGCGGCGCATTCACCACCCAAACAGCTACTTGCCGAAATTAAGTAGCGGAAAGTTGGGTTGACTGGTGCTGATCGGCTGGTCGCCTGACCTGCCGCGTCACAACAGACGAGCAACGGCCGGCCGGCCAGCTGGCCGGTAAAGGCCAGAGGGCGGGGTGGGGCCTCGCCAGAGGGTGGATGGGTGGGCGTGGCACAGGCGCCGCGGGCCTCGAGATGGAGAAGTGGGGCCTCAGAATTGGGATTCCGTCTGAAGATTTCTTAGCCGTCTTTTCGTGTAGACTTCTGTTCTGCGTCGTGTAAACCGCCGTTTCACGGGGTCACCACCAGGGTCATAACTCCGCGAAATGCGAGCCAGGGACGGAGCCGTCGGGCGGGTGTTCCAGTGACTATGTCCTTAGACTACCGTCTTAATCCGGCCGCACGCAACATCTCCGTCGGTCCGGACCGGCACCTGGCCGCGCTCGGCGTGCCGTGTCGGTGTCAGGCGGCCGCGATGGTCGGCGCCACCCGGTCAGCTGAAGTAGGTTGGCAAAGCCAGGCGCGCAGGAGAAGGGGGAGGGGAGAACACTCAGCTATTGCGTCAGCCATCAATCATGAACGTGTACACAGTGAACGACGCACAGTCAAGGCATCCCATGTGCTGATGCTCGTGCCCTGCCACTTCCTGGCGGCTGAGTGAAAGCGTTGTGCAGCACGTTCAGTTTTCGAAATGATGCTACGACACTACTTGCGATGATAACGATGCAATTTGATACATTAACCGACCGACGTTTGGGTAATGTATCGCCATAGTCGCTGAAGTCGCCGGGTGGGCCGTTTTTCATGATCATGGCCAAAAGAAGACCTCCATTCCCATGAGACGAGCATTCCCGTGTTCCAAAATCTATAATACTACTTGCGTAGAGTGTGTCTGTCTGTCTGTCTGTCTGTCTGTCTGTCTGTCTGTCTGTCTGTCTGTCTGTCTGTCTGTCTGTCTGTCTGTCTGTCTGTCTGTCTGTCTGTCTGTGGGTCGTCGGCATTGACACGGGTGCAGGTCAAACGGTGGGTCGCTTCTGCGTGGACATTTTGACACGATGCACGTGCGCACGTGGCGATGTGTTGAGGCGAGTTTCGCGCCCATGGGGTCGACGGGTGGCGCGTGGCGCGTGTTTGAATGCGCGTTTTTTGGCCCATTGGCTTAGCACGGGCGGAGCGAAAAAGCGGCCTCAACAAAAATCGGCGCGCGGCCTTTCGAAGCCGCGGCCGCATCTCGGTAACTGCCGGTCGGAGCAACGCGAAATCAACACCCTTCGACAATGCGTTCAACGGGGAATCGCGTGATGTCACGCTTGGCATTGCACGTGCCACGTGCGCAACGGCGGGGAAGACAGATTTTCCCCGTTTTCGATTGTGTTTCACGTTTTACGCCACCGCTCGGTGACGGAAGACGCTGGAGGCGTGAATCCGGTTTCAAAGCGTCCACCCGTGTATCGGCTACATTTCGCGTGCCCAATACGAGAATGTGCGACGCACCGTTGCGCCGGTAGTCGGCGTGCAAGCCGGACATGTCGGGATTCGGAAAAACGAGGCCAAATGCAACACGCTGGCGTCGAATCCGGCACCACGATCGCGGCGAAATTTACCGCACCGCACGCACGAAGGTATTGGCTCCAATCACCACCCATTTTTTAATCGCCATGTGCACTTTTTCGCTTAAACATCCACTTTACCTAAAGAGCCACAATATCGCCTTTTACGCGACGTCGAAATGCCGCCGATCGATCGTCCGGTCTCCGCCGCCGAGTAATTCGAGTAAAACGCTGGAAAACGCATGTGCGTATTCGTCTGCCGTTCACTCACTTGGCGCGGGCGGAGTAATTGAAATTCCGCGCCGTGATGGCCGAAAGTCTGCGGTATTCCATTCATTCTCCGTTCATGGCTTCGGTGGGGGCGGGAGGGTCGGAAGAGGATCTGAGTAGGGGTCGCTCCGCAGATGGAGGACGGCGCAGAAAGAGGGCAGGAGGAGGAGCCACACCGCAGCTAGAGGATTGATCAGGAGAAAGAGCAGCAGTGGCGAGAGACGGCGTGCCATCACGGGTTTCGTGCCGGCGAGATCGGCGTGTGGCGCGCGTTGGGAAGCTGTTAGGGCCAAAGGATGTCTCGGGCCGCTGGCCAAAGGACGACAGGTCTTGCTTGTCTATGATACTGTTTGTGTAGGGTGCGTCTGTCTGTCTCTGTATGTCTGTTTGTGGGTCGTCTTTTTACGTTGACGAGGGTGGAAGTCAAACGGCGGGTAGCTTATAGGTGAAATATTGACACGATGCACGGGCGCACGTGACGACGTGTTGAGACGAGTTTCGTAACGGTGGGGTGGACGGATCGCGCGTGGCACATGTTGCAAGGGGCATTTCTGGTCAATTGGTTTAGCGTGGGCGGCGCGAAAAAGCGACCCTGCTAGAAACCGGCAACGGCCGTTCGAAACCATCGCCGCATCTCGGCAACTGCCGGTCGGAGCGACGCGTAATCACTACCCTTGGACGGAGCGTTCCACAGGGACTTGCTTGACGTGACGTGTGACACTGCACGTGCCATGTGTCACGTGCACGGTGGCTGTAAAAACGGAATTTCCCGTTTTTGAACGTTTTTCACGTTTTTACACCACCGCTCGGCAACCAGAGCCGGTGGGGACGCGAACCCAGTTTCAAGGCATTGACCCGCGTACCGGCTACATTTCAGGTGGTCGACACGAAATTGTGCGACGCACCGTTGCACCGGAATTCGTCGTGCAAGCCTGAAATGTCGGGATTTGTAAAAACGGTCCAAATACAGCACGTCGTCGTCGAAATCGTCGCCACGATCCCGGCGGAATTTACATCACCGCACACACTGATTCTTTGACTCTAATTACCACCCATTTTGAAACCACAATATGCACGTTTTCGCTTAAATATCAACTTTACCTAAAATACTACAATATGTTTTTTGCGACGTGGAAACGCCACCGATTGATCACCCAGTCGCCGCCGCCGAGGAATTCAAGTAAAACGCAGGTAAACACACGAACGCATTCGTCTGCCGTTCATTCACTTGGCGCGGGCGGAGGACTGGAAATCGTAGTGTTGCAATGGCCGACCGTCAGCGATATTTCGCTCATTTTCAGTTGGTTCTTGCGGTGCGGGCGGAAAGGTCGAAAGAGGATGCTGTGTGGGGGTCGCCCCGCAGATGGAGGACGGCGCGGGAAGAGGGACAGGAGGAGCCGCACCGCAGCTATAGGATGGATCATTAGAAAGAAAAGCAGTGGCGACAGACGGCGTGCAATCACGGGTTTCGTGCCGGCGGGTCAGGCGGTGACGCGTGTAGGGGAACTGATAGTTGGGGTTGAATGCGAATGCGGCCAAAGGCCGACAGGTCTTACTTGTTTGCTAACTATTTGGGTGGTTGACGCATCAAGCCGTGCAGCGGTTCGGCGCAAAACTTGTTGAGGTGTGGCTCTGACATGGAGGCACGTTGGTGGCGAATGCCCGTTTACATCCCTTGAGTGCCCGTTCGTGAGCACACGTTTGCACGTGTCTCTTGACCTGTGTGTATATGTGTGTGTGTGTGTGTGTGTGTGTGTGTGTGCGTGCGTGCGTGCGTGCGTGCGTGCGTGCGTGCGTGCGTGTGTGTGTGCGTGTGCGTGTGTGTGTATGTGTGTGTGTGCGTGTGTGTATGTGTTCGTTGCGTGCGTGCGTGCGTGCGTGCGTGCGTGCGTGCGCGCGTGCGTGGGTGTGGGTGGGTGTTTTTTTTAACGTGCTGAAGCTGGCGTTGCGAGGCGAAGCCCGGCCCGCAGCGGTGTCCGGCCATGTCGTGTCAACGCAGAGGTCAGCATCGGTGTCGGCGGTGGGTGACAGCGCCGATGTCATCGTCGGTGTCGTTGTCGGGACGTTAGTCTCAACACCATTGTCGGTGTCGGCACGAGTGTCGGCACCAGGATCGGTGTCCGCGTCGGTGCCAACGCCGACGCCCCGGCCGGCCGCGTGACACTCGCAGCGGCGGCGCGTCTGACCGCGCGGCCCCGCTCCTCCAGCCGCGCATCGTCCGCCCGGCTTTCCGCGCATCATCCAGCATCCGACGCCGCAGCTGGTGGAGAAGGGTCACGACTTTGTCGTCAACTGCAGGGCCACCGGCGACCCGGAGCCGACCGTGCGCTGGTTTATGAACAATGTGCCTATCAACACGTCCAGCGGCCGCTTCGTGCTCCGCGACCGGCCCAACAGAGGTGAGTTGGCTGCCGCCGGCGGCCGGGGGACTGAGCCTGACTGTCTCTACCAACCCAACAGCGGAATGTCGCGTACCGAGCCTGGCTGCAGGCAGTCGATCGGCTTCCCGGAATGCACGTCTGGCCGTGCCATGACGCCATCCACGGCACTCGCGCCGGGTACCGCTTGATACGCGGTCCACTATTTCCGAACATTTATAGGCGTGGGGATGTAGGTTGTGGAGGCCTTAATCCCTGCTTTGGTGTAGTGCTGCCGTCAACTAACTTCTCTCCGTAACGGGACAACTCGCCAGTTTGTGAATGGCCGTGGCAGGTTTTGGTTGCATGGTTGGCTGCAATAATGCGAATCCATGCTTCCCGTATTAATGCTGTGACAGTTATTCTGTTAATGGCTGTAATGATTTGGTGAGTGGCCCCTCCACGCGCAACGTGCGTGTTTGGGCCGCGCACGCCCTGTCGGGCCGCATGCGGGCAGCGTTCACACCATACGTCCGATGTACATACGTGTACAGACACACACGCACGCACGCACGCACGCACGCACGCACGCACGCACGCACGCACGCACGCACGCACGCGCGCACGCACGCACGCACGCACGCACACACACACACACACACACACACACACACACACACACACACACACACACACACACACACACCACACACACACACACACACACACACACACACATACCCCAGAGCGCGGGGACAGACAGCACGCGGACTGTGCTGGCGGCGGCGACGCCGGGCCGACGGCCACGCGGCCCACTCAACTTGTGTTCGCTACGGCCTGCCTCAGCGGCGAGGGCGGAGGGGGTGACTGTGAACCGGTGTCACACGTGCTGCGCGGTCGCAGGCACCTCGGCCGCTGCCGTGACGGGCTGGGGGGGGGGGGGGGGGGGGGCAGGCGCCTCCGGCCGGCGGTGACGCGGTCCCAGCCGGCTGCACCAGTGTGGCCGGCGGGATCAATAGGCCGCGCGCCTTATACTTGTCGGCGACTCGCCGTCATAACGTATACGAACTATGGGCGGCGGCTGCCAGGTGCGGGCACCGGGGGAGGGGGGGGGGGGGGGGGAGGGGCGCCGCCCTGTCAGCCCCTGGCTGTCGTCGCCGAGAGACGGCGTGCCCCTCCGAGAGGGCCGGACGCGGCACATTGGCAAGACGGAAGCAGTTGGCCAGACAACAGGTCTGGCCGCTCCGAAGTGAGATCAGATCCTCTGCTGAGGAAGATTGGCACTGTCGTTCGCCTGTCACCAGCTCAGAAAGCCTGAAAGCCGGTGTCGTTTCGGCGAATAAAAAGCAGATTCGGACCGTCAATATTACTCACCAACCACATACAATTACGAGTCGAACAGGTGGCTATCCTCTTGTCGTTGTGGTTAAGTGGTGCCATCAATATGGCCATTCAAGCGAGCCGCCGTAACTCGTGCCAGTGTTCCAGCCCGAAATGTATGGCATCGTCCCCTGACAGGCTCTTTTGAATGCTGATTGGGTTGCATGGGACGTTAAGTTCGTGGATACCTTGGCTTGAGCTTCCCAACTTTGGCATGCGAGCTGGCAGTAAAAGGTTAGCACCAGGCCGTTATGTCTACCTTTGTTCCGGCTGAGAGCTGGGTAGCCTCACTGAGGATGTTTCAGGCCGTTACTGTCTACCTTTGTTCCGGCTGAGAGCTGGGTAGCCTCACTGCGGATGTTTCAGGCCGTTATGTCTACCTTTGTTCCGGCTGAGAGCTGGGTAGCCTCACTGCGGATGTTTCAGGCCGTTATGTCTACCTTTGTTCCGGCTGAGAGTTGGGTAGCCTCACTGCGGATGTTTCAGGCCGTTATGTCTACCTTTGTCTCGGCCGAGAGCTGGGTAGCCCTCACTGCGGATGTTTCAGGCCGTTACGTCTACCTTTGTTCCGGCGGAGAGCTGGGTAGCCTCACTGCGGATGTTTCAGGCCGTTACGTCTATCTTTGTTTCGGCGGAGAGCTGGGTGGCTTCACTGCGGATGTTTCAGGCCGTTATGTCTTCCTCGTTCCGGCGGAGAGCTGGATAGCTTCATTGCGGATGCTGGGTCAAATATTTTTGGTCTGGTGTCGTAGTTCCAAAAGAACCTTTTGCTTTTTTCTATTCTGCGTATGCAGAAAGCGTGTCAGATTCAATGTTTAGATGAGCCGTCGGTTAACACGCGCCCGGGTGGCCGGCTAGATACCCTTCGCGCGGGTGGGGAGGTCAATTTGACCCCCCCCCCCCCTGAGAGCTCGGAAACAAAGAAAGCTAGGAACACCAAATTTATAGGGTGTATTGACCTATACGTGAGCTCACTTAGGTCGAGGTTTCAGGTTCCTAGGTCATGATCTTCGGGTCCAAATGGTCAAACAAGATCAAGTTCCAGGTTGGTCTCCAAAGTGCCCCAGAGTCTAGATAACCGTTTCTCTGCAAAAGGCCACATACTCATTCAAGGTCAGTGACCTTGTTTGATCTTTTGAAGGTCAGGGTAACAAAATAATACCAGATTGTTTTGAGTTTTGCATTTGACTAAGCGACAAATATTACGCTAGGCAGTATGTTCCTAAAACAAAATGTTGACCCGTGTCATGTTAGGTCAGTGACCTATTCTGACCTCTAAGAAGTCCATGGGAGATGTATAATGCGGTTCCTGCTATCAATATATTCGAAAAGAGCACCAGAAACTATCTCATACAGCAAGCCCTAGGGTAACAAAACAGGTTGGTTTTGACCTTGGTGTGACCTTCATACCTGACCTGGGGTCAGTGTAATCTGCTCATTCAACCGTTGTGTTGCCCAAGTTTATTATTGTAAGCAAGTTGTACATCTAAATTTTTGATGGCAAACGATTCGCTATTCAATTTTTTACAGCTCTGCAATATTTGGCGCGGCTACGCCGCGCCGTTTGGAAACCATTCTGGAAAAAACCTTCGGGGGAGAGGGTCAATTTGACCCCCATCCCCACCCGAGCGCGTGTTAACGGGATTCGTTTTGCCAAAGGCAACCCATCTAGCAGCAGTGCAGAGCGAGAGCTATGCTTTTGCATATGTCGTTTTTCTTAGTACTGCGCCTGTGATTGCGTACATAAAAATTTGTCGCTTATTATGTTTTCCCAATGCGCTACCATTGATATGCGTAATGACACCGAAAAAGCTCCCTAACCGTTTGCATATTTTGGTGTTTTCACTCACCTCAAATATGTCATTAGGAGTTGCATAATGGCATCTGCCGATGAAACAGCAAGAAATAATTTTCTTGGAGTCCCGTACATTAAGTAGTGCGCTTTTGCAGCGCGCATTCGTTGGAAACAGTTGCATGTAGCATACCAATCGGCATTTGGTATTGAGCCCAGCTCCAACGACTTGCGCAGTGCATGACGTCATCGAGGCGCCATTATCCCGGCCACATTTCATAATCGTAATTGAACTATCATTTTATTGCAGCTAAACCTGACTTTATGGTTTGGCGGAGTAATTGGTGTCCTGGCCGCATTGCTGATGATAAAGGCTACGGGAACGGGCAAAATAGCTGGCTGTTTTCGTAGTAATTTGTCTATTTTGTTTGTTGATGTCGTGCTTGGTGCCTGCCAACGTGGCATAAATTGTTCCAGCCCACGCAATAGATTGAAATCCGCAGTAAAAATGCTTCTAATTATTCCAGCATCATGCTGATGACCCTGACGGAGCCTCCGTCATCGTATGCTGACATGTTGGCGTGCTTGTGGTATTGGGCTAAATGGAGCAGCGCCGTTTTATCATGATCATCTGGTGTTAAATCGGTCAAATACCAACAGGCTTTTGATTTTTCTGAAAAAAACCCGAGACCCCAGAGAACAGAAACGAGTGGCATGTGAGGCAACAGGCGAGTCCATGCGCACCACGCGCCACACGTGATACGGTCGGGTGCGCGTCAGTCGCAAACGGTATCAGCAGTCCAGTCCCACTGAGTCCGGCGGTCGGACACTAGGCGCGGTCGGGCAGTCGTCCTTTGTAAGGGACTCGCAACAGGAGCACAGCCAGCCAGCCGGTGTTTGTAGAGCCCGGCGGCCGGCCAGCTCCAGGCGCAGCAGGCCTCCGGCGGGGCGGCCGACCAGCCGGAGGCCTGGCCCGTATTTGCAACGTGAAATGGAAAAGAGCCGCTCCCGAAACTTCGACAGAGTCGCGTGCCGCACGCGCCGTAAGTAGCCGAGCTACACTGCTCGCGAGTTTCAGCTGGATATTTCATCACACCGCACACGACGTTGGCTTTCAATGCACTCAGTGCCCAGGTCCGTTGCCGCTTACCAGCACACGTTTAACCCACCTACCGCCCACCAACGACACTCCCGTGTTCTGACACACAACAATCAACAAGCAATAGCCTCGCCTGACGGGGCGGATAGCCGAGGGGAGCGGAGAGAACAGAGAGCATCTCGTATGCGTTACGATTTAAGGTTTTTGAATGGCACGCCAAAATTGTTGGAACACAAGAAAAATTAAATGAAAATGCATGATGTACATACTTACATACACAGATCCATATAACGTAAATTGATCAAATATTGGTGGCAGAAAATAAGCTCTATTTCCTTTTTAACGTTACATTCGTTAAATTTCCATTTGAAACTATGACGATGAAGATTGTACAATGGGTATAACACTGACATCAAACACCATCCTAAACACTCCCCTGGGCACGCGGAAATCCACGGCTCCGCAAGTCTCCGGTAGCTTTGGAGAGAAGGCGTATTTTCCACCAAGAAACCCGAGCTGAATGCGGCATGAAAACGCGCGAAAGGGTCATTAGATTAAAGTATGCAATTCTTTCTACCAATCTACAGAGGGTCGCTACCAAATCACGGTGGGGGTGTTAAGCTAAGCAGGGTCTTTGGTTAGCCGTTGGATAGTTGTTCTGGTTTTGTATCAAAATAAGTACTTGTGCTTTTTGACATCTACCTTTTGTACAACTTTTGGTCATACAACAACAATGTTATCTACTTTGAAATGTTGTGTTGCGGCACTGTTGCAACTCCGCACGCCAACCCGTCCCCCTCTTCTTCAAGCAGGGTGTGCCGGCTCGGCGCCAGAGGGCAGCGATTGGCCCTGCTCATGTGCGCCGCCTCTTCCAGGCGACATGGTCATCAAGGACTCGGTGACGTCTGACGAGGGCAAGTACCGCTGCGCCGCCGAGAACGGCGAGGGCACCGTCTACTCGAACGACGCCATCGTCTACATCAGTGGTGAACACGGATGTGCAGCGACGCATGAGTGTCGCTCTTACACGGATGTATGACGGATGTGCGTCACTGATGACCCACCGTGTGCGCGTCTTGTGCGTGTATGCGTTTCTCGGCCGTGTCCCACAGCCGGGCTGAGATAATCAGTTTGGCACGTCTGTCTGTCTCTCGGGATATACCTCTCATTATTGTCTATCTCGGGATGACCTTCTCTATATTATCTATCTCGGGATGACCTTTTCCATATTATCCTACCTCGGGATGACCTTTTCCATATTATCTATCTCGGGATGACCTTCTCCTTATCTATCTCGGGATGAACCCCTTATTATCTATCTCGGGATGACCTCCTCATTATCTATCTCGGGGTGATCTTCTCCTTATTATCTATCTCGGGATGACCTTCTCCTTATCTATCTCGGGATGACCCCCTTATTATCTATCTCGTGATGACCTCCTCATTATCTAACTCGGGGTGATCTTCTCCCTATTATCTATCTCGAGATGACGTTCTCCTTATTTATCTCGGGATGACCTTCTCCTTATTATCTATCTCGGGATGACCTTCTCCTTATATATCTCGGGATGACCTCCTTATTATCTATCTCGGGGTGACCTTCTCCTTATTATCTGTCTCGGGATGACCTTCTCCTTATTATATAGGGTCGTCTTACAGTTGACCTTCTTCTTATTATCGAGGGAGGGTCGTCCTACAGTTCTGGATGTCATTTGCCCTGTGGGTACTTCCCGGACATCTGGGGCATGACCCCACATCCGGTTGTCTGGACGCCTGAGGAAGGGAGGGGAGGGGTGGGGGTAGGGGGAAGCGAGGGGAAGGGGCTGCTGTCCGGCCGCGCAGCACCGGCCCTCTTTAGTCGTCTGGCCGGCCGCGGCCATCTCATAACGTCTTATGAGGACATGTTCGGAATGTGGCGCCACCACCGCAGCAATGGCAGCGCATGCACCGTGGCAGCGCATACCGTTGCACCGTGTGCGGGTGGGCGGTGTGTGGGGCACACCGTGGGACGGCGCGTCGCGTCTCCGAACCGGACGGCTTCGGCGCGCTGTGAGTCCCCGCCCGTCGGCGCGCACCTCCTCAGGCCGGTGGCTAGGCACCTCGCTGCTCCGCTCGCTCCGGATCCACTGGAACATAAATGGCCAAGGGTGGCGCGTCAACTGGCCGCGCGCCGCCGCCGGGCGGGATAATGCGCCTGCAAGTTTAGCGAGCGCATGCCGGGCTCGGTGAGCCACCCCGGCCAGGTGTGGTGCCTACCTTTCGGGGCGTATTTGTCACGGCCGCAGCGGCCGAGTGCCGACTCGGTCACCGGGCCCGCTGATGGAAGGCCGGCTCGGTCACCGGGCCCGCTTGATGGAAGGCCGACTCGGTCACCGGGCCCGCTGATGGAAGGCCGGCTCGGTCACCGGGCCCGCTGATGAAGGCCGGCTCGGTCACCGGGCCCACTGATGGAAGGCCGGCTCGGTCACCGGGCCCACTGATGGAAGGCCGGCTCGGTCACCGGGCCCACTGATGGAAGGCCGGCTCGGTCACCGGGCCCACTATGGAAGGCCGACTCGGTCACCGGGCCCGCTGATGGAAGGCCGGCTCGGTCACCGGGCCCGCTGATGGAAGGCTGCTCGGTCACCGGGCCCACTGATGGAAGGCCGGCGAGCGGCCTGGTGTGGGTCGCGGCCGTGGTGATCGGGTGTCAAGTGGGATTTCCGTTCGCGCAGTACACGCGCTGAGCTGGTGTCGACGCGTCGTGCTGGGCGCGTTTTTGTTTTGCGACGCGCCAACTTGCCACTTGATGGTTTGATTACAAATATTTCTCGGGCACAGCTAGCCGTCACCAATGTGGGGCACATGGATAAGTCGCCAGCTATTCGCCGGCTCTCCCCCGACGCTCATTTCCGTTTTCCTTTGCCCCTGCCGTGTCCCTGTGACCGCTCTCCGTCCGTGGGGCACGGTCCTGCCTGGCCTGCCATGTCGCTGTGACCGGTGTGTCCGCACAGCTGCCTTCGGTTGTGCCCCGTTGTCCTCCGCTGACCCTGTGTTTCCGCGCCGCCAGTGCGCCGCGCGGAGCCGACGTTCACCATACTGCCGGACGCGGTGTACAAAGTGCTGCCCGGCGAGGACCTGAACCTTACCTGCGTGGCCGTCGGCTCGCCTCGTGCCCCACATCCGGTGGCACAAGGTAAGTGCCGACCGATCGTTCGCCCCCTCCCGCCGGGTCCGGGCAGTGCGGACGCGGGCCGGGCTTCTGGCCACCGGCACCGCCCGGAGACTGGCCGACGCCGACGCACCAGAGGGCGGCTGGCGACGATCGCGTCGGCCGGATCAGGCGGGTGGGCCGGGGCGGGGCAGACTGAGACCATCGAACTGGCCCGGGGGGCCGCCACCGATGCAGCGTAGGGTGGAAGCAGCCAGCGACGGGCTGCGGTGGCCTGGCACTGTTCGCTGGCCGCTGTTATGCATCACACTATACTGGGTGCGCCGCGCGGCGCTGGCCGCGCCGCCCTGCCGTCGCTGACGTGGGGATGTCCGCTGCACCAGGAGCCGGGCATCGAGCTGAGGCCGCAGGAGCCGGCCCCGATCGGCCGCTCGGTCCTCGTGCTCAGCAACGTGCGTCAGTCCAACAACTACACGTGCGTGGCCACTAACGAGCTCGGCTCGGTGGCCAGCATGACGCAGGTCAACGTGCAAGGTGAGCGTCAGTGGCCGGCCGGCGGCGCCGCGCCCGGCCGAGCGATGACGTCACCGAGCCAGTGGGCTGTCCACCCGCGCCCGGTGCTGGAAGGGTATTTTTGCGAGGTCGCGCCGCCAGCGACAGTGCCAGTGTTTGCACTAGGTGGCCGCAGAGGTCAAGACTGCGTCAGGTAATACTAGTGGGATGAAGGGGCGGAAGAGGCAGGGGGAGGGCTCGGGTAGATTGCCAACCAGTCTGCCACGCCCAGGGGAACAGGGTGAAATATGTGGTTGGAATGTGATGGATGATGTATGCAGTTCAAGTCATGCTGTTGCTGTTCCTTCCTAGTCGCGGTGCCTATCTTGCGCCGCACTGTCCGACTGGTTCCCGTTCCATGCCTGAGCTGCATCCCGTTTGTATTTCCTGTTGTTGCTTTCGTTTGCTTCTCATTGATGTCTGACCATTCAGACGCCTCGCTCTGCTTCCGGGAGTTCCGGCCATGGTGTGTTTGCCCGCTGACCATCTCAGTTTTTGTAAACAAGCTAGCCAACGTAAGCCCCTCCGTCGGCATGCCAAGAGCCGTCCAGAAGAGTGGGCCTCATCAGAAGACTACCATGCACGGGGTGCTCGTCAGCGGACAGACAGCAGACGCTCGGCAAGAGTAGCAGGATGACTGGGATCGTCCGCATGTCGTGGGTGCGGGGTCGGATCTAGCAGGCTGGAGGAACCCCACATCACGGCTGAGCAGCAGTGGTCGGCGGTAGTTCCCGAGCCGGGAGCCTACGTTCCCACCGGTGGGAGGAGGCCAAGGGTGGGTGGTGGAGGGGGGGGGGGGGGGGAGGACGGCCAACCTCAGCAGTGGAACTCCGTCCTCTCGTGATGCCGTGGCGGGAGCTGACTCCTTGGGCCTCTCTCCCAGCGGGAGCCCCGCCCCCCTACCAGCGGAAGCTGGTAGGGGCCGGGGGCGGACGGAAGCAGTTCGTCTCATCAGCAGATCTCCGCTGTTTGGCGGGTGTCCTGTGACGCCCTGACTGGTGACATGGGCGGCCGTCTGGGCCGGCCGCTTCTCGCCCGCTAACAGGCGGAAAACGGGTGGGAGACGGATGGGCCCGGCCCGTGGCCCGCTCTGCGCTTTTCACAGGCCAACCCGCTGCCGCCGACACGCATCAGAGTCGCACCACCTCTCGCAGAAGTGGGCTAATTATAAATAAGTCGCGAGCGGAAGCACGCCGGGGCCTGTAAAAAGTGGCGACGGTGGTACGACAGCGTATATTGATTGTCAGTGACCACGCGACTGTGTCGGTGCCGGTCGGCCGGCATGCTGGCTGACGGACCAGTCGGAGCTCTGGACATACGGCAGCAGTCGGACCCTGACAGGCGGCAGGCTGCCACGTCTGTGCCGCCCGGCTCGCGCCCTGGGCACTGACGTCCGACTCACGCAGGCTGACGTCTGGACGTCTCCCCCAACCAGCCTCAGACTGGGAGTGGTGCCGGGTAGCACCGTAGGTGCGCGCTCGGATAGCTGTACGCCTGCTCAACGGGGCCGGCCTCGCTCGCTGACGCCCAGCACTCGCTGCCTCCTGGGCTGCGGGCAGGGCTTCAATGTCTGGCGCATTTGACTTCTGCCTTGAGCTGAACTACCTGGCCGAGCGCGCGCTCGCAGCCATCCTGCGGCCAACACGGCCGCCAGCTCGGTCCCGTGCTCAGCGGGCCGGACGCGGCCTTCGAGTGCCGGCGGCCGCTAGAAACCATCCGCAGCGTGTTTTTTTTTTTTTTTGGAAAATTGCTCCGACATCCGTGGCGGGTCATTATATTTGGCCGGTCCGGCTCCACGGTCGTATTTTATTGGCGTTCGTCGGCGCTGTTTACCAGGGCAGTCACGCCACGGGACAGCCGTTTGCGGACAGGCCGGCTCGGCCGTACTTTGACAAGCTGGTCAGTTGTGCGGGGCCCCATTGTTAGTCCTGCCTGTGAGCGCCTTTTTCTGTTTGTACTGAAACGAGCTGGTCAGGGCTGCTGAGCCGGGTGCCGTGTTCAGCTGCGACCATTTCTATGGACGGATTCGAAGAGATGTACCAAGTGACCGCCGCCAAGTGTGACTTGTTACGAGCCGCGTCTCCAGTCAAGGAAGCTGTGCCTCGTGCGTTGCAGCACTTCCGACACCTTGCACATTCACTCCGTCGCTACAGTTCATGCGTGGTGAGCGCTCGGCGGTGTCGCGACAACCTGGGCGGCATAATGCTGGCCTTGGCTTCGCCTCCATGGCAGAGCACGCCCATCCCGCCAGAGTCCAAAGGGATAGTGTCGGCTGCGTACTCCAACAAGCGACAGTGGGCAGTGTGGTGCCGCTTTTCGGCCGGCTCCGCGGGCTCGGCCGCGCTGTCTGTCACACTCAGTCTTCGTCGACTGTGTCACACCCGCTGGCAGTGCCGCTGGGGCACAGCGCCGCTAAAATGCTCCAGCCATTTCTCCCCGGCAAAAATGGTCGGCCACTGAATTCTAGCACTGTTGACGGGTGGGCGGCGCGGGGCAAGCTCGGTTTCGTTTGGCGCGACTCCGCGGCGTCCGCCAGCCGGCGCTGACGACGCTTTTGTCAGCGGCAGCGCCGGAGGAGGGCGTCGTGGCTGGCCCGTTGCGGCACCTCACCAGACACCTCGGTCACTCTCCGAGGGCTCTCCGACGTGACTTGACCTGACCTGTGGCACAGAGTTCCGCGGAACAGAGTGCCGAGTACTGGCGCGGGTCACCGCTGTCGGGTGGTCTCGCTATCGTTCTGGCGATGTGTGCCGCGCTCTTTCTCTTTTCATGGAAGCCGGACGAACCGCGCGAAGTGTCAAATGCAACGAGATGAAAGGCTTAGCGCGCTGCTGACGCAAGTTGTTGAGGGAACGACCAGAGCCGGTGACGGCCATGATTCATTCCGTGCTCAGACCATGCGGAATCGGGTGAGGACGTTTCTGCAGATCTAACGACGTGGGGAAGCCTCTGAGATATGTGATAATAGCTGGCCTGCCCGCCATCTCGCCAGGCGCGGTAAGTGCTGGCAGGTCAGCACAGTGCGCTGCTGATGTTCTGCGTGGAGAGAGGCGGCGCTGGAAGGCATGGCAATGCAAGGCGTCCTGCCTATCACGTGACTGATTAGCGGCTGGTGACGCCCGCTGATTGGCCGGCCCTGCCAGTTGCCTCGGCAACGCGGCTGCACAGAGTGCCTCCCTGCTCTTGCCGAGCGCTGACGTCGGCTCCCGCATGAAGATCTCGGGTAGGCGCTATATTTTCATTTCGTTACACACGCAGTGACCGTGTCGCTGCTCATGCTGCTTACCGACATGTTAGGTGTCCAGGAACAATTGTCCGTTGTGTCAGGTCTAATTGCAGATAAATTTCAGCTGCTTTACATTGGCAGACGACTGCCCCCATGTGAGCCGTATTGTTCTACGTCGGCATTGAAACTCTGACCAGGCGCTGCCTCGATGTCCATGTGAGATGGCGATTGCTGATGGGGTCGGTCGGCTGTTCTTTTGTGTCTGGTGCCGGCTTAGCTGTGTCTGGTGTCGGCCTGGCTGTCTTTGTTGTCACGCTCACGATTTGAGTCACCATCCCCGAGGCCGATGTCTCGCTTCCCACATCCGATACGTATCGGCAGCGCAAGAGACGGCCAGATCCGGCGCATGCTGGTGCCTGCAAACGTAACGATAACGAACTAGCCGATTAATCTGCTTAGAGAGTCGCCATAATTAATACAAATGGCGGCAGGACAATGCGATCCCCGTCTGTGCCAATGTAGTATTAATGGTGCCGGGGTGACAGGCGTGCTGGGCCGAAAGCCCTGAAGACCGTTAGGGGAACACCTCCCCTCCCCCCCTTCCCGTCCGCTGCCAGGTGCGCCCTCGGGCGCCCGCTGCCAGTGGCGGTGGCAAGCGCGGGCCCGAGCAGTACGACAACCGTCGGACGTACGGCAGCTGCCACCAGCGCCGCCGGGGCCGCAGCCCAGTGCCGGCGACGTCCGAGCTCCGCCGCTAGCCGCGTGCTCCTCCGTCGGTCAGGCGGCCATGCTGGTGAGGCGCCGCGCGGACGCACGCGGGGCGGCGCCACCGACCGCCGAGCGATGACGCGCCCCCCCCCCCCCCCCTGGGGGTGGACAAGCCGCGTGGGTGGGACGGTGGGCGCGTGTTTTGGTGCCGGTGTGACCTCTGCCAGTGCCATCGACCCGTGTCCGGTGCAAATGTCGCGGCGTCACGCCCCCGTGGCAGGCATGGACCGGCGTCGGCGGCCAATGACGGTGACGTTGCCATGGCGTTCGTCGATGGCGCGCCGCCGCTGTGACCACCGCCCCGCCCCTCTCACGCCCCCGCACGCCCCTGCACGCCCCTGCACCTGCGCGCACGCCTGGTCGCCTAACGCACCGGGTCCAAACACGACACGGCCCGGCCGGCCGGCGTGGTCCCGCGCGCGCGCGCACCTCGTGCCACGGCCGTGTCGTGTACGCGCTGGCCGATGGGCCGGTGGCAGGCGAGCTGAAGCCCCTCCATGCCGTCCGCGCCGACAGTGCTCGTCGTATTTTTAGTCGGAGCGCGCTTGACAGAGGCTCAAACGGTAACTAGTCTAAGCGTCTGTCGTCAAGCGTGGTGCGTGCCCGTCCGTGCCCACCTCCATCAGTAATTTTGAGCTCCATGGTGCCGGGTGCATGTGGGCAGGGTATAATTGGCATGCAGACGTGCACATGGCGTTGCAGCGTGTCCGTGACACGAGCTGCGTGGCAGTCGGTCGTTCTGCCGTAGAGCGCCGTGGCATGCAGAGTGCTGCGACGTCATCGCGCCGGCCGGACCAATAGCTGACCATAACCTAGCCCGACACCATGCATGTGCCATCAGACGGGCCAAACGGGTGCCCGGCAGGGCCCGTCCGATTCCGAGAACGGACTTGAGCACCGCTGCGACCGGACGCGGGGTGCCCAGAGTGTCCACTGGTGACGTAGTCCTACGATACGCGGCTCTTTTCGCCGCTGGCCGCTATGGTAGTCTGAGGGCGGCGGAGTTCAAATCGGGGGTACAAACTGTCGTCTTGGAGCGCTCGCCGACTGGGCGGACCGGACACCAGGTGCGTCGGCGGCAACTAACTTTGCATTGTCCCGCACCCCAAGTGAATAATTCGCCTTAGCGTTGGTGGGTGGCGAGTGCCGCGCGCCCGGTGCGGGGCCTCGAACGTCACTGGTCCGCGGGAGCATGCCGTCGCACGTGGCCGCTCCGGCCGGCTGACTACAGTACAGACTAATTCGTCTACAGACCGGCCGGCTGACACCGCGGCCGCCCGGTGCCCGGGCGGCGGCTGTATGACCCAGCTGCGGTCGGTGTCGCGGCCTCAGTCGACACGGACGCGGAGATGCGACGGCGCCGGCTCGGCCCCCGGTCCGGCTGCCGGCGCCGCCGCTCTGCCGGCATCCTGTCACGCCCGCCCGAGACGAGCGCCGGCCGACTCTCCGCACCGGCTGAGGAGGGGGCGTGACGTCCGCTGCCGGCGGCGCGCGCCACTCTCACCTCGCCGGAGAGGTCGCTGCACCGGCGCCCGTCGCCTGCCCGCCCCGCTCCCTACGGTCTAAGTAGCGCGCTGTCGGTGCTGCTGCCGCACGACGCGAACGTCACATTTGGTCGCGCGACTCCTGTCCAGATGCGGCACATTTCCTGGTAGTGGCCGGTTGGAATAACGGCTGGGTAGGGTAGTGGCTTGACCATCTCGCTCATGATCAAATATACGGAGGCATTCTTGTGCGGCCTATTTGTAACGGTTTTACCGCAGCAGCCGACAGAAGAGATGATAAAACATCCCATATTAGATAGAAGAACAACACCTGTCGTAAATATGAAATTCCAGACCGTTGTAAGTCATCAAAATTTCAGCAAGCATACAAGAATCAGCAAAAGTACATGACAATGAAACATACTTGTGTATAAGATATTTGGTTGCTCAGTGCAGCTGCGAGCAGCATTGCTCATGCATGAAATAGTTTTTTTGGGTCTTCTTCCTCGTTGAATTATGCCTAAAGGAGGTGTAGTGATAACAGTATCAATATCACGTGTGTATAACATTAATGCTGTGTATCAATACACGTTTCTTTTTCATCTAGCCATTCGATTACGAATGAGACCCATAGTATTGCCCTCGTGTAAAGCTATACAACCGAGCACGTTAATGTTCGTGCCTCGGTAGGGAAATAACTGTGCAATGGCCTGCGACAGTCTTCCACCATAACTGTCTAGGGTAGATGTGGTATTTATTGCCCTTAATTTTCCGACCATTGTTCGCAGCGCAGTTGTCCAAGCTACGGCGTGTATGTCGGAGTATCTGGATAGCCGCTCACGCCCCGGGGCTTTAGCTCCCGACGGACAGGTGCGACTGTGCTCACGACCTTCGTGCGGCTATATGAGGCCGGCCGTGGCTGTTTTACCGCGCTGGACGCCCGGCAGCCCCAAATAGACTTCTCCACTTCTGTAATGGGGTCCCGTAATGGGATGCTTTTGTGTGTAACGGGGCCGCTCCATCCACGCTGTGACGTTTGCGCTGGTTGCCGGCTGCTGTGCTGGCTTTCGGTCGCCTTGCTTTTGCTGG
Source organism: Pollicipes pollicipes (assembly GCF_011947565.3). Lineage (NCBI taxonomy): Eukaryota > Metazoa > Arthropoda > Thecostraca > Pollicipedomorpha > Pollicipedidae > Pollicipes > Pollicipes pollicipes. The sequence continues at coordinate 1,028,844 of NW_023597054.1, forward strand.
TCAACGGTCCCGCACTGTGCACGTTCGCTGTCGTGTCCGCCGCGCTGGACCTGAGCGGTCACGCAGCCCAGCCCGGCAGCGGCACGCTGCCGGGCTGGGCTGACAGGATTCCCTGGCCGCTGCGCGCCGGCTGGCGGCAGTGAACTCATCGGGCGTAAATCCGCCGAGACGCCCCCCAGAGCCCCGCAGACAGCACGGCAAGACCTCGCCGACGGCCGGCGCTGACACCTGCCCCCGGGCCGGGTCAGGCCGACTCGCTGACGGGCCCAGGAGCCTGGCAGGGGGAGGGGCGTCGCAGGAGCACGGGCACGGCACGAGCCGGGGATGGGTATCACAGGAACCGAGAGAAGGGCGCAGCAGCTGCAGGTGGAGGGCGGATACCGGAGAAACTGGGAGATGGGTGCCGTAGAAACCGGAGGACACCATTGGAGCTAAGGAGCGTATCGCATGAGCTAGGAGATGGGTACACCAGGAGCCGCGAGGGGCGCTGAGGAGCCGCTGGAGTGTGACAAGGAATTCAGGAGAGGGTCGCCGCAGCACCCTTCATTTGACGTTCCATGATCTCCTCATGGCGGGACGTGAGGTACGAACCAGAGAGACCGCCGCTCACTGAGACCCAGAAATCGCCTCAAGCTCGGGCGCGGTCTCGCAGGCGTGCGACGCGTGGCGCGCTGCAGGCAGGCGGAGATAGGAGGGGCCGCGGGTGCCGCGCCGCGCTGGCCGGCGGCGAGCGCTACGCCGAGGCGATGTGTGAGCGCGGACCAGACGTCCCCGCTGTGGCCAGTGTCGGTGACGTCGCCTGAATGTGGCCCGCAGGGCTGCCGCGGCCGCCGACAAACCTGCGCGTGTTGGACGTGACCTCAGAGGCGGTCCGCCTCTCGTGGTCGCACGACCTCGACCAGGAGGCCATCAAGTACTACGTCATCCAGTACAGCCAAAAATATGGTGTGCAGCAGGTGAGGCCGGCGCCCGGACGGGGCGGAGCGGCTGTGGCGCTCGTCCAGTCGGCAGCAGGTGAGGCCGGCGCGCGGACGGGGGCGGGGCGGCCGTGGCGCTTGTCCAGTCGGCAGCAGGTGAGGCCGGCGCGCGGACGGGGCGGGGGCGGCTGTGGCGCTTGTCCAATCGGCAGCAGGTGAGGCCGGCGTGCGGACGGGCGGGGCCTGAGGCCGGGCTGTGCCGCACGTTCAGTCGGTCGGCGGGCGGCCAGCGTGTTGTTCATGCCGACTGGCACAGGCATCGCGTTTGGCGTTCGTAAGCCACCGGCTGCCAGTGACGTTATCCAGTGTATTAAGCGTGCATTTATCATACAAGAGCGTTTTATTTTCTCCGCACATGGGCTGGCACTTAGATGCAAGGTGCTTGTCGGAGTGGTGCGTTCCCCACGGTAAACAGTTCATAAAGTGGCAATATCTGCTTGCAGCTATTCGTTAAAGAGCGTTTGCAAAATTCCCGAGCACTGACATGAGTGGGTTTGACTCCTTTGACGCGACTGACAGTTCCCAGCTTGGTAATGTCAGTATTTGTGTGCGCTCAACACGCTCGACATGGCGCCGGTGGTGACGTCCAGAGTGTCTGCGCCCATACTGCGCCATGGCGACATGGCGCCGGTGTGTGGCGCCCGCGCGCCGCTTCCGTTGATGACGCCGGTGTCTCGGCCGCAGGAGATCAACGGCGTGATATCGCTCCACTACGCGGTGCCCAACCTGGCGCCGTTCACCGAGTACGAGTTCCGCGTGATCGCTGTCAACAACTTGGGCCGCGGCCGGCCTAGCGCGCCCGTCCAGGTCACCACGCACCTGACAGGTGAGCCTCGGGCGGGCTCCGTCGGCCGGCCAAGTACGGCGCACGCGCGCCGTCAACCCCGGCGGTGGACGGTCGGCGCCGGCCGGCGCTGCGCTGCTGGGAACGTCCGCCGCTCCCTGCGGCCTGCCGGAGGGAGGGAGGGGAAGGAGGCAGGTGGGACGTGTAGCCCTGAGAGCGCGTGTGGGATGGCTGGCTTGACGCGCCTCCGGACCGCTCACGCCGGTGGGCGGGGAGAGTCTCGACACCGACGACGGCCGCCTGGTTTACGACATTCGAGTCAGGAACAGCTAACACTGCACGTGCCGCCCGTCCGTCGGGTGTTGGAAGCGAGGGAGGGGGAAGGGAAGGGGCACCTGGGCTGGCCCACACACCTGTTGGAGCGGCCACAGAGTCGACGAGCTGCTCGGAAACGCGTGTTAATGGGTGCCGGTGGTACCTTGGTGGACCCGTTTCCGTGACTTCATTATGGACAGGCTGGACCGCCGTCGTCTCGTCAGGGCGTCCATTAACCTGTTCCTCGGAATCATGACTCGTAGCCCTAGGTTTCAGGGTGGCGGATTTGTGACAGAGGCTCAGCGGTGTTTGAAAACGCTGTAATGTGTCGGGTTGTTTATGGACGCATGTGTGCAACCGGCGAGGTGTCGCGTCTGGATGGCGGCTGGGCGGCCGGAGCGCGCCCGGCTGGAGACGACACCGCCGACCCGGCCGGCCGCCAGGCGTGGCTTAGTCGGGGGCCGATTACGGCCACCGGCGCGTGGCATCAGCAGGCGGCCACTGTCAGCGCGAGCCGCGGCGCGTCGCCTTATTTGCGGTCGGCGGGCTGGCGGCGGCGCGGCCGGGAGCGTGTTCCCTCCCTACTGTCCCCCGAGAGCGAGAGAGCGAGAGAGCGAGAGCAGTGTACCTGTGACCCGCCGCCGCCCGCCACCTGATGTGTTACCCATGCGCGCCACGCAAACGCGTCTGGCTTTGATCGGCACCGGCCGCCGATCAGGCTCTAATGTTATTGTCTTCTCTCCCGCGTCACACCGATAACCTCCAGAGGCTTCCGTAAGTTGATTTGTGTTTTCTCAGGTCTTCGGTTTCTGTTTTCTTTGCTGTCTGTGTCCACTCGGCGCTGCCGACGAATTATTGAGTGCCGGTTGGGTTTTTCACTGAAATGCGTTGCCCACATTTCGAGGTATCGTTTCTGTGTCGATCGCGTGTAATGTCCGCACTTGTGTTGCTACGCGCTTCACAGCTGTACTGTTTGTCAGCCGCTCCTATTCACGCTGCTTTCCTGGTATCTATGGATTGCATGAATTTTAAACGGACGAAAGAGCGTAGTTGCCGGCGTTTGTCTGTGTTGGAAGCGTGCAACATTATCGCACACCTGTAGGAGCGTAGCTGTGATTTTGGATAGCGCGCGTTTGTTTGTTTTAGCTTCCGTTGCTGCCGTGACTTGGAAGCGAACAGCGCCGTGTGATAGCGGTTTCTCAGGGCGCACCACGAAGCGGACCTGTTGCGCCGTTGAAACTGAACCCGCTGTGCTGTTTTAACGGCGGGTGTTTAGGCGATGGGCAGTATCATACTGCAGCCTCGAACCCTCGTGAGGCGCGTGTAATCCGAGCCTGCGCCGTGGCCAGCTGCGGCCCCCGGTGCCGTGGCCAGCTGCGGCTCTCGGTGCCGTGGCCAGCTGCAGCTCTCGGTGCCGTGGCCAGCTGCGGCTCTCGGTGCCGTGGCCAGCTGCGGCTCTCGGTGCCGTGGCCAGCTGCGGCCCTCGGTGCCGTGGCCAGCTGCGGCCCTCGGTGCCGTGGCCAGCTGCGGCCCTCGGTGCCGTGGCCAGCTGCGGCTCTCGGTGCCGTGGCCGGCTACTTGGCCGGTGACCGGAGCCGCCGTCCCGTGAGGCGGCCAGCGGACGGCAGGCCGGGCACGCGCCCGCCTGAAAAGACACGTGTGCGCCGCTGCTATCCGGTTTCCGGACGGCGTGCTTGAAATGGCGGCGGCGGCCGACTGGCCGGCGTGACGGGCGCACCTGGCGGCGGTCAAGACGGGCCCGCCGGCCGGCCTTGGCGCCGCTCGGTGACTGTGCCTGCCTGCGTGCGCGGCAGACTAGGAGTCCCAGCGGCAGTCTGGCTCGGCTCGGCGAGCTGCCGTCAGCTGTGACGCGCGTGATCCGCCGCTGGGTCGTCGTCGTCCGCTTAGGCTCGGTGTGTGACGGTCGCGTCTGTCCGCCTGTTGTAGAGCCCGGCTCGGCGCCCAAGAACGTGCACGTGCGGCCGCTGGGCTCCAGCACGCTGGTTGCCATGTGGGACAGCCCCGACCAGCCTATCGTCCAGGTGAAAGGCCGGCGGTCGCGGCCGCGCAGGCGCCACCGACTGGTCACCGGCTGGCCACCGGCTGGTCACCGGCTGGTCACCGGCTGGCCACCGGCTGGCCACCGGCTGGCTACCGGCTGGTCACCGGTTGGTCACCGGCTGGCTACCAGCTGGTCACCGGCTGGTCGCCGGCTGGCCACCGGCTGCCGGCTGAGCCGCTTACAGTGTGCCGTTCCGGGTGCTCTATGCCGTGCGCTGTCCCTGTCCCCAGTGCCTCTCGGCTCTCCAAGATACCGAGGCTTCCGGGACGGCGGAGACGAAAAGGGCGAGTCCCGTGCTCTGGTCAGACGTAGGCCTTCCCTGGCCTTGCTCCTCTCTGCCTGCAAGCCGCCGTTCCCAGCGAGTGAGCCGGGAGCGTTGTCAGCTGACCCGTGTCAGCGCTGTTATCGTGATGTGTTGTTCGAATTTGGGATAGCGATCTCCGTGGTCGCTACTGCTCCTGCATCATCATGGGTGCGGTGTCATGACGCTGCCAACTGCCGTGCAGATCACCAGCTACAAGGTCTACTTCACGATGACGCCCGACCTGCCGCTGAAGCAGTGGGAGTCGGAGGTGGTGTACGCCGGCGGCGGCACACTCATCACCCTCTCCGGCCTGGTCCCGCACGAGATCTACACGCTCCGTGTACAGGCCGAGACGCTGGCCGGGCCCGGGCCCATTTCGGTGCCGGTACGCGCCAAGACGCAACAGGGCGGTAAGTGATGCACCGGCCGCTGTCGGCTCCAAGGCCGTCTGTGGGCTCTCTCCCTCCAGCCTGTCGTGCAGGCCTGCGTGCGGGCCTGCGTGCGGACAGGACAGGGCTGGCCGGGTGCTGTGGACTCGTGGCCGGTGCTCCGTGTGTGACAACAGATCACCAATTACGAGGGCACGGTAGGGCTGGCCGGGTGCTGTGGACTCGTGGCCGGTGCTCCGTGTGTGACAACAGATCATCAATTACGAGGGCAGGACAGGGCTGGCCGGGTGCTGTGGACTCGTGGCCGGTGCTCCGTGTGTGACAACAGATCACCAATTACGAGGGCAGGACAGGGCTGGCCGGGTGCTGTGGACTCGTGGCCGGTGCTCCGTGTGCGACAACAGATCACCAATTACGAGGGCAGGACAGGGCTGGCCGGGTGCTGTGGACTCGTGGCCGGTGCTTCGTGTGTGACAACAGATCACCAATTACGAGGGCACGGTAGGGCTGGCCGGGTGCTGTGGACTCGTGGCCGGTGCTCCGTGTGTGACAACAGATCATCAATCACGAGGGGCAGGACAGGGCTGGCCGGGTGCTGTGGACTCGTGGCCGGTGCTTCATGTGTGGCAGCAGATCACCAATCACGAGGGCAGGACAGGGCTGGCCGGGTGCTGTGGACTCGTGGCCGGTGCTTCATGTGTGGCAGCAGATCACCAGTCCGCGATATTGAGCTCAGATGTGTGGTGCGTGTTGTCGGCATTGTGTCAGGTTGTGCGTTGTATCGACGAGGGAAGATGGCACAGCGAGAAACATTGGACCCGTGGAAAACGCGCATGTGTCAAATTACGGCGATGCCCTTTTGCCCCGAGCCTTTTACAGTTCTGCATGCTTTTACGATTGTCCAAATCTGTCGGAAAGGCCCGCAGGGTATTTCAAAGTCTGGATCTTCGGCGTCCATTTTTTGGAGTCGCTGATGACATTCAGCGAGCTAACAAAACCTGAAACTCGGTCGGCTGTCTGAGCGGAACCAGTGCTCCAGAAGGAGCCATATTTGATTACATGAAATATGAGATTGAGTACCTCTTGGATCTTCCGGAACTGTGTCAATTAAAGTTGACAGAAACCTCTTCGTCACTTAATAGCCTCATTTGGCAATGCGTGTTAAGCTTAGCTCCGGGTCTCCACTGGCTGCGAGGGCCGGTCCGACTGCCGGCTACTTCCACACCTGGGTCCGCCGCCGGCGGCGGCGGCGGCCGCGCCGCCAGAGTCGCCGGGGATCAGGCCCTTGTTGCTGGTTACGGCCGCGACAATGGCGTGTGTACGGGTGTAATGGCTGGCGTCTGCCGCCCCGGGAGGGGGCCGTGACACCGGCCGGGTGGAGCGCTGACATGGCACCTCGTCACCTGGCGAACCTGTGGCCCGCTGCCAGACGGAGAGGGCGGGCGTCGGCCGGTGCGACTTCAGACAATGGGCAGTTGTGAGTTGTCTGACATGCCACACGTCTGTGGGGCTGACGCTGCTTCCGAGTGGGCCACCGTGGACGGGCTGGTCCGCTGTGTGGGTGACCATGGCGACCACCTGGCCCAGTGCTGGCCGCTGTGTCGGCCGCGGGGTCGGGCGTGGGCGGCGTGTGCGGCGCGGCTGACCGGACGCGCTCACCGCCGCAGTGCCCAGCCAGCCGAACGGCCTGGACGTGGTGGAGAAGGGCGCCACAACGGCCGTCCTCAGCTGGGAGCGGCCCGTGCACTCCAGGGGAGGGGCATCATCAACTACGTCGTGTAGCTACAACGACACGTACGAGAAGGTGAGCGACCGGACCTGCGGACGCGCGCTCTTGACCGGCGCGCTCCGCCCGCTCGGCGCGCCCCAAGGCCTCCGCAGAGGGCGGCCAGGCAGTGCCCGGCGTCGGCGACAGCGGCTCCCGACAGCGACTGCGATCGAATGACAGACGGGCCAGCGATCTGTGGGCCACTTTACGGTCATCCCGTGACGTCCCAGAGAGGAGCCCGTCCAGAGCGTGGCTGTCGGTGCACCAGTGGACAGGCGGCTCTGCTCACTGGAGCAGCCGGGCCGTGCTGTAGCGTGACCAGGCCGGCTGTATCGGCAGGTCGGCTGTGTCGGCTCGCCCGCCTGCCGGCAACATGTTATCATGTTGCGACGTGTTGCATGTTCTCAGATAAGCATATAATTGGTGAGGAAAACGCTCTCAAACGCTGTGTCTGCTGCCAGACGAACATTGACGTTCAGTTTTTGTTGTTCGGGCTTCCGGAAGTTCATTCGCTTATCAGTCAGTGCTGTGGGATCTGTTTGTCATTGGCTTCTGCTGCCACACGACAGCTGCTTTACGGTGATTTCGATTCCCCGATCTTCCCTTATGGACGGCTGTCTCACTGGTGTACACACACAATGTAAATGGCATGGTATGTGGGGACGTGCCAAATATGGGCATGAGTAATGTACCCATAGGCCAAATTTTTCACACCATCTCTAAATCTCTGTTGTGTCAATACACGCTGTTTAGATTGTGGTATATTTGTGGGGCTAAGCCCGAATTAGGCCTTAATCAGTTCTAATGGGGCGTTTCAGGGTTAAACTGTACTAATTATAGGCCCGTTTTGGTGGTGTACCCACAAACAAGGTCCAGCACACATGTCCCAACAAAACAGAATGACGTGAATAAGTTGGTGTGTGTATGTGTGTGTGTGTGTGTGCGTGTGTGTGGCGCGCGCGCGTGCGTGCGTGTGTGTGTGCGTGCATACGTATACCGGTATCTCGGTCCCGTGTGTGTCTGTGTCGCTGTTCGGCCGAGACCGGTGTGTCGGTGCTGCTGTGTAATGGGTGCCGGTATATCGGTCCCGTCTGTGTCTTTGTCGCTGTTCGGCCGAGGCCGGTGTGTCGGTGCTGCTGTGTGATGGGTGCCGGTATCTCGGTCCCGTCTGTGTCTGTGTCGGTTTTGGTGTATGTGTCAGTGCTTCCGTACCTTCTGTATCAAATGCTGCTGTCTCGTCTGTGCCGGTGTCATACTCTTCTGTGTTAATGATGCTGTCCCGTATCTATCTCTGCAGCGTGTGTTTATGTGGCTGGCTGGCTGGCTGGCTGGCGAGCGAGACATCAACTTCTCTGTCCATACTGCTGTCTCGCCTGTGTCCGTGCCGCTGTGTACTTGTGTCCCGACGCCGCCGCCCGGTCGGCCGTCGCCCACCTCTGCCGCGGAGTGGCTGCTGCCGCTCGGCCGCGCTCGTGGCCCGGCGCCGTCCGTCACGGGTCGGCCGTGTATTGGCGGCAAGCGGGCCGCGGCGGCGTGGTGCGGCCCGCCTGCGGCGCCCTCCGGCTCAGACGGCTCGGCTCCGGCGCATCAGCGGCGTCTCCTCTCGCCGCCGCTTTAGTTTACGGTGACGACGCTCATCCGGTAATGCGGCGGGGCCTTCTTTGAGCCGCCGCCGCCTCGCCGGACCGCCGTCGGTCCACCGGCGCCGCGCACGGACGCCGTTTGAGTTGGTGCCAGTTGGTCGGCGTTCCTGTGTCAGTTTTGCGAGCGCGGCTCGGCTGTCCGGGTCCTAGGTTTGCGGCCGATGGCGTGCCGTGATCGGTCTGATTGAAGGCGATAGGCGTGTTTTGCCTCCGGCTGCGTCGCGCCGGTGCCGACGGGAGCCGACCGCCCGGGTGGGCCGGTTGAAGAGGCGGTCGAGTTCGGCCTGACGGCAGTGTTTTCCGGAGCGCCGGAAACTGCCGGGAGGGGCGGAGCGACGCCGGGAGCGCCGGAGGCAGGCTGCTCCCTCAGCTGAGCAACTGGGCTCGACGACTCGCGTTCTTGGCCACTGGGCCCGCCGCTCGGCCGACCAACTTTGGCAGAAGTCCGGCGGAGGCAGCTGCTCATTTGTTGACGGGGTCGGCCGACAACGGCCTGACAATCAGTCATAGCCACTCCTCACTCTTCCATGCCGCTGATAGCACAAATTCTGATTAATCCGTTTTGCCTCATAAACATTCCATTGCAGGCGTCAACATGTGACCAGAAATACTTTAGGGGATCTAGCACGAGGAAACAGTTGGGAAAGAATCAACCTGTTTTAAGGCGGTTTTTCCTCGTGATGCCAGAGACGTGGCGTGTTTGTCAAAAGCCACGGAGGTGTTTGCCCGCCTCCGCTCTATCATACGACGAAACCCGTGTGTGACCCGCGTAAGAGATATTCAGGTACTGTCTGGGGATAGATGATAACCCACGACCGTCTGGAGGTGCGCATTGGAGCATTAGCGCATGATCCGTTAGTTGTGTGGGATAAATTAGCTGCTTGGCTGCTTGTAGAAGCGCAGCCAGCCATGTAAACCTTCGCTTTTGTCATGTCTCACTGGCCCGACATAGCAGCAGCATCAACATTCTGCTGAAGCGTATCCAGCTGATGTTTGGCGTGCGTTGAAAAGTTGGTGGACCCATCTGGAACAGTTTTTTTGTTATTTCTGGAAATGGCATGGAATGCCTTCACTCCACCGGTGGCCATGCGTTCAAAAGCTTCTTTCAAGCATATTTGAAATTTTAGCGTTGTGTTACGTACTTGGCGAGTTATTTTTCCATCGTGGAACGCTGAGATGCACAGACCCAGCGCATGTGCGCTTTTTGGCGAATGCTGTCACTCTGTGATCGGAGGCGCGGTGGACCGAGCTCTTCGGCCCGTCCTTTCGGCGCCTCCGCGGAGCTTGGAGTTGTGCAGGCTTTCGGCTGGCATCGTAACGTCCTCATCGCACGCTCTGCTCGCCGTGTGTTGGAAGCGCGGTGCTGGATGGCGCGCGCCACGTTTTCTCCCGGGCGTGGTCCCGGGCACTTGGCGCTGTCGACCGGCCGCCTAGCGGTGGAGTGCGGCGACGACGACACGCCGGCGAGGACGAGCACCCTCTGGGTCAGCTGGGCGCGACAGGACGGCTCTCGAGAGGCGGTGACACGGACGGCAGGACGGGCGGCAGTGACGCACGCGCCGGCGCGCCGGCGACGGCCACCGCCGCCCGTCGCCGGCCCGGCCGGGCAGCTGTCGCTCGACGCCGTCGTCGCTGGCACGCTCTGGTGATGGCATGCTCCTGTGATGGTACGCTCCGGTGATGGCACGCTCCTGTGATGGTACGCTCCGATGATGGCACGCTCCTGTGATGGTAAGTTCCGATGATGGCATGCTGCTGTGATGGTACACTCCAGTGATGGCACGCTCCTGTGATGGCGCGCTCCGATGATGGCATGCTCCGGTGATGGTACTCTCCGATGATGGAACGCTCCTGTGATGGTAGCTCCGATGGTGGCACGCTCCTGCGATGGTACGTTTTGGTGATGTCATGCTCCTGTGATGGTACGCTCCAGTGATAGTACGCTCCGGTGATGGTACGCTTCGGTGATGGCATACTCCTGTGATGGCACGCTCCGGTGATGGCATGCTGCCGTGATGGTAACTCCGGTGATGGCGCGCTCCTGTGATGGTACGCTCCGGTGATGGCATGCTCCTGTGATGGTAGCTCCGATGATGGCATGCTCCTGTGATGGTACGCTCCGATGATGGCACGCTCCGGTGATAGCGCGGAGCTGGGTGCCGCACGGCCGTCGCGTCCATACGTCCTTCATTTGTACACGACAAGATCTGTGGAAAGTTCCGAACATGCTCTGGTCAGAGATGCGAAATGTTTCTCAAACGATTGGTGAACATCACATATGAAGGCAGGAGAAGAAATCACATACGCCAGTCTTTTGGTGAGCATAGGTCAGTTCATTCTAAATCAAATAAGTTGCGGCAAAGCTTATTCGTGACGTCATCGTGTGTATTCACTCTAAGCTCACATATGAAGGCAGCGAAAATATCACAAACGCCAATTTATTTGTCATGGAAGTCTTGCGATCAGCCGTTAGGGGGGGGGGGGGGGGATTCTCTCCCGTTTCTTTGGCGCGCATTGCGCATCAATGCAGCCGTGCTGCGCGTTGTTGCACTTGTGTCCATTGCTCTGGTGGGCTGGGCCGAGCCCAGTGCCGGCTGACACAGCGGGAGCTGGAGATGACTGGCGAGGGATGTGACAGCACGGCCAGGCGGGATAGCCCAGGTGGACGGGGAGCCCAGACCCGCCTCATCACATGTATCGAGGCGGACGTAGCTCCGGTTTCCGATTTTCCCGGAAGCCAAACTGGGAGGGAGTTGCTGCGATCTTGCGGTCGTCCCTTCCACTAGATTCGCCGTGAGCGACATCAGGGCGTGTAATCGGTCCCTCCGTGCTGCTGCTGCCCGGACAGGGCAGCACCTGTGAGCTGCACAGATCTGTGTGTTTATTTGAATCACGTCACCGCCATATGGTGTCGTCACATTTAAATCCTAGGCCGCCGGACGCCAGCAGTGATCAGCTGGAGCCGGTGCTATGTCCGCATCAGTTCACATTACCAGCAGTGCTCAGCTGGAGCCGGTGCTATGTTCGCATCAGCTCACATTACCAGCAGTGCTCAGCTGGAGCCGGTGCTATGTCCGCATCAGCTCACGTCAGTGAGCTGATGCTGTAGCTGTAGCTCCGCATCAGTTGCTGGGCAACTTCACGCGTGGTTTCTCGTCATTCGTCGTCATTCAGCGGAGGCGATCGATTGACATAAGTTAGGGTCATTGTTTTATTGTCTTTGTTTTATGTTGAGATATTGCACAGTATCGTTCTCTGTGACCAGTTTTGATGCGGACTGGAGCTCCTGCTCTGGGACTGGAGGGTAGCGTCGAGGGTTATCCGGGCGGCCACAAGCTCCCCGCTACGGCCATGGTCGCCGGGGGGCTGAAGCGTGCAGCCTGCTGAGGCTATAGCGCACCTCTCTGTTTCAGTCCGAATGGCGATGCTAGCGGTCCGTCTTTGCGACAGGCTTGTTTGTGTGCGTGCGTATGTGGTTTGTGCGCATCACTGAGTAGCTCCTGTAGACGCTCGGTCACGGCGGCTTTTCCCAGACGACAAATGAGTCGGGTGTGGATTCTAAGCGGACTGGCTCTGGCAGCGAGCGATCCCCACATCATCAGCTGACTGACTGGCGGCGGGTCCCGACGCTAAACAGCTGACTGGCGGCGGGTCCCGACGGCGGCGCGTCTTGTGCGCGTGGCGCGGGTGACTCAGTGTTCGGGCTTTGGACGCCGCCGTGCCCGCCGCTCTGCACCGATCAAAGCCTGGCTCCGTACTGCTCGCGATCGACACGGTGCCGGACCGCCGCCTGGGGGTCCCTGCAGGCAAACTGCCGCCGACGCCCGGCCGCATTCCTGAGCCGATTGGCGCTGTTGGCGCAATGGCGCCCGTAATTAGCCCGAACCCCGCGAAGCCCCGCGGCTACGGCGGCGGCGGCGGCGGCCGGGCCGGTAGCCGGCGGCGCCAGGGAGAGGACCGGGGTGACGCGGCGCCACCCTCCGCTCGCGGCTGGCTGGGCTCGGCGCAGCCACTCGCGCTACCAGTGGTGGCAGCCGCATGGGGTCTGGTGGCGCCGCCCGGCCGCGACGGCCGGCGGCCGGCCACCGAGCCTCACCTCGTTTGACCCGACCTCCGCAGGTGGAGCGGCGCATGGTGGTGCCACTGCACGAGCGCTATGAGATGAAGGACCTGCACCCGAACACGCTGTACTACGTGTGGGTGGCGGCCGTCTCTGGCAGAGGCGAGGGTGCTGCCACGCCGGTCGTCCCGTTCCGCACCGAGGAGTATGGTAATTGTCTGGGCCGGTACTTTGGCTTTGTATTCGAGCTCCGCGGAATGATCAGCACCGTGCACTCACACCATGTTGTTGTTTTGCGTGCACAGTACTCTCACTTTATACTCCACTTTTATATATATATACATCGGACCTCACATCGTGCCTGGCACTGACGGGCGTCCGATCGCCGTCTCACGTACAGTTCTGGCTGCTTTCCGTACGGATGTTTGGCTGGCGTGCTCCGGCTGCGCCGGCTCGCGGTCTCCGCCGGCCGGGCCGGCTGGTACGGGGTTCGGGTGGGGGGGGGGGGGGGGGGGGGGGGGGGCGCAGGCCGCTGCAGCCTGAATCACATCCGCTTCATTGATGAGCTGGGAGCTGGTCGGGTGGTCGTGGCGTCGACTCAAAATTGATCGGGGAGATTTTCCGAAAGCGTCTTGATATCGCCCGGCATCGCTTCGTTCCTTTATTTATATCCCATCTTAAGAAATTTCCTGAACTAAAGCTTCGTTGGGCCAAAGTATCTTGCGCTTTTGGAGCCCGGTTTCGTGTGGGGGGGGGGGGGGGCAACCACTGAAAACCGTCTGAAACCACTAGAACTAGCTACTAACACTAGCCACTAGGATGACATTCCTGTTTTTGCGGGCGCTTTGGAGCATTTCGGGAAACGTGCAGCCGTACCTCAGGATGTTGCGAAAAGGATGTCTGCGTCCCTGTCCGTACCGGTCCCCCCACTGTCAGACGCCACGCTCACTGACCACCGTCTTCGGTCTTGGCGTCTGTGAGCACCGTCCCAGCACCATTGGCTGGCCTTTCAGTTTTTAAAAGAGCGCTAAGCGATCCCGCTTTTCCTGTCATTGTGCCTGGTCACCCCGCGTCGCTCGTCGGCCAGGAGACCCACCATCGCCCGAGGCGGCGAGAGAATCAGAACATGTTCGTCCCCGACAGGCGGTGGACAGAGATGCGGGGACTAGAAATTCCCAAACAGAAATTTGCGCAAGTAAGGCGACACTTTGCCCGTCCGTAGAATTCTGGTAGAGTTTCGTAGGTGCTGCTTGTTGGCTCAGCTCATGCCGCCGCGCTGGTGCCATCTCTCGGACGATGGCCGAACCAGCGCCGCGCGGCCGCCCGACTGCTCCGTCTGCCGTTCCGTTCAACATGGCGTGCCGTTTGATTTCGACACACGCGAGTTCGCTGCCTTTTGGTTGTTGAGCTGGACGCGCCGCTCGGAGTCGCCGGCGGGCGATGGCTGGTGCGCATGCGCATTGTGCTGTGGTGCCGCAGTGCCGGGCGGGGCGCCGCGGGCGGTGCGCGTGCGCGCGCTGGACTCGCGCTCGCTGCTGGTCTCCTGGCTGCCGCCGTCGGCGGACCTGCGGAACGGTGCCATCCGCTACTACAAGATCTTCTTGAAGCGCTCTGGCCAGGACGACTCGGACGCGGTCGAGATCAAGCTGAAAGACCCGTCGCATCGCAACTTCACGGTGGACGAGCGGCGCAAGTACACCGAGTATTCCATCAGTGTGCTGGCCGGCACGCTGGTGGGTGACGGGCCGCAGAGCCACCCGGTCCTGATGGTCCTTGCACGCACCGAAGACGACGGTACGTGGGAGTGACGCGCAGCCGGGGGAGGGGAGGGGGTGGGGGCCAGCCGGAGGGGGCGGCTAGACGGCGGGGGCTTGCTGGAGGGGGACGCCGAGCTGCGTGGGGGGTGCTTCGGCCGGGGCCGGCTGTGTAGGGACTGTTAGGCGCCCGGTGATGAGCAGCCGTTGTGTCGTCGGAGTTCTGAGGAGAGTTGGTTGGCTATGGCTCGGGCTGTGTTCCCTAGAGGCGAGGACTCTGCGGGGATCAAGGGAGAGTGATCGGTTTGCAGCCTAGGCACTGGTTTTCCCATGCGAAAGGTGTTTCAAGAAGCTGGATCTTTAACAGGGTTGAGTATAGGTGACATTATCGGCGTGTATTGTCGAGTTTTTATGGCCTTCGATACATGTATTGTGTAACCAATAGCCATACTGATGGGTTGTTAAACGATTGTCGCTGTGTTTCAACCTCAGATGGAACATATGCATTTGCTGCGAAAGAGGCTGCGCTTCTTGGAAAACGTGCTTTGGTTCAACACTTAGAAAGCTGCGGAATACTGTTTTGGTTCATCTTGGGATCTTGAACACCAAATGTATCTTGAACTTTTTCTTGTTCGTGAGTTGTCTTTACGCTACTTTTCGGCAAATTTGTGTTGTTGGCGTGCACCCATGGTGGGGAATAACACACAATAATGATTTCATTGCGACAACATTTTCGGTTATAGCTGCACTGTTGAAGGCAAAGTGCATAAGTTGCAGTATTTCAGGCGTTCTACTTTTGAAGAGATAAACTTTTTACTCTTCGTGGGACAGTTAAAATACAGAGTTTATTGATTTCCGTTTCAACCAGAATCGGACGCTATTGGACGTTACCATGATAAATATCCAGGCAAAGGCCAGGAGCATAATTCTGCGAGCGAATGACGAAATTGGTTAGTTGTCGAACCGAACTGCTTAAGGCCTTGCAGGTGCCCGCGATAGCCCCGCCGGTCTCAGCATATCAGGCTTCGTTTCATTCTAAAACGCTCCGACGCAGACTTGACAATTCGTATTGCATCAGCCCCCTGTAGTAGAGCAATGGGCCAGTAATGTGTGATCAGGCCCCCGTGGCCGGCGTGGCCAGAGGACGGGCACCACTGGCGGCCATCGTCCCGAGTCATTGGACTACGAGCGGATCGTTCCTTCGGTTATTGTGCCAGGAAACGTTGCCCATGGCTAAAAGCACCAAACTCACCCAGTGCTACGCAGGGGAAGGTCTGGAGCTCTAATATATATCCAGGCGGCTTTAAAGGAAATATGATATGTACTGTGTTGGGAATGAACCGCTGGCATTTGGTCAAACTGCGTTTAAGACAGTATGTCGTCATGAACCTTTCTATGTAGCATCACGAATCCGAGTGCGGACTGAGATGCCTTTCTTTCTCGCTCTTTTTGGTGTTTTGTCTCTTTATCTGTCACTAGCAATTCATTGTGACCTAGCGCACAGTTGTATTGCACATTTCCAGCACGCAATCGTAAATAGGTGCCCTTTCCAGCCGAGGAGTGGGCTGGGAGGGGTTAGAGCACGCGCACTGGGCAAGACGTCAAATTAACTCATAAGGACGGTCGGGGTCGTTTTTTAGCTTCAGACACGCCAAAAAAGCCGGCTCCGGTCAGGTGAAGGTGAATCAAAAGGTACTGCTCGAAACAGCAGACCCCCTTAAAAACTGAGATGAAAACGTGGCACCCGTTTTGCGGGGGCTAGAGATTCCTCATTCATAACACTTCATGGTGTGTGTGCCGGGAACACTCGGCTTGTCACCTAGCGATACATTGCTTTGGGCTGGCCGATGCGGATGTGTTCACACCCCAGAATCACCACCGCTTGATTCCAGGCGGCCGTGGCCGTCTGCGCTTGGTCGACCCGACCGGCTAGAATGCCAACTTCCGTGCTGCCAACTATCATTTCTGACGCGGCGCCGTCGGGCGCTGTGGCCAGTCCAAGCCATGGCAGACAGGGTTTGCTACCGCTGCTGTTTGCCGAGAAAAATTAGCCATGGGCCGTGCCATGGTGCTTGGGGGCCTGCTGAACACGAGGCGGCCGGGATAACTGGCTGTGCGTTCTGTGTGGCGGACGCCTCCCATGCCTCGTCACGCAGAAGAGCCCCGGAATTGAGACAGTGCCCAAAGGTGTGCGGTGTGTGATCTGGGCGCTGTCAGAAGTGTTACCAAGCATTAGCCGTCTTCAAGAAGGGTTATGGGCCGTAGCAAAGGTGTAGAATGTTCAGGCGGGGGTCACTTAGATCATAGAGACGTGAAGGAAGCCTCATGAAGCATGCGATAGGGGCCGAAACGGCCGTTCTAACGACATCAATTGATCTGTGCATCAGCAGCGCGCTTGCGCTCTGGTTGACGTATCTGGAGGGGTTTGCTCTGTTTCTTCAGTAGGCCTGTCGTAGGCATCACTTGACACTCCTTGTGCATGGTCTTCTTTCACAGGGCCTTCTGGTCTGTAGCTCTCAGTCGTCACCAATTTTGACATCCCGCCACTATTTTAGGGCACCGATGCGCCCCCCGACCCATTGTGCGCGCATCGAGGGCCGGGTAACTTTTGCTTGTCGTTTGTTTTTGGTCAACATGGTGTGCGGTGATTTGATATCTGGCCTCTCTTTCTCTGTTTCTCTCTCCCCTCCTCCCGTGACTGTGCGTGGTCCTCCATCTCTGAAAGGCCGGCAGTGAGTACTGAAGACTCTGTGGCCGCCAGCTCGGCCAGTCCGGACATGAATGCCGCCAGATTCGGCCGCCAACCGTTGTCGTTAGCCGTTTGCATGGCCGGGTTCGGCCCTGGACGTTTTCCCTCATTACCTTGCGTAGGTGGTAGTGATTCGATGCGGTGTCCATGGATGCCGTGAAGCAGACCCTTGGCGCTGGTAACAGTTTCCCTACGTTCGTCAAGTTGGCACCACGTTCACATTCAGATTCAGGTCCATATTCTGGATTCAGCGGACTCCTCAAATTGCCCCGAAACTTTGCACACAGATGCAGTTGGATCTCCTGAACACAATGAGCACAAAATATCGGACCGCTACGCCCTATTACCGGAGATATATCAATATCAAAGATCACGATAAAAAGGCGGACCCCTTCAATTCTTTCTAAACTCCGCGTGCTACTAGATATTGACCTACTGATTACGATAAATACAAAATCTTGGACCGGTACGCTGTATCAAAAAAGTTATAGCTGTTATGATGTCAAGGTCGTGAATGTGGCACGTATTGCACTTTATCATGCTTAACTCAGTTTCATATTCGAACTTCAGCGGGCTCCTTAAATTGGCCTGAAACTTTGCACACAGATGCAGTTGGATCTCCTGAACACAATGAGCACAAAATCTCGGACCGGAACGCCCTATTACCGGAGATATCACAATATGAAAGATCACAATAAAAAATGCGGACCCTTCAATCCTTTCCGAAATCCGTGTGTGGATACATATTAGCCCTCTGATTACGATAAACACAAAATTTGGGACCGGTACGCTGTATCAAAAAAGTTATAGCTTTTCAAATGCCGAAGCTGCCTAGGTATGACGTATATGAGACATGGATCCCATTCTCTTCATCCTTGACTCAATCTTTGATATTGATATATCTCCGGTAACAGGGCGTACCGGTCCGAGATTTTGTGCTCATTGTGTTCAGGAGGTTAAACTGCATCTGTGTGCAAAGTTTCAGGGTAATTTGAAGAGTCAGCTGAATCGCGAATATGGACCTGAATCTGAATGTGAATGTGGTGCCAACTTGACGGACGTAGTTTCCCTCTACCGCCTCCGGGGAGGGGTCGGGGCCTGGGGGAGGAGCGGTGGAGAATGGGGCGAGCACACAAGTCAGCGGAGTCGCGGTTAGCCCACGTCAACAGGTCGCCGCGCCGGCTGTCAATTCTCAATACCCACTTGGCATGCTCTATGTCTCTCTATTTGTCTCTGTTCAAACAATGACTCGAGCGCGTCTGTCGCCATATAGATAGCTGGGTGTCGTGTTCGCGTTTGCCATGGCGTTCTTCTCATAACCCAGGCGGGCTAGTCCTCGGCCAGTGAGCCGCGCTGTACAGACACTGTCCCTTGCTAACGTAACGTCGGCTCCCATCTCCTCTGCTTGTGAGTGATTAGGCAGGCGCCGTGTGCGGCGGCGCTGTGGCAGCGCTTGGTTAGCGGCAGTGGCCGCGTGGCCGGTGTTGGGCGTGCTGTGTGTGTGCGGGGCTGGCGGCCGGACTGAGCTGAGCGCCGCTCCTACAGTGCCGGGCAAGCCGCGCAACCTGACCGCCCGCGTGCTGAACTCGACGGCCGTCCGGCTCACCTGGTCACTACCCACGGACCGCGAGCGCAACGGCCTGATCCTCGGGTACCAGGTCCTCGTGCAAGAGCTAGGCGCGGAGGTGAGGCGATCCGACCGACGCCGGCCTCGTGCAGCCGGCCCGGTCTAGCACCGGCGCCAGTCACCGGCCGGCTAGGGCCCAGGCCCGGGCCAGCGGCGGAAGTGGGGCCGCACCCAAGTGCGGCCGAGTGCTTGGATATTGGACTTAAGATTATGCTTCACGCGCTTCACTCTGTAAAATGCGCACGTTTATATGGTAGTTCAAGTTATATACTGTGACAAAATTAGAGGTTCAGAACAAAGACACCAGACTAACAAATACGTGGTCAACGACATTGAACGAAGATGGGCGCGGTGTTATCTCCAGCAGCAAACACCTTCACGACTCAAGAAATGTGCCCGGAGAGCGAGTGAACATCGGCAAGCTCGCCTTAAAAATTACATATCCTAGACATGGGTTTTTCTCTCTGCGTGTCACGTAAAACAACACTTTGCCAGAACTAGTTACACATACACAGGAATGAAAAATTAGACTAGCATTAGCCTTATTCCTCGGAAAAAAACAGGAGAACAGAGATATAGTTAGGCTGATATTTCGGCAACATGTCTTTATTGAAACAATACCAGACATTAATTTAGAATTGCCTGCCGATGCTCCTACGCGATTTTTCAGGGTTTTTTTTTGAAAGAGCAAGCCGCAGTTTTTACTTGACACCAACATTCAGAGGATTAAACAAAGAGGGATTGGCAGCTATTACCAAGATACCGTGCCTACCTGAGAATTAGAAAGCCCGAACATACGTGTACATGCAAGCGACTTCAAGCAAATAGACATCACGCATCACGTTTCATTCGAACATATAAGCAAGTTGAAGCAAACAGGTATCAAACATCGCGCAACAGTTATGCGTGCGAACGATTTCAATTGAACAGGCAGCGCGCATCGCGCGACAGGCATCACTTACACATGTAAACGATTTTAAGCTAGCACACATCACACATAAAGGCACGTATCACACTCGCATAATCGGCCATGGTGGGCCCTGTATGCTAAGATTTGGTCGCCGACTTTTTATAAGAATAAATTCACTTATTTTCATGTATGGGTGGTCCTGTGTTCTGTGGATGACTTTGAGCTTTAGAAGAGGGATAGGATCCATACTTCCCTCGATTTCAGCCTAAGCGTGTTTTGCCAGAAAGTAGTCATCGAAACGGGTATTCCCTGTTTTGTTTTTAGCGCCTCGCAGGTGTTCATTATATCTTAAACGAATAGGGCGCATGGACTCCCCGGCATACAGTATGTCCCTCCCATGTTTTTTTTCACAAAGTGCACACTTGATTTCGTAAACCACGTTTTTTGCGTGCAATACCCCTCGGAACCCAGAACTGCCTAAATGATATCTGTTGCCACCCGGCCACTTTGGTTTCGAGATGGAAGGTTTCACCGCAGACTTTTTAAGCTGGTTGTCGTTTTTTCCAAGCTATGCGCACGCCCAGTTTTGATTTTTAACCAACGTTTTTCCTGCTTTTTTCGGAAGAGCAAGGCTAATGCTGCTGTATTGTCTATGTGGCTAATGATCCTCTGTGATGCACTGAAGAACTTATGGAATGAAAAAGAATTCGGAGCGTTTGCGTGATCTGAGGATGTGGCAGGGATGACGTCACCGATCACGTCACCGTGTGCCAGCCTGGTCCTGCTGGGCGGCCGTCCGCCTGGCGCCCGCCTGACGCCTGTGCCGCGCCGCTCGGCAGGGCAACGGCCGCTCGTCCCGGCCGCGACGCTACGAGATCCGCGACGGCGAGGCGGCCGACTACACGGCGGCCGACCTGCAGCCCAGCACCTCCTACCTGTTCCGGGTGGGTGGACGCGCCGGCCGCTGGGCTCTGTCCCACGCCTCTGTTCGCCCCGGGCCTTGGTCGGCTGGTGGGAGAGGTAGCGGCGAGAGACATGAGATATCGCCGGGAGAAGGGGTGGATGCTCCGGCGGCTGTTGGGTGGGCGTGGTGTTGGGTGGGCTGTTGGGTGGGGTGGCGTGGTCGTGCGGTGTCATGCGAGCGCACGCGGGGTTGTCGGTGTCGGTGTCGACGTGGTGCGCAGACAGTGCTGCTGGCCTTGCAACGAAAGCAAGCTACATGCGCTGCCTGGGTCGTCGCAGTCTACTCTGTAAGCTGGCCACCAGTTGGGGTGATGGCCGACCGGTGCCTGTGGCGTGCTCTGGTCGCTCCGTGCGGTGCTCTCCTTGGGCGCGGCCGACCGTCGTCTGACGCCTGCGGCCGTGTCGGCGAGCCTGAGCTGTGTCGATGCGCCGCCGCCAGGTGTCGGCACTCACTCGCAAGGGGGACGGCTCGCGCAGCGGCGCGGCGCGCGCCACCACACAGGGCAGCGTGCCCAGCCGGCCCGACGTGCTCATCAAGTGAGTGGCTGCGGTGCGAGCGGCGCCCGCAGTGTGCGCTGCACTGGACCGGCTCTTGGCGGCGGCGAGACGTCCCTGGCTGAAATCGTGCGCCTGACCAAGGTTGATGAGTACTGCAATGAGTGCTGTCTTGATGGGTATTGTAATGAGTACTGTGTTGGTGAGTACTGCAATGAGTACTGTGGTGATGAGTACTGTAATGAGTACTGTGTTGATGAGAACTGTAATGAATGATGTGTTGGTGAGTACTGTAATGAGCACTGTGTTGGTGAGTACTGTATTGAGTACTGTGTTGGTGAGTACTGTAATGAGTACTGTGTTGGTGAGTACTGTAATTAGTGCTGTGTTGATGAGTACTGTAATGAGCACTGTGTTGATGATTACTGTGGTCGTGGTGCTTCAGGGAAATGCTGAAAGCGGGAAGAGTGTGGACCGACAGTGGGCGCCAGCTCATCAGGGACTGACCGATGCGCACGTGTCCGGCAGAGTGATCAAGGAGGAGGAGCGGGTGACGCTGGACGTGGAGTGGTCTCGCCCGACCGAGACGCACGGTGTGTTACTCGGCTACCGGCTGCGCTACGGCCGGACGGGCGACGCCGCCAGGCTCAGGGAGGTCACCATCGCCGGAAACACGACCCAGTACAAACGGCTCAGCGACCTGGGTTAGTCGGCCCCCGAGAGGCCAATTCGCGTGTCTCCTCTCCGCCCCGACCCGCCAATCCCCTCGTGGGTGGGTGTGTGAGTGTGGGTGTGAGTGTGAGTGTGAGTGTGAGTGTTGGTGTGGGTGTTGGTGGGTGCGTGTGTCCGCGTACGCACGCACACACGCGTGCACGCGCGCGCTTCCGGTGGCGTGGCTGGCAACGCGCTGTCGTGCGCCCCACTCCCACCCCCGTGTACCGGACACGTGCCCGCCGAGTCCTGAGTCCCGCCGTAAGTACTGTCGTGGTTCCTGTAGTGAGTCCTGTCATGAATCCCGCCGTAAGTACTGTCGTGGTTCCTGTAGTGAGTCCTGTCATGAGTCCCGCCGTAAGTACTGTCGTGGTTCCTGTAGTGAGTCCTGTCATGAATCCCGCCGTAAGCACCGTCGTGGCTCTTACAGTGAGTCCTGTCATGAGTCCCGCCGTAAACACCGCCGTGGCTCCTGCAGTGAGTCCTGTCATGAGTCCGGCCGTAATTCCTGCCGTGAGTCAGACCTGAGTCGGCTGGCTGGCCCGGGCTGAGCCGTCGCGGCCGGCCGGCAGAACGTGGCGTCGAGTACGAGTTTCGCGTGAGCGGCCGGAACGACGTCGGCCACGGCCAGGAGCAGATCATCACGTACAACGCGAGCGAGGGCGCGCCGTCCGGCCCCGTCACCAACGTCACGTTCAGGTGGGTGGCGGCCGGGCGGGGCGCCGCTGCCGACGCGCCAGCAGTGGCGACTCAGGACCTGGCCAGCTTAGCCGCCAGGAAACATGGTATGTGGGCTGTGGGGGAGGAAGGGCAGGAAATAAACAAATTTGCCCTTTTAAATGACCAAATTTGACCAAATGACCAATACATTTCTGAAATGGGCACAAAATGACCATTGCAGTCGGCGCGCCCTAAAACACCAAGACACAACAGTAGCACCCTGTAATTTTCTCTCGTTTCATACATTTGATATATTGTAATCAATCAACCTATTAATGTCTTACGATTGTTTTCTCGGGCCTTTGCGAAGAATCGTACTCCTTAACATTCTGGATGCCTTTTTAGCCATGTATTGCATGCTTTTGCTACAAAACTACAGGATGTCAGCGATAATTGTTCAGAGATGATACAATCCATTCCTACATAAATCATTTTTTTATTCCGCGGCATTACTCGGTTTGGGGGCATTTCGGACGATTGTGTGCTTTTGACTTCAAAACGCGCCTAATTTGCCAGCGTACCAGCGTTGTTGGCGCCAGCGGATTTTGCGCTTCGTGAGGAATGTAGTGCGATCTTGGTATCTTGTCTCGTGTGATCTTCCGCGCAGTAATGATATACTCGAGTCGCTTCCGCTCTCGCTATTGACCCTTGGCTGGGATGACTTGCGGTCGGTGGGTAGCGGGCCGCCCAAGGTCACATGAGGCTATAGGGCGCAGTGGACTGTGCCGAGGATTACGACACGCCAAACTTCCGCACAGAATTCTGCCTTTGAATCTGAAACTGTACGATCGCCTGGTGGGATTGAGGTTCACAGAACATGGGCTGTTTAGCGTGAACTTACCGACACCGGAAACCCATGCCACCTAAATGCTCCGATCAAATGAAAAAATGAGATAAAAGCATAATAAAACATCACATAAAAGGGTAAAGCAGGCTCACAGGTTCACAGGTTTACAAACAGACAAAACAGGTTTAGGCCACATTTGCATTGGGCGAACAGATCGCTGCAGGTATTGCGGCTAGAATGGGAGCGGGCTTTGCTGTGACGTGTCCACGTAATTAAAAGCTTATCCTGGCGGCCTCCACTCGGACCTCTCGACGTGCCTGATCCGTTGTCACGCACGGGGGAGCACGCGGCTGTCGGCCATAAGTAAAACCGGGACACGGGTTTGCGGATAACGACGCGTTTGCCACAGGTGCTGCTGGTGCTAGTTTTTCGGCGGGTGATGTCGGACTGACCGTGCCCTCCTGCGGGTGATGTCGTGCCCTCCGGCGGGCGATGTCGGACTGACCGTGCCCTCCGGCGGGTGATATCGGGCCCTCCGGCGGGTGATATCGGGCCCTCCGGCGGGTGATGTCGAACTGACCGTGCCCTCCGACGGGCGATGTGCCCTCCGGCGGATGATGTCGGGCCCTTGGGCGGGCGATGTCGGGCCCTCCGGCGGGTGATGTGCCCTCCGGCGGGTGATGTCGGGCCCTCCGACGGGCGATGTCGGACTGACTGTGCCCTCCGGCGGGTGATGTCGGACTGGCTGTGCCCTCCGGCGGGTGGTGTCGGACTGACCGTGCCCTCCGACGGATGATGTCGGGCCCTCCGGCGGGCGATGTCGGACTGACCGTGCCCTCCGACGGGTGATGTCGGGCCCTCCGACGGGCGATGTCGGACTGGCTGTGCCCTCCGACGGGCGATGTCGGACTGACTGTGCTTTCCGACGGGTGATGTCGGGCCCTCCGACGCGCGATGTCGGACTGACTGTGCCCTCCGGCGGGTGATGTCGGACTGACCGCGCCCCCCGGCGGTGTGTCGCCAGATTCCAGGCGACCGATCGGGTGGCGTTCACCTGGGATCCGCCACGATCAGACCAGCGAAACGGCAAGATCACCGGCTACAGTGTGCAGCTCCACAAGGAGGGCAACCTTGACCACGTGGAGCGGATGCACCCCAACGACACCAAGGTTTGCGACATCCGGTCCCGCACGTGCCTCCCATCTCTTCCCTGTCCTGACATAGCTGGCAGAGGCCGACGCATTAGGCCGACTCCGGCTGGTATAACAAACTGAACTTCAGTGCTTGAGAGCTAGTCCAGCACTGCTCTCACACTGTCAGATAAGTATGGACCCTTTTCGTGCGGGGGCCTCGTTGGCGGCCGCGGGTGATCAAAGAACGCCTTTGTTTTAATCGTCAGGTGTTCGGTGTACCGTGACGTACGGTAGCGTTGCGAGCGATGGCGGCGCGCTCTCCTCGGCGCGCCAGTCGTGCTGCCCGTCAGGCCGCCGTGTGCCGTGCAGGTGGTGTTCACCAAGCTGGAGGAGAGCACGGCGTACGTGTTCCGGGCGCGCGCCAACACGTCGGTGGGCGCCGGGCCGTGGAGTGCGCCCTTCTCTGGTCAGCACCGAGAGTGACCTGGTGCGGCCGCCCATCAACCTGCGCGCCATGGCCACCAGCTTCTCAAGCGTCGAGGTGTGGTGGGAGCACGTGCACACCGCCACACAGATCGTCGGATACCAGGTCAGTGGGCGAGACCCGGGGCCGAGACGGCGCCACGCCGCGGCCGCCAACCTGCGCGAACGTCATGTGGCGGGCGGGTATGTCTGTTGGTGGGGTGGGGCCGCGGCTCATCGCAAGCGTTGGCTTCGTCCCCGATGCCGTACGTTCTGTCCATCTCCTGTTTTCTGTCCGTAAAGGGAATATTCCACATTGGAAGATATGGAATCAAGCATCAGATTTGATGAAATAAGCTCATGTATTACTCTCGTTATGTTTTTAATTGGAAAAGATTGCTCTAGGCAACAAAAGCTTCTTTTTTTGTAAATATGCTCATCAATAGATCACCTTTTGATTACGTCATGAAACGCTTGTGTGACGGCACTCACTAGTTCTTCAATCCCCCGGCAGTTAGCCTCCCGGGTGGTGATGATGGCTGTGTGCTGAACCAAATATCGTTACGACGGGACTCGCGACATGACAAATAGCGTGCTCGTGTTTGGCCCTTGCTGGTGTTCTGGCATATTGTTTTCCGTGATTCTAAGCTGTGTACTTTATTGACCTCTCGGCTATAGCGCTTTTCTCATGTTTGTCGATTACAGGCCTTTTTTCCGCGCTAAATAGGCAGGATGCATGACTTCTTGTATTTCTCAGCACAAAACGTGATTCGTGAAGAATATCCGACCGACCATTTTATCGTCTTATCGTATTTCTTGGCGTCATCTTGAATGCTCGCAATGCCCCGCTTGTCCGGGGCAGGGTGGCATACATCAGTCGCGTGTTGGCCGAGTGGTCCCTGCAGGGTCCTCGACCTGGCTCTCCCTTACACAACATCAGTGAGAGCCAGTTGACGGCCGTTTTTTCTGGCAAGCGCACTCACGAGCGTTACATGTGAATGGCTTGACAATTATATTTGCTTGACCTTGAACGCCGCGTGGCCAGTTGAATGGCAGGATTTGAATGGCATTGTGCCGCGAAGGATGGCTTGGCAATCTTGAAATAGTTGGCACGAAGTAGTATGTACATTGGGGTGGTGTCATCAGTAACGAAACCAAGTGAGACAAAGAAGTTTTCGCGCAGGGGTCCAAAAGTACACGACGTAGCAAAAGTTATTCCCAAAAACTTAATTTCGTGACGCGCGAGACGATAAAGATATCGCCGTAACCGATGCCTGGCGTTGCATTCACCAGTGCTGGGCGGCGTTCGTCACCGCAGGTAACACTAAGCCGTGGCGGCAAGCGATACAAAATACCATTGCGTATGGAAACGATGCTACCGAGCGCTCCTTAGGCCGTCGTACGAGATTGTCCCGGTCTAAGGTCTAATATGCGGATCCGACATTGGCTGATTGGTTCACGTATGGCGGAACCTCTACGTGCTGTTGAGAATGAGCTCGCACGGGTATCTTGGTTAGTGCTGCTTTAGATTTTCACTTCTCTGAAACGACTCCCGTGATGCAAACAATACCATGCATAGCATATGACTCAGAATAAATTGTCTGGTGCACAACTTAATGCATATAGCAGCTTGTACCACGTGCGTAGAGAGGGGGAGGGGTAGGGTGCCCCCATGCACAGCTTGCTCGCGGCCGA
The DNA here is from genome assembly GCF_011947565.3 of Pollicipes pollicipes. Classification (NCBI taxonomy): domain Eukaryota; kingdom Metazoa; phylum Arthropoda; class Thecostraca; order Pollicipedomorpha; family Pollicipedidae; genus Pollicipes; species Pollicipes pollicipes. The sequence continues at coordinate 1,055,152 of NW_023597054.1, forward strand.
GCCTGCCTGTTCGATGCACCGGCCCAAACAGCAACTGCTCACAGATTGGAAACCCAAAACGCCTGTTGGCAGAGATCGCGCGGTAGCAGAAATACCTTTGCAGTTGGGCCCCACATATTGCTGAAGCTCCAGCTCCGGCCGGCGGACGTCTTCGGCAGTTCGTGCTCCTAATTCGGGGATAATGCTTTTTCATATTTACCTGACGTGGTTCCATGGTCCGATTCGCCGCTGGGCTGCCACGCTTCGGACAGAGCCGTTTTGAACGCAGGAGGCTAGAAGGTACAGCAGCTGCTAGTTGGTGCCGGAGCTGCTGGATCAGGTCGACCGGCAGGTTTGGCACGTGCCCGGCATAGGCTTGAATGCCACAACGTCCCTCTCCCAGACCTCTCCGGCACAGGTCTTGCCGATGGGTTCAGAAAAGAATCGATCCCGCGGTCGTGCCGTCTAGGTCAGCAGTGGGTGGAGGAGGTTCAGCTCGTTGCCGTGTAGCTGGCAGATGAACCGGTTTACGGGTGACTCGGTGGTCATCTCAAGCAACCGGAACACGATGCCTATCGTCTCGGTGTTGACAACCGTGCCTTCGCAGCTGAGCACATTGATGTGACCGTCGCGCTGCGGGCTCACGGAGCGTAGCTCGTTGAGCAGGTGCAGGGTGCGGCCGAACTCGGACGTAAAATGAGTGTAGCAGCGGCTGCCAGGCTCAGGCAGGCATTTTAACGAGCCGTCTCCTATCTCGCCCTGCATCTTGCGCAGCAGATCTTACGATCTACGATATTATATTTCAAGTACCCAGTCCGTCTCTGCTGTCTCGTTGAAAGGCGATGATAGCAGCGACGACCCGTTGCGAGCCACCATAGCTGTCAACCGCCAGAGCGGTGTTAGATCGTTAACGTCATTATCTACAGTGGCAGCGGTCTCAACAGGAACGAACAATCGGTGTCGTCGCCACCTCCTACCATGTACGGAACCGTGTAAGAATCCGTGCTCTCAGCTGACACGCCAGCGCTGAGACCACTTGGTCCCGTAGCAGGCTTGGGGTCAGCACTAGCAGCCAGCGCTTAGGTCAGCGGGCGGCATGGGCTCAGCAGTCGACGGGGAAGGCGACTCAGGTTCAGCAGCAGACACTGCCTCAATGGCGGCCGAGCCACAACGCCCCTGGAGTTGTCTGGCCATCCTCCGCGCCTCGCAAGCCTCCCTAGTCACAATCGTATCCCGGTCATATGACTCCAGGGTAAGCTTCCGGTACCTGCACTGGTCCTCCATGGCAACCTCCTCCTGATACACTGTGCAGGCAACTGGGCATGGAAAGCTGCACGTCGGCCTGCACTTGCATTTTGCGACATCAAGAAGCTTGTTGAATTTCGCGGTGGCGGCGTTGCTGTGTCACTCTCTTTCTTTCGTTGATTTCTTGCTGGTAGCTCTGTTGCGTTGATATCAATCGCTCTCGATCAATTTTGTCACGTATTTTAGATCATGAACAGTGATCGCTTCGTTGGTCCACAGTTACCTGCTTTCTACCGTCGCGGTCTTGAAGATGGTATTAGTGAGATTCCCCTTCGATTCTCCCAGTCACCTGGTGTAGCTCAAGGCTTTACCGTAGCCGGCAGCTGGTGGTGGGACAGAGGAGCCGGGTGGCCTACCACAAGATGTTTTGTGCTCGACCATGCAGCCTTCGGCATGTTTACGCAAGTAATTGTTGGAAAAAAAATGTTTCTGTACCGGCAAAACTAAACGAATGAACTCATATCGCACACACAACAAGCAAATGAATTGCAAATCAACATCACAGTGATGCGTTAGCAACCGCAAACTGGAACATACCTCGGTCTGCTGGCGATGAATTTTTGGTTTCACCGAAAATTAATGTTCTTTAATGAAAAGTCAGCTTAAGATGTTTGGCAATTCTTTGCTGGTGCTCTTCATGATATTTGTTTCATGCTTAATCCAATAGGTACTAGTCGTGTAGAAGGTAGCAAGTTTCAGGCTTGTTGGAGCAAGATCCCAGTGCGTAAAACAGGTGGCGCTAGTATCGAATACGACTTTCTTGGCCTATCAAAGAAAAACTGCTCTCGCATCACAGATATTAACATTGGTGCGGTGCAACAGAGCTGAAGCGTATCATTAATCTCGTGTGTCAAGGAAAAACTCTTGTTCCAGTTGGTTCCAAGAGACTCACTCCTCGATAACGCACCGTAATGTACATTTTCGCGGGCGGGCGTGTAGATCAGAAACTGGCGGGGTTTATGTCGTGAGAAGAACAGGGCTGTGAACTACACCGAATGCTCTCCAAGTATTTCGTTTTCAAAACTCCATACAGAAGTGGAACAATCCCTCTAAGCATCCGCATCTGTATGTCGGTGAGGAGGCACGCCCGTTGTTACACTAGCCGGCGCCTCAGAATGCTGCAGTGCGGTCGGGTCCTCGGGCGGGGGCGGTCGGGTCCTCGGGCGGGGGCGTTTCGGGTCCTCGGTGGGGGCGGTCGGGTCCTCGGCGGCGGCGTCGGTCCGGCGGGGCGGTCGGGTCCTCGGGCGGGGCGGTCGGGTCCTCGGGCGGGGCGGGTCGGGTCCTCGGTCGGTCGGGCGGCGGCGTCGGGTCCTCGGGCGGGCGGCGGTCGGGTCCTCGGGCGGCCGGGCGGTCGGGTCCTCGGGCGGGGCGGTCGGGTCCTCGGGCGGCGGCGGTCGGGTCCTCGGGCCGGGGGCCGGTCGGGTCCTCGGGCGGGGGCGGTCGGGTCCTCGGGCGGCGGCGGTCGGCCGCCGTGGTCGCCCTGTGGACCGTGACACAGCCGGGCGGCCGCCAGGTGTTCTACGCCATGGCGCCCGGGACGGACCTAGACGCCTGGTCGTTCAAGAAGGTGCCGATCACCACGTCTGCTGAGCTGAAGAACCTGGACAAGCACGCCCAGTACGCCATCGGGGTGGCCGCGCGCAGCAAGTCGGTAAGCGACGGGTCGGGCGCGACTTGGAGGCGTCCGGGGCTGCCGGCCAGGTAGCTCTGGCCGGCCACCGGCTCCGTGTTCCGGTCAGGGATGCGCTGGTGGTCTATGTGGTGCCACTTCATTTTGTTTCGGGTGTTAACACAGAACCCATAGTGTGTGGGGCGTGTTTTGCCAGGAAGGCATGCTGTCTTCGTTCCGTTTGTACGAAACCGAATATTACATGCGCGCCAGAATGTCCGTGAGCAGCAGTCTCACCAATGTCTGATGTGGCCGTGTCGACACGATTGCTGTTGGACTGTATTGAAAATTACACCACTTTTGAAATAAAAAGCCTTGGCTGTTCCTCGAACCTGACCCTCTCCCTGGACATGACCCGCTCCTAGACCTGGCTAGCGACTCAGACCTGACCCGGTCCTTGGACCTCACTCGTCTTGGACCTGGTCCGCGGCGTCTGCCCCCAGGGTCTGGGCCGTCTCTCGGACCTGACCCGCGGTGTCTGCCGCCAGGGTCTGGGCCGTCTCTCGGACCTGATCCGCGTGCGCGTGAAGCCAATCGACGTACCGCTGAACCTGCACGCGCTCAGCGTGCACGCGCACGGCATATCGCTGACGTGGCGCCGGCCGGCGCACCTTGACCCGCGCAACTACCGCATCCGCTACGACGCTGTCAAGGAGTTCCTCGACGCCGAGGGCGTAACACAGTCGCATCGCATCGAGCCGCGCTCGCTGATCCTGGACGCCAAGTGGTGCGAAAAGAGGAGCATCTGCCGCAAGCAGATCGAGGACCTGGAGCCGTTCACCACGTACACGGTGAACGTGACGGCCGTGCCCGACGACAACGGCTACCGCGCGCCGGCCAAGATCCGCGTCACAACTCAGATGGCCGGTAGGTCAGGCGCCAGCAGCGGCGGCGGCGGCGACGCTGCGCGTCTGACTGAGTGGGAGGAGTGAGGGGACTCTGCGCGGCAGACGGACGGACGGGAGGTGTTCTAGAGCGCGAGAATCGGCCCCAGGTGACAGATCGTCCGGGGCTGAGGCGCTTGTACGTTATGGCCCTCATTGTGAGATGGGAAGCCTAGTCAGCTATTTTCACTAGCCTTTTCTGACTGTGTTGTGGCGCTGGCGTGATCGGGAGGCTTGTTCATGTCACTGTCGTTGGCGATAGACGACCAACAACCGCTCAATCGTGCTCACGTGGAATCGGTACGTCGCTAGGTCAGCCCGATGGTCAGAGGGACGTGACCTGCACATGTGACCGCCGTTCGGTGACCGGCCTCCCTGCACAGCCAGACGACTGTATCGCTGTCAGCGTGGACTGTGTCTGACGCGCACGCCTTCCGCTGTCCTTGCCGTGATTGGTCTGTTGTACGGCCGGCCTGAGTGCCGTCTGCGCGTCTCTGCAGCGCCGCAGCCGATGGCGAAGCCCGACCCGTTGGGCGTGCGCAACCAGAAGGTGACGGTGACCCTGCCGTGCGTCTCGGAAGAGTACGGCCCCATCTCGCACTACTTTGTCGTGGTGGTGCCCGAACACGACGTCAGGGAGCATCCGGACTCGCACAGCACAAGAAGGTGAGCGGCGGCGGCGCGGCGGGCGCTGCCTCGCTGCAGCGCCCGCCGCGCAGAGCTCACAGCCGGCAGCGCGGCTCGAGCAGGCCCAGCTCGCGGCTGAAGGGTCGAACCGGGCCGACGTCCGCCCTCGCGCTGCTCTCGCTAGCAGCCACAGGCCGAGCGCAGCGGCCGACCGGAAGCGCGCATGTGGCAGGCGCCGCGCGGTCGGCACCCTGCCGTCGACGCCGGTCGGTCACTCGGCCTCTCCCTGCCGCCAGATGGTGGAGGGGAAGCGCTCCGAGCTGATGCCCAACTACCGGCCGTACATCACCGCCATGTTCCACCAGCGCAACATCCCGTACACCTTCGCGCTCGGGGACGGTCGCAAGTACGACGGCTTCGTCAACAAGCCGCTGGAGAAGGGCAAGAAGTACCGCATCTTCGTGCATGCCGTCGTGGACATGCCGGCGCAGGTCAGTGGGGGGGGGGGGGGGGGGCGGCTCGCGTGGCTGAGGCAGCTGAAGCAGGCGGCGGCGGGTGCCACTCCTCATTGGCGACTACGGCGCCGTGGCCAAGACACTGTCCGGCTCGGATACGTCTCTGGCTTTGGCCGGAAGAGGTAACCGACGGTTTGTTGCGTGGTCTTGAGCGCCGGTTTTACACGGCTGTTGAGCCGGCATATGCAGCGGTGCCGTCTGTGTCAGGTCTGTGGGGGACTGTGCGGCTGGGTTCCGTCTGTCGGCCTCTGTAGCGGCCGGGCATCTCATCCTGCCCACTGTGCTGTTGTCAATCTGACGTGACTTCCTCCGGCCTTTGGTAGCCGTCCGCGTCCAGTCCGTACTCAGAACTGCCCTGTCCACACTCCATGTGACCTGACCGGAGCCGTCGCCTCGTGCAGGAGCTGTTCACGTCCAGTCCGTACTGCCCTGTCCACACTTCACGTGACCTGACCGGAGCCGTCACCTCGTGCAGGACCTGTTCACGTCCAGTCCGTACTCAGAACTGCTCAGTCTGGACATGAAGCGGCCGCGGGCGGGCGCGTCGTACTCCTCGTCCAGCCTGGTCTGGGTGGTGGGTCCGACGGCCGTCGGTCTGTTGCTGCTCATCATCCTGGTGCCGTACATCGTCATCGCCGCTGGGAGGTGAGCGGGCCGAGCGTCGCCGCTCCGCTGCCGCGCGTGATTCGGTGGGACGGGAAGGCCGGACGCCCCGGAGCCCAAGGGGGCGCGGCGTGACGACTGCAGGCTGAGGCGCAGGCGGGGTCGTGATGAGCGGCTTGAGTTGGTGGCACGGCCTGCTGCCAGCGGTATTGGCGATCTGCGACTAGATATAGATCATACTAACCTGAAGCAGGGGCAACGGAAGTAGCCTTGACCATTCAGTGACCTACGTTTTGTACTGGCCTCTGGTCGTGCTTCCCGGTATGACCAGAGCACAGCAGCTGTGCTCAGCCTTGGCTTAGGTCTGCCCTGGTTGTCTGGTTAACATGATCGTGACCTGTCCAATGTCGAGCTCTCTAACGTTCTCTTCACCGGACCAGAATGGTGACCTGTCCAATGACGAGCTCTCTGACGATCTCTCCACCGGACCAGATGGGTGACCTGTCCATTGATGAGCTCTCTGACGTTCTCTTCACCGGACCAGATGGTGACCTGTCCATTGATGAGCTCTCTGACGTTCTCTTCACCGGACCAGATCGCACCGTGGCCGTTCCGGCCTCTGCTTCGGGTCAGACCGGCCTGCGCGGCCAAGATCAGCTGCATCTGGCACCGAGCGCGGGACTGACGTAGTCTCAGCCCACTTGACCACGCCCGCTCTGACTGACCGTGCCTGAGCTGGCGTGGTCTGACGTCCCCTTCCGCGCCAGGTGCGGCAGGCGGCGCCAGTTGCAGAGGTCGCCAGAGCCAGCCACCGTGATGAAGCCGCCGATGTGCGACATGGCGGCGCCGGCCAGCCACGCGCAGACCGACCCGGCCGAGGTCCGGCGCCAGAACCTCCAGACGCCGGCATGATATCGCACCCACCCGTACACGTTAGCCAGCTGGCCGACCACGTGGGAAGCGCTCAAGGCCAACGACAACAGCAAGTTCTCGCAGGAGTACGAGGTGCACCCCCGGGGGACTCGGGTTGCACGGTTTGCACGGCTCGCACGGCGAGGGAGTTGGGGCGGGTGGACGCGTTGGGGTGATCTGAGCGGCTCATGTCGGTATGGGGGTCATGCTGAGGGCGGCACGCTGTTGTCTGACAGAAGTGCGGTATGTGGTCCCTCCGCCGGCGCAGCTCCTGGACTCCGTCCGAGAGTGCGTCCCCAGGTCACCTGCAGATGTCGCTGCCGCTCAGCGACGGACAGTCTAGCTGCCCGTCCGAACGTCACCGACCTGTGACACGCCGCCTCCCGCCGCGTGGGCGAACGTCACCGACCTTTGACACGTCGCCTCCCGCCGCGTGGGCGAACGTCGCATTCTGTCCGGAGTCCCACTGACTGCGCCACTCCCATCGCTCTGTCGGCAGTCGATCGAGCCGGGCCAGCAGTTCACCTGGTTCAACTCCAACCTGGACGTGGATCAGCCCAAGAACCGATATGCCCACATCTTAGCGTACGACCACTCGCGCGTGGTGCTGCAGTCGGAGGAGGGGCTGGCGGGCAGCGACTACATCAATGCCAACTTCTCCGACGGCTACCTCAAGCACAAACGCCTACATCGCCACCCAGGTGCGTCTCGGCCGCCGGAGGAGAGGGGACATCGGCTTCAGCGAGGTTGTATGGCAGCATTTCACCGCTCTGGGCGTTCTGTTTATGATGGGAACTGTAGATGTACTGTATGGAACTGTAGGGAACATGATGGGACCCATGATGGGAACTGTAGTGAGTGCTGAGTCGTTCAAACGCATTTGTGTCGTCCCTTGTGAGGCTGGTATGCACTGTTGCCGTCAGCCACTGCTGGGATGGGGTCTGGATGTTTTCTAGGTGAGGCTTGTACGTCCTGTCGCCGTCAGCCGCTGCTGGGCTGGGGTCTGTGTGTTTTTGAGATGAGGCTTTTATGTACTGGCGCCGTCAGCCACTGCTGGGCTGGGATCTGGGTGCTTTCGAGACCACCAGTGGCTGAGGGCTGCTTTGTTTGAACCCCGCCGTACCTGAACCCGGTCGTGTCTACACCCCACCGTGTCTGACCCCTCTGTGTCTGAACCCCACCATGTTTGAACCCCGCCATGTATGAGCCCTGCCGTGTTTGACCTGGTTGTGTATGAACCCCGCGGTGTTTGACCGCACCACGGCCGGTGCCGCAGGGCCCGCTGCCCGAAACGTTCTCCGACTTCTGGCGCATGGTGTGGGAGCAGCGCAGCTTCACTATCGTCATGATAACGCGCCTGGAGGAGCGGGGCGCGCATCAAGTGCGATCAGTACTGGCCCACCAAGGGCACGAAGTCGTACTGGCCCATCCACGTGACGCTCACAGACAGTCAGGAGCTGGCCAGCTACGTGGTCCGCACCTTTCAGCTGCAGCGGGTACGTGCCGTCCCGTCCCGCTCCTCCCCAGTCCTCGCGACCCGCCCCTGGACTCTGCTGGTCTTGGTATCCCCCCGTCGTGATAGCAATCATGTCTCTTTGTCACCTCGCTCGTTCCGCACCGCAAAAGGCGTGTGGCTTGGTTGCTTGTGTGGGTGGCCAGTCATCGTGTGAAGTGGCATGGACCGTGTGCCGCATCCAGGCCCGTCACGCGGACCCTGTTTACGCTGTCCCTGCTGCTGGTGTAACCCGCGTGTGACTGGCGCCGCGTGAGCCCGCGTGTAACTGGCGTGATCGGCAGGCCGACTCGCTGGAGCGGCGCGAGGTGCGCCAGTTCCAGTTCACGGTATGGCCCGACCACGGCGTGCCCGACCACCCGACGCCGTTCCTGCTGTTCCTGCACCACGTCAAGGCGCTGAACCCGGCCGACGCCGGGCCGATGGTGACGCACTGCTCGGCCGGTGTGGGCCGCACCGGGTCAGTGGGCGGCCCGCTGAGCCACCGGCAGCCCCGCGACGGCGCCAAGCCGGCCACGGTGGGCCTCATCGCTCCGGCAGAGGCTCGGGTCGCGTTGCGGGCCGTGTTGCTTGTAGGGCTGTCCTTATGTTAGCCGTGACATCTTATTCACAAGTCGTTGGCGGGGAGTGGCGGCGCTCGCAAGTCTGGGGTTCAGTGACGCGCCGCCGCCGCTTGTCGGGCGGCAGGTGTGCGGCGACGCGCGCGTCCACGCAGGAGTCACGGCGCTGACGGCCGCCTCCGGACGGCAGGTGCTTCATCGCCATCGACAGCATGCTGGAGCGCATCCGCTCCGAGGCCACGGTTGACGTCTACGGTCACGTGACTTGCCTGCGAGCCCAGCGCAACTACATGGTGCAGACCGAGGACCAGGTGCGCGCCGGCTGAGGACACGGCCGCGCTCCGTCTCAGAGCGCGGCGCTCTGAGACGGACACTGCGGGTGTGGCAGAACTCCTAGGTTAACGCGGAACTCTTCGTCTGGAATGTGTTGGCCGTGTTCCGATGTGGTGGTGGGTCATGCCAGCGGTTGGCTGCCCAGTGAAAGTTCCGTTCGAACTGCGTCACCAGCATCTTCCCCGGCTGGTCTGCTCGCCAACCCAGGTCTGTCCTGATGCTGATGCTGGTGCAGGCTGTCACGTGCTGTGCTGGGCGCCGGCTCGGCCGGCCCCCCGCTGACGTCAGCCACGGCCCTGCCGCCAGTACATTTTCATCCACGACGCGCTGCTGGAGTCGCTGGTGGCCGGCAACACGGAGGGTACCGGCACGCAACCCGCAGGCCTTCACATCGCAGCTGCTTCCGCCGACCGGACCCGGCGACAACATCACCGGCATGGAGCTCGAGTTCCAGGTGCGTGCGGCGCGCGCCGAGCGGCGGCGGCTCCGTCTCCGGCCGGCCGGGCCGTCCTGGCTCCGGTCAGGCATGGTACCGGCTCCAAACTTGCTTTCATACGTCACGCGCAGTGAGCGCCCCGTGCCTTGCGTCCGTATATTTCTGAGCGTGTCTTTGACACTGGTTCCGGTGCTGATCACACCTGGTTCCCTAAAGCCGTGTTTATCACGTCATCACAATAGTGCGAGTATAAGTATATATAGATGCACCAGTAGGTCCATAGCAGAATGACCCGATACACCTGAGCCGGGCAAAACAGTGAACATAAAACGCGCTGACCGTGGCGGTAGAACAGAGAGGCAACAGACGTATGCTCTTTCTACTGCACCTGAAGCTAAACCGCAATCAGCACGCTGGAGCCGTGGATACCGGTCCCTCGGTGCGTCCGGAGAACGGACTGGGCCTTGGCGGCTGAGAGGAGTTCTAACTTCTCGGTGAATCACATGCGTGGACGCGCTGTCACTTGGACGCATTGTCACTTGTTGCCCGTCGTGTGGTTCCATAGCAGGTGCAACGGCGCGCCCCGCCCCGCAGGATCAGCACTGGACTGGTCCCGCTTCGCAGGATGAGCACTGGACTGGTCCCGCCCCGCAGGATCAGCACTGGACTGGTCCCCGCCCCGCAGGATCAGCACTGAACTGGCCCCGCCCCGCAGGACCAGCATGTACCGACGGCGTTCGCGTACCGAGCGGTGTCCGAGTACCTCATCGCGCTCGACCACGTCGAGCGTGGGCCGCCGCGACGATTGAGCGAGCGAGCCTGCCGGCCGGGCGCCTGCGACGGTGCCGACATATCAGGGCGGCGCGGCCGACTGCAGCAGCACCGCCGCCAAGGCCCACATTTCCCCTGCCCGCGACCGCCATACGTGACGTGATACGGCGGGCGGCCGGGCTCAGCCATGCGCACAAGGTGCTGTACACAAGGCCGCTGTACATACGCCCGTTGGCATAACGAGAGGTAACGTGCCGCGCCGCGGTGCGGTGCGCCAAACATGTGTAGGATGTTGTGGCGGCGTGCACGCTGCACATACCAGTGACGCCCGCCTGATGCATGTTCGCTAACCGCGTCCCGGGCTCCGCTGCCGAGTCGACAGCCGGAGCACGGTCCTGATCTTTCTTCTGCGTTTTAGATTATCTGTGCGCTGCATTTTGTCGGCGAGACGGTTCGAAGGGATTTTATTTGCACATGGTGTTCGTCTCCTCGTGACGTGTCGGCGGCTGGCGTCACGGCGACGGTGGCGGCGCCGCCAGGCCCTGCGTGCCGGGGGCCGCTCGTGCGGCCCGTGTGGTCGGGCGCCGCGCGTCCGGCTGCGAGCGGACGCCCGCGCCAGCGCCGGCGCCGGCCGCCCTGCCCCCGCTCCCCGGCCCGTCGGCCGCCCACACCCGATCAGTTTTGTAATAGCATGTTTCTACACAGACCTACATTGTATTTTTGAAGAAGGCGTCGTCTTCTGAGAACGCGTTGCTTGGAATTCAGGAATGTATTTCTGACTGATTGGCGTGATCCAGCAGGCAGTGCAAGACACACTGCAACAACACGAACGGAGCGGCACGAGTTTGCTGGCGGTGTTTCTCTCTCGGTTAGAGCACACCGACTGCGCGCGCTGTCGGTGTGCTCTAACCGACTCTCGACTATGGTGATCTGCGCGAGTTAGTCCGGTCGCACAGATGTGGGGATGCTAACGAAGCACGGTGGCGCCTGGAAATTTTCACATCTTGTTCTTGAACTTGGAGTTTTGTGCAGGAAGGCATTTGGCGCACGCAAAGGAACAAAGTGAGCCATTCGAGGAGCATACGGATCGAACCACAGAGTGACTGAGCTGCATTCAACATCTTGCGAAATAAAAGATGAACACGTTAACTCATTGTGCCGATTAAGCCAGTGCCATGTAGACCTTCTACACGAGTACGGGATGCGTGAAGCGCCACTCCGAACGAGCTCTGCATCTGAAGCACACAAACAGCGTGATTCTGAAAAAAACAAGTGAACTTTCCGGCGAGAAAATGTTCTCAGCCAACTTGTGCTAACTCATACAGACCTCCTGAATGATAAACAAAATGCGATGTTGGATTAAGCTGGCTACGCTCAACATTCTCATGCGCAGCATCCAGAAACAGTGCCTACCAAATAAATGACAGAGTTATCAAACAGCTATATCAGCCATCGTTCCGGCCTGGCCGACGGCTGCCTTTGCTCTCTGACCATAGACTAGTCTTATCACATTGATACGGGGGAGGGACACGGCCTCTCTGCGGCGCCGATGTGCGTGGCCTCGGGACACCGGACGCGTGCCAACCAGCTGCAGCAGCATCTCCACCAGCGCCAGCGCCGCACGGGCCACCAACAACGAGCCAGCCGGCGCCGAGGCTTCAGCACAGGCTCGAACATCAACCAGCGTCTGCGGACAGTGGACGGGGCGCGGCGACTGCTTCGGACGTGGGGCGGCGTGACTGCGGTCGGCCCGTCCCGCCTGGCTCCTGCCCGGCTCGCCCACGTCCGCGTTCGGCGGCGGCGGCGCGCTGCCCGTCGCCCGTCCGTCGGACTGCATTGGCAGCGGCGCCTCATCGGGACAGGATCACGCTCACCACCAGGATCACCCAGTTGGCGATCTTGTGGCAAAGCGGGCAGTCCGAGCCTGTGACGGGGAGGCCGTGATCGGCCCGGCAGCCGTGACGGGTGGCGTCCAGCACGCCCAGGACGTTCGGGGGACAGAATTAACATAAAACATGTTTTCATTGTTGTGATGATAACATCCAAATGCCGAAGGTGCTGGGCGTCATTGCTGTTACGTTTGTGATCACAACATAGCTCGTAACAATCACACCGCTTCACCAACGTGCATCGAAATCAATGGTATAGTATCTCAATGACCCAGCACGCACTATTCCCCATAGACCCGAGCTTTGGCTGTTCCGATGGCTTTCTGCAACACAATTTCTCAGACCACATCAGCTCGAACGCCCTCGATGTGTCTAATGACACCAATGCGCACTGGGACTCGAAGACAAGTGACAGGTGATACCCGGCAGCGACACGCACTTCAGCTAAATGTCCCCCTAGAGACGCCGTTCCCAGCAAAATGCGGCCCAGCTAAGCCGAAATTGAACCGAGAAGCGTTTGCGTCTCGCCATCTAAAAACCACGCCGAAAATTCGCTCAGAGTTCCGGCAATCAACGCAGCTATGAAGGGCGCGCCGCATGCAGTGGCAGGTGGCAGCGGGCAGGCCGGCCGGCGGCGGCTCCTTCCGGGGGCACACGGGTCTAGCGGCGACGGAGCACGCGCTTACTGGCGGCAATAGCGCCGACGACAGGGCGCGTGGCACGAACGATGGCAATATGCGCCGACAATGCCGACAGATGATGGCGATTATCTGGCGCTAATATGGTGACACGAGCCGTTCGCACACATCCGACAGTGGTGTGAGCCGCACGATCGAAGAGAAAGAAGAGACGCCGACAAAATCACTCCACAAACGGCCTTCGCTATAATGCAACAGTTCGAACCACACGTGAAAATATTTCGCTGAACGGTTGGCGTGGTGCGTTTGCTGTAATTAAGAATCTTAGACAAATAAATGCGAGCACTAGAATTATGCAAGCTCGCTAGGCGAAGAAACGCGGACCGATGCCTGATTTCCTGTCATGCGGGCAAGTGATATTCATCCTGGATGCCTCCCAACATAGTCAGTCTGCAGAACACATATCGTGGACAGAGTGCAATGGTTCTGTATCTGTCGACGTCCGCCGAAAACCAGGGCGAAACCTTGGCAGTCATGCGACCACGACATCGCCAGCTGCCATCAGCCGCTGCAGATCCGGGCCAACCGAAGCTGACCCGCACGCGCGGAGGATCAATTCAGCGTCCTGGCTACAACTGAGGCAAGCAAAACCCTCCTCAGCGTCATACACACGCATTAGGCTCATTCATTCACGTGCGACGGTGACCTGTGAAGTATAACCTGTACGCTGTGGCCGATGCCCGCCTACGCCGGCTGGTGCGAGTAGCGCGCTCGACAAAGACGGCACGCCGTGTCTGTGACCACCGAAGCATCCCCAGCTCCTCTGCACATAAGTGGAACGCTCGTCTGCCTAAGCCGGCTCGCGACCCGCTGCGGCCATTTTCGACGCTGAAGCCCTGCTCGCGCCACAATGACGGCGGCCGAGCCGGGCGCCCGGTACACGGTTCCACGCAGTGCACCGCGTCTCTTGAGACAGTTTTTCGGTCAGCGCTGGATGAGCCGTCCTCGACGCACTGCCTCCGCAACACCATCAGCGAGTATGAATACAGAGCGCCGGGCGGTGACTCCGGCAGATTGAAATGTGTGGCGGCTACGAGCGCCTGGCGTGCGTCGCCGGCGCCCTCTGTGGACTATTGTTTTTGTCGCTGTTTTCACGGCGGCAAAAGCGCCGGCCACGTCTCGTCGGCGAGGGGCACAGCTGTTGACAGGCGGCACACGACCTTGTGTCAACCTTCGAATGGGACGGCCGCTTCATTGGCGATACGCAGCCGTGCCGTGAGAAAAACGACCTCCTCTGAGAAGCCATTAAAGCCGAATTGTGAGGATAACTCATAATTCAGCGGTTTCGCCGCGGCCCCTGGCTGTCGATCTGGCGGGAGATGGGCGGGAGGGAGACGTCCCGGTGACCAGATGCTCGGAGCGGGGGAGACGCCGTGGAGCCTGTGCGGTACACCGAGCGTTGCCGGCCACCTGCCGACGACAAGGTCCTTCCCCTGACCCATGCCTGCCGTCAGCGAGGAGGCACCCCTGGCGTGGATGGGGCACAGCACGGTTTTTGCGGCGTGCGACTGTTTGGTGGGGCTGGTGTGACGCTATTGGACAAACCGGACTGCACGGGCATGGTAACAGTCTCGACGAGGGACTACCATTACCGCACTTCATTGATCATCAATGTCTGGGATCACCAGCAGGATCCAATTTTGCCTGCCGGCCACAAACAGCGGAAGGCGCCGGGCGCCACAGAACACCGGCGGCGGTGGGCGTGGAGGCGGCCGGAAGTCTTACTTTTCCGGTTGTTGGTGGTGCTGTCGAGCACATGCGACACCTCTGGCGGCCGGTCGCCGACGGCGCTGGCCTCGCGACTCTGCCAGTACGGCGGCTGCGCCAGGTCGATCTGTGCCGTGCACTTGAGCTTCATGGTGCCGCACTGGAAGTGGTGTGGCCGCGCCCGGAAGTGGAGGCCGGCCGTCACCGACTCAAGACCGCCCTTGTGGATGGTGAGCGGCCACAGCTTCAGGTGCTCCAGCGCCGCCTGGACGACAGACGAGCACGGATCAAAACGACGCCCGATTGTCTCCAGGACGTAGGGGGGGGGGGAGGACAAGGGGAGGAGAGGTGGCTCAGAGCGATGTCCGACGGCAGGCACGGCCGCCTCTCCAGGACGTGGGGGGGGGGGGGGGAGGAGGAGGAGAGGCGGGCCCACAGAGACAGTGGAGCACTCATAGTCAATAGCACGGTAGCGGCCGACCGGTCAGTGAGCATCTCCGCCCCCGCTCCCGTGAGCCCCGCGAGCCTGGCACTCGAGCTCCCCGGGCATCGGCGCCCGCGCTGCCGAGACTAAACACAGACAGCAGCGCCATCTCTGGGCTTAGATCTGAAACTCGGGCTCACCAGCGCACCACCCGGAGCCGACATCTGCAAGGTCGAATCCACCACACGACAGAAAGCACATTAAACAAATACACTTGTGAATTGCACTGCCGTGCGCAGTTGGCTTTCTAACATCGTGGTTCGTAGGACACCAAGGATTTCAGCCAAAATATTTTCCCGAAAAATTAGAAAAACTTTGAGATAATTGATGCTTACATATTTCATCTAAAGCTTGGCGATCATTTTTTTTATTATGGCCAGCGAATCTGATCAGACGGAACGCATCGTAGATTGCAGCATATGCCCTGCCAATGTTTCGATCGTGTTGTCTGTCTTCGTGTTGTCCGTGAGCAAGGCAAGGCACAAAGGCACAGGCAAGCAAGAGGACAGGCAAGGAAGACGCGCAGTAAGGCACCGCAACGGCGAAACTAGACGCTTGCTCTGCGTGGCTGGGTGGGCATCACTGGCGGCGTTCTGGCGATCACAGAAGACCATTTGGAGACCTGGCTTCATCGCTAATGAGTCGGGGCCTATAGGATATCCAGGATTTTTAATTTTTCGAGGGTGTGTTGGTCTTCTACGTTTCCAGCCTCATTTTGGAAGCTCAGTGCGTAGCCCCTCCCCAAAATGGAGTGGCGTAACCGCCGTCCGTTTTGTAGTGTGCGTACACACGGCCATAGGGAGAGGAGGGGAGGGATTAGGCCGCCACTTTGGGCGTGGGCTGGCCACCTGAACCGCAAATGGCATCTGAATTTGCGATCGACGTTGGCTCGGGAAAGGGCCCAACGCTGGCAGCGTGAGCTGTGACCACGTGTTCTTGTGCCTGATATGCCAAGTTATTGACAGCTCTGCTCGGGGTATTGTGAGATCATGCTCGTAATTTAAGGTAAGCCACTCTGAAAACCTCGTGCTAGTTACATCATTGAAAAAATTGAAAATGTGTTAAATGAGTATGTGAATAGCGTGACGAGCTGCACAAGCCGATGGCTTCCCCGGGCTCGTTGAGTAGATTGCGTGATTTGCACGCCTACGGCATCGCCGTAAACGGAGGACAGGCAAGGAAGACAAGTCATTCAGGCATTGTTGCGCGAGCGCGCCACGTGGGCTTTCCTCGCTTCCGCCACTTGGCTTGGCAACCATTCGCTGTTCGTTCACCGACTTTTGGAGGCGGAGACGGGCGAGGGCGAGTGAATTCTCAAGGGTTACAGGGTAGCCACTTGATATGTTAAGAGTTCTAAGGCTTGGCAGCTTGACGGGGGCTAGTAGTCACTTCTGAGTCGGATCGTTGCAGTAACCGCGGACTGGTGCCGGCTGCGTCTGTGTTACAGCAGTTGTAATTGGTGTTCCGGCCGCCGTGGCCAGCGCGGCCATACAGCGCCTGTGTAGCGGCTCAGTCCGGGGCCGGTGTTCACGGCACCGGATGCCTGCTCCCCGCGACTCAAGACCGAGATATGGATCGCCTGATCCCCGCTCTAACGTGTTGATGTGCGTGCTGACGCTAGTTGAGGGAACCGTCGGAGACCTGGCGTCAGCTTCGGCCGTCTTTAATTGTGATTTGATTGTGATTTGTGACGCATCCCTTTATATTGACTGAGCGCCGTCGCATTCGTCTGTCTTGCTATGTCTGTGTTAAACTGTAGGTAACGTCGGTCCTCGCCCGTGGTACCGATGCTGCGGGCGGTGTCCGGCCCGCGTCCTGTACTGGCTCGCGCCTCTGACGGCGCGCTCTTTCAGATGACGAACGCCGCTTTCGTTGTCACCGTAGGACCGGGCATGGTCTCGATCTCACATGGACACGTCCGTCTGCCGCAGTACTACAGCACCGTGTACATGGCGGGGCCGCATGGCTACGTCTCAAGGTCAGAGCTTTAGTTCCTGGACCGCAGACTGCTAGAACAGGGTGTAGGATTATTCACCAATTCACCAGACGTATAGGAGGTGCATGTCTGCGTATGCGTGCATTTCCAGAGAAGCTTTCAATAGATACGTTAAATTACAAAATATGCATGCTGCTTTAAAACACTCAAATTTATTACGTAAACGACCTCAACTCAACGTATTCCCAGAGGCGCCATATGACCAACGTAGTCTGTGCGCCCCAAAACCCAAATCATCATCATCGTTAGCATTATCATCATCAGCAGCATCATCATCATCAACGCATCCCCAGAAAATACCTGGGCACCAACTCAATGCGACGAGATGATATACGCCAGCATCTTCCACGTGCGCACAGCTCACATGACACTTCTTGATGTGCGTAGATTCGATTCAGCGTGGGCGCGATGTCACGCTGGCGTCCAGTAGCTGTGAATGGATGGGTTCAGCTGTTACTGCTCGCTGGTAATGACCTCAAACAAACGGTGAAGTTCATCAGAACTTGCGGTGGAGTACGTTTGAGAGCAAAACTATCCGTGCTGTCGGGTTGACTTTTAGAGAAAGTCTCCCAGCATCACAAAATCTGGAAAAGCAACCAGGCATTTGGACTTGTCGGATGGCGGTGACTGGTGCCGAGGCGTTCGGCATGCTGATTTGGCGCCACCGCGCAGCGTGTACCCGGACGGCGCCCCACCGCCAGCGCCCGCTGCTGCCGCCGATGCTGCCGTCCGCGCCGCTGCTGCCGACGTCGATGCCGTTGCTGCTGGCGCACCCGCCGCCGCAGACGTCGCTGCCGTCTGTGCCGCCGCCCGCAGCAGCAGACGCTGCCGCTGCTGCCGCTGCCGGCGTCACCTTCGCCGCCGTGGTATCTGTTGACGCCGCCACTGACCCCGGAGCCGGTGACCTGGGTCAAGCCTCGACTGGGCCGGGTCCACGTGGCCGACCCGCGCAAGTTGGCTGAGGTGCACGCATACGGCACGGTGCAGCCCTGGACCGAGGCCCTCTCTCTTGGTGAGTACCGAGTACGGGATGGAGAAAGAGAGAGGGGTCCTGTTAATCGCTGTTGCGTTCTGCGGTGAGGTGGTGGAACGAACCCGCTGTGTTACGAGTACATTTAACCAATGCGAAATAACGTTGATTTTAATTCCTGTCGGAGGAATGATCTGGGTGGCACGTAAAAGTATTGGACGAATGGTTTGGGACTCCAGGCGCATGTATGTCTGCCAGCGTTTTAAACGTCCCGTTACAATTGTGGGAGTGACTAAACACGTTAAATGGTCTGCGCCTTCGGCACAGAATGAGCGTTATGTGTAGACTCTTCGCCGACCGTCTGCCAGCGAGCGCGAAAATCGGTCTGGCTGGTCATAGGCTCGGTAATAGTGTTGGAAATCAAAAAACAATAAAAAAAAACTGGTAGCAGAGTGCAAATTTTCTGAAGTGGAGTACAAAAATATCCGATTGCCGTCGGTCATTACAATTTTATTTATATTATATTTGAGAAATAGCACTACAATGGGTGGTGCTCACCAAAAGCACAGCTTTTCATATACAGCAATTCATGTAAAAGCACTTAAGATGAAAGGAAACATCAGTGCTAAACATGGTACACTGAAACAACATGGTCTCATGCTCTGTACTAGGAAACACAGGTGCATATATATATATATATATATATATATATATATATATATATATATATATATAATATAATATATATGGGTTTGCAATTTATGACAGGCTGTGTGTGGTAACCGCCCTCTAAAACGGTGGGTGGTTACACACCGGGCTTCAACACCCTTCAACATGGAGGGTGACTACGATACGCACAGCCAGAGAGCAATGGTACACAAAAAATGCGACTGAACGTGCCCCAGACGGCCATCTACTTACACTCAACCACGATCACGCTACTCACGCTCCACCACGGTCACGCTACTCACGCTCCACCAGCTAACTGGTTTTAAAAGCGGCTAAACATTCATGTCCTCCACCTTCCTAACACATGAGGCCAGCACGTCACAGCCGAATAATAGAAAACAGGCAGCAAGCACTCTTAACCGATTTACCGAGCCAGGGCTAGTGCAACGCCTGACAGACCCGTCCAGGTCGACCAAAAGGGATCGGAGTCAGTCACTCCACTGACCCGGCGAATAAAACAATGTATTCATGGATTTTGATGTGCTGCAACCCATATCACTGCGAAATATGATAATCTATGTTGCAATTCATTGATGGTTCTGTCCTAATAAACCCTTCTTAATTTGCCGGGCCAAAGATATGGATGCATGTCATTCTGGTGTCCTGGTGTTTTTGATGGAGTGAGATGGCTGTCTCCGAACGTTTTTTTGACCATTTACAGCAACGGTTTTCGACTTAAAAGTATATTTTTTAAAGCCTGAAATACCGGCGTTTAATTGACATCCTGAAAGTGACAAATTTAACTTGACTTAAATCCCCAGCTGACATTAGATTTTGTGTACTCCGAATACCAGGAAGCTGGCCAAAATCCAACCACAGGACGGTTCTGCATGAATTCTAATAAGCCCTTCGTGATGATCGTGATGCCCATCTCTATACAGCTTCCTCCAACTGTTAACAAATCTGTTGAAGGGCATGAGCGCGAGCAGAATATGCTCTTCACAACATCAAAATTGACGACAGGCACGAGGAGGCGATGAGGCGAATTTCAGTCACGTCACGAGGAGGTCACGGGGAGGCGGAATCATTAAAACCAATTGGAGAGTTTTGCCATGTTCAACCTCCAAGCTGAGGTGGGAGGCGGAGCGCAAACCGCTGAATAGTTGATACGTTTCCGACGCCGAAGTGCGAATGGTTCTCTTATTTGCATTGCCACGACTCAGTGGTGGCGCGTGAGTAAGCGGCCGTTTGTGGTAGGTGCTTCGTTGTGTGGTTTTCTATGACCGTTCGTTGCATCCTTGGCAATTAATGCGGTTCGTCGTCAATGGAAGGTTAAGTTTGTTCGAGTTTTTCGCATTTCCATACATTATTTATCGTATACGTAGGTGGCAACACGGGCTGCTTGCTATTGGGCATCTTAGTCTGGTAGGTGCAAGATTTGTGCTCTGGCAGATATGAATGCATTGCTCATGATTGCTCTAACTAAAAAGTCTAACATTGCTCTAACTAAATCGGAAAGTACGTCTGTGAGTCGAAGGAAAGCCGTTTACGTTGTAGTGTGTCAGTTGGTAACGTGTTATTCTGTCATATTCTTGAAGTATGTACCCTGCTGACATGGGTAGCCGAGGGTAATTCGAATTAAGATCGGAACGGATCATGCGACGTTAGACCTGTCGCCGGGGTGCGTTTACATGGGCGAGACCGGATTTACGTCTAATTAACGGTCGATATTTCGATCTCGCTTAGTTCGTTTCACGGATGTTTGGTGAATGTGTTTGGCGAATGGGCGAAAACTGTGCTTTTGAGGCAAACTGAATAAAAAAGCCGGTACTCTGCGTATGGATGGCGAATGACAAGAGCCATGGTGGGCGGGAGACGGCTTTGAGGGCGATGGGGAAGATGGACTCTTCTGGAAAAACGGTCTGTGCGGGTCTCAGGCTTTATAGCTACAGCACAAGTCACCACTTAAAACACAAGAGTTGCGTGTTCAGCACTGCCAAATATGTCCCGTAGTTAGTGCTATATGAAAATGTTACTAGGGGACATGAGACATGTTAACATTTTGCATTGCAAGGAGCACGATCACCGAAATTTGCACAAAACAGGAAAACTGATAAACACATATTCCAGTGTATATTTCTGCTAGAGACGGTTTCTTTGATCACAGGTATTCAATCAAGAATGACAAGAAATTGAACTGGTAAATGAAACTATAAGCTGCTTCATGGCAAGGACAGAGATGATGTTCAATTAACATATGTTAGGCCATCCATTCATGACAGTAGCTGCAAAAAGTGCTAGCAAGGCTACTGCTTCCCATTCTGCAATGTGCACCATGGCTTGCTGTTCTGTCGAACATTATTCAGGATGACATTTAAGATACACCTGGAGCCTGTGACACCGAAATATTTGCTGCCATGCAATGGCTAGCAGGAAATCAGCATTGTCTTGTATTGGCCAGTTGCACTCACAAACTAGCCACAGCCTGATCAGGTGGGCCACCCAGCATCATGTCATCTACTTTGTGCAGCCCAAGAAACATATTGCCTACTCCCCCTCCACACTAATCCATTTATGAGCAGCTTGCAACAGTGAGCTAAGCTACGGAAATAACTCATGAATGCTACACAGTTAGTGGCAAAGCAGGGCATACCTGAGGGCCGCATTGCCATTCAAACTTGGCATGGACTGGCAAGTCAGAATGCAGCTACTTATAGTTATGGGCGCAAAATGACCACCACAGTCGACGCAACCGAAAACCAATGAACAACAATGCAGCTATTTGCCTTTTTGACATACCAGGGTTGAAATGGTGCTTTGATATCCTTGCAGTCAACAGCATTGGGCTGACATGGACTGATGGTAGGTCACACAAACAGCTGTGCTTGCACAGTCCAAAGATAATAATATGTGAACCAGCCCGAGAGCTGTGTCATGACGAAAGCAATCTTAGCTCAAAACCCATAACAAAGTATTCATTATGACAACAGTTGAAGGTGTCCGCTCCTTAACGACTCAAAGAAATAAATGCGTGCGAAGTTCTTGCCATTTGTTTCTTTCTGTTTCTTTGAGAAATTGAGACGGGGGGGATACCGATGTTATGGAGCTTGAGCGTGCCAGCGGAGGCTTGGGAGTGGCGTGGCGGTACCACCGGCACGCACGCTCGTCAACGAGCCGGCCGGGCCCCGGGGCGTCGCTAGCGCCGCTCTGACAGGCGGCCGTGATTCACGACGGGCGGCCGCTGATACGGCACAACGGCGCGCTCCGGTGTCACCGCCGAACGAGAGGCCGGTCGCGGCTCGTGTGGCCTCCGGAGCCCCTCTGCCATCGCCCACCGTCAGCCTGCCCTCTCCCCGGGGCCCGCTAGCAACGACGCGACGGAGCGTAGCGTGACGGCCGGTGCCGGAGCTCCAGGCCGCCCTCGGGCCGGACACTGGTCCCAGTGGTTGATACTAGCGTTTGTCTCCGGTTCTACGCACGGGTTGCCGCTCACTCTGTGTGTGGTGTCTGTCAGCGGCCGGCGTAGTTTCGCTCCCCTCGCCCTGCGATCGAGGGGACCCGCTTTGGTCGGTCCAGATAGTCCAGCAGGCACTCGCGCATGGACGGTGCTCTTGCGCTTATGCAGTCTGCGCTTGCATAGAAGGAAGACAGTTAATCGGCTCACACGCTTGCTCCTGGGTTGTCGCGGGCGGGGAGTCAAGCGCTTCAGGTCAGGTCATCAAACACGAGTTGGGGAAGATACGGGTGGGATCCCTTGCCGTTCCGTTGGACGCGGTGAAAATGGCGAGGCGCCTCCCCGTGGTGCCCACCGTTTCTGCCAGTGTGAGAGGCGGGCGACGCCATATAGCCCCAGCAGCTGTGTGCGTCGTGAAACTTCAATGACACAAATCGCAAGGGCAGAGATGTAGCTACCGATTCAGTTGTTTGGATGAGGGTGAGGGGGGGGGGGAGAAGGTCCAGTCCCCGAGTTTAAGAGGAAAGTTACGTCAAATGTGGGCTTGAACACGTTTGTCGCATGTCTTGAAGGTAGTTGTCGCCATTTTTCGTTTCTCAGCCCCACCTTAACCTATTTGGCATAACTAGACGCCTGAACGAGGGTTGACGAGCCCTAGTACCCAGCATAACAGCTCGTCAGCAAAGCGTAGTTTGTTTTCGCTGAGCCCGCTGGGGTATGGTGTATTAGAGCATTCCATTGGCGTTTCATAGGCAATGCTTTCCGTTCGTCAGGCCGCTGCCAACCGGTCGAATTCAGGCAACAAGATCCATTTGTCGGCACCGTGGAACCTGGCACTGTCACCAGCGCGTCATTTTCAGGTGTCGTGCTGCGTCTCGGGGGTTCGTCGTCACCAGCGGCGTCATTTTCCCAGTATAGTGTTGCGTCTCGGTGGGTCGTGTCACCAGCGCGTCATGTCAGTGTCGTGCTGCGTCTCGGGGGTCGTGTCACCAGCGCGTACTGTTCCAGTGTCGTGCTGCGTCTCGGGGGGTCGTTGTCAGTGTCACCAGGCGCGTCATTTTCAGTATCGTGCTGCGCTCCTCCGGGGTGGTCGTGTCACACAGCGCGTCATTTTTTCAGTGTCGTGCTGCGTCTTCGGGGTCGTGTCCGTGTCACCAGCGCGTCATGTTCAGTGTCGTTGTCGCGTCTCGGGGGTCGTGACGTGGAGGCTGTTCCACCCTAAGCGAGCGGGGGTTCGCGGTGCAGGATGCACCATGTCTCCGGTGGTGCGGCGCGGGTTGTCCCAGTCCTCAGCATCGCCCCCGTTTCTCCGCTACGTCTTCCGGTCGTAACTGCGTCGCCCTATACGCAATCGTCTTGTCAGGGTGCTGTTCGCCTCAGGCGTGCCGCCCCATCTTTGGCAAGGGCAGTTGGAACAGATGTACGAGGGTAGTAGGCTGTTAGGATTAGGGCCCCCTTCGGCCAGCCATAGCCATTTCAGGGATATGGGGTGAAGGATAGTGGATGCCGTTGGGGCAAAGCTATATGCACCTAGGGTCCCCTCCGCCAAACGTAAGCCTTCACAGGGACCCCTGTGCAGAATATGTGCTGGGCGCTCGAACGGGGCTCTCACCATGGCGGGCACTTACGCCCACTCGTAACTGGTGCACGCCTCAGTGGACCAGCTCGCTCGTTGCGGAGCCTGGTCGGATTAACGGGAGTGTCGCGAGGGTTCAGAATGAAGGAAGAGTGAGGATAATTGGGCGGTGACGAGGGTAGCAGGTTGCAGGTACGCCGCTATGTTGTACGTATACGCCGAGAAGGGGGCCGTATGAGGACTGCACATTCGGGGTAATTTGCCACGCGCTCGGGTGACCAGTTAAATACCCGCCGCTCGGGTGGGCGGAAGTCAATTTGACCCTCTCCTGAGATTTCAGAAAATAAGAGAGCTGGAGACACCAAATTCACTGGGTGTGTTGACCTGTATGCAAACTCACTTTTGTCAGAATTCGAGGTCTCTAGATCATGACATTCTGGTTAAATCAGGTCAAGCATGGCCCATCTTCAGGTTGGTGTCCAAAGGTCCCCCAGAACCTAGTCACCTGTTCTGAGCAAAAGGCCACGCGCTCATTTGAGGTCGGTGACCTTGTTTGGCCTTTTCAGGTAATGATCAAAATCATGCAAGAGTGTTCTGATTCTTGCGTTGAATAGGCGTTCAGGATTACGCTGGACAGCATGTTCCTTAAAAACAAAAGGCTGCTCCGGGTCATTTTAAGTCAGTGGCCTATTACGACGTTTCAGAAGTTCATGAAAAATTCATTGTTCGGTTCCTGTTGATAAATTCAAAATGAGTATAAAAAACTACGCCGCATGGCTAAACCCTATGGTAGCAAAGCAGGTTGGTTTTAACCTTGGTCTGACCTTCATACCCGGACGCTGGTCACTGGGATTTCTCCGTTCAATTGTTGTATTGCCTTAGAAGCGATCTCAGAGATGTGCGGCTTCGTCTAACATTCTGTTGTTGCATCAGATGGAACGATTCCCTAGAAATTGTCTTTGCTGAATCCATGGCCTGACTGACCTGCCATAGGTCAGCGACCTGACAAGATGCTTCCAAATTTTGGACACCAAACGATCCGCTATCCAGATGTCCATGGCCATGACAAATTTGGCGCGGTTACGCTGCGCCGTTCGTAAACCATTCCGGATAACCTTCGTAGGGTCAAATTGACCCTCCCATCCACCCGGACGCGCGTTTATATATCTGTGGTCTGTTATCCCTCACTGGATGCTTCCTGTACCCGCCAGTCCACATTGCACCCGTTTGTTCATCGAAAATAGTTGTTTTCGCCAGGGGCCGCCGACCCCTGTGGCGGCCGGCTGGCTGCCGCCCCGCGCTGTCCGCTGGCTAACAGGAGCGCCCTCGCCTCCCGAGGCCGGTTGTGGCAGCGCCCGGTGCACGGTAATCGAGGCGGGCCGCTTGCTAACAGGAGCGCCCTCGCCTCCCGAAGCCGGTTGTGGCAGCGCCCGGTGCACGGTAATCGAGGCGGGCCGCTCGCTAACAGGAGCGCCCTCGCCTCCCGAAGCCGGTGTGGCAGCGCCCGGTGCACGGTAATCGAGGCGGGCCGCTCGCTAACAGGAGCACCCTCGCCTCCCGAGGCCGGTGTGGCAGCGCCCGGTGCATGGTAACCGTGGCGGACCGGACGGCCGTCTGCCTTCGGCTCGTGTTGACAGTGCGCTCTCGTGTCGGGCACCCCGGAGGACGGCGCAGGCCATAAATTATCGGCGACTAATTGCGCGCGAAGGGGACGCCCTGGCCGGCCGGGCGCGCCTGGTCTCCCCTAATGTCCCGCCATTCCTGCCGTGTCGCCGCGGCCGAGTACTGGACGCCTGGTCGGGGTCCCTCAGTGGGGTGGGTCCTGCAGTGTTTAAGAGTGGAAAGGAACGCTGTGAGCGGATGACCGGGAAACTTTACACCCTCCCCCATGTTTCAGCTGCGCCATTTGTAACAGGCGGTGTCAGGGACTGTAACGCACGTCCAGCCAGCGTTGGATAACAGGATCAGAGGCCCTGATGGTTATGAGGCTCATGTTGTAACGATTGCTCCTTGAATCAAGCGCTGATCGCTAGCGGTTGATTTCTGGTGTTAATTGAATTCCCAGAGCCTGCAATCAAGTTCCTAGTATGGGAATCGGTGCCCCTGCGATGACTAGGGCGCACACAAGCCATATATATCGAGGAGCTTGCCAACGCGCGTCGAGCATAGCTACCAGTCTTGTGCTTACGCACTTATGTAGTGATTTAGCTGTCATGGGCGTAAAATGAGCTAAGTAGTCGGCTCGCCCTGAAATCCCAATCAACAATATCAATCAACAACGGTCAGCTCCTTGCGGCGTAGCGGTATCAGGCTCCGGAATGCTTTGTCGGCCGAATATGAGAGCAGAACTCCAGGGGTTCGCGCGGTCAGGGCAGCGCGCCCGGGGCCAGCTGGGACCCGGCCTCGCTCAGGCGAACACCGGTGAGGGTGAGTCGAGTAAAAAATCGTAGACCACACAACTCCCATCCACGTACTGAAATGATCCTCTTTATCCCATACCTGGTTCCAGCGTTCGTAGGGCGGGACGAGTTTTTGGGGCTTCCACGCGCCTCTGCGGGCGCCTGGAAACAGAACACGCCCTCAGAAGTCGGCACCGCCTGTGTGATTCGAGCGCGTGAGCGGCAGGCGGCGGGCGGAGCCGCTCGGATCCTGCGGCTGGTCTCAGCCCGATCTTGTCGACGCCGAGACTGTCCGGGGGAGAGTCCGGTGCCGACACCGCCCCGGGGTCGGGCACCTTGCCCCGAGGCTGCTTCCCAAGTTAGCCGAGTCTCAATCGCCGTTGTAAAGAAAGCAAATATCACGGCACATTACGACTTGCTAACGTAATCAAACACTGCACAATAAATTCCTGCCCCCTGGGAACGTACCGTTTCGAGCAACGGCGAATTTTGTCGTTACCTTATATACCTACCTTACCTTATATACCCATTGGATAGTCGAATAGGCTCGTCAGTCAACAGATCACGGTCTATCCTGAGGCGTACACTGCCACAGCTCGCACGGTAGGCAGCCTGCGGACTGGAGTCCTCAGTCGGGTGACAGTGATCGGCCGCTGCAGAGCTGCGTTGCTGCGTTGTGCGTTGCTGCGCAGCTGCGTTGTGGGCGGAAACCAGGTCGCATATCGTAATGTGCCGTGATATTTGCTTTCTTTACATGGGCGGTTGTGATTCGGCTTAACTTGGGAGCCAGCCTCGGGGCGGGATGGGCCTTGTAGCGCTCAGGAGGTGGCCGCGGCCGGCAGCGGCGTGCTGACCGGCAGCGAGCTGACCGGTGACCGGTGGCCGGCGGCGGCTCGTGGCGCCGCCCCGTCTGCCGCCTCTGCCAGGCCCAGGTGCTGCGCAGATGGTCTGCGGCCCGGCTCGGCCCGGTCCGGTCCGGGACGTGCCACGTGGCTGTATCCCAGCACCAAGCGGCCGGTGGCCGTGAGGCGCCGGGCGGCGATCAGACGCGCGGACGACCCCACTCTAGAGCAGGGGCGGTGCCAGCCGGGACCCGACCGCGCGTGGAACGGGCGCCGCGAATTGCGATCGGCGCTGTCGCCCGTCACTTCGTTCCCATTGCGACATGCAAAGCGATGCGGTCCGAGTGGGATACAGTCCGACGACACGCGGCGTGAAACCTGGCCTGTTTTCTGACCTGTTGCGCGACTAGAACGGCTGGTTCAGCCCACTTCGTTGGGTTTACGGCAGACAAGCCAGTTGTAAGCGAATGCTCCCATTCGGCGGGGGTGGGGTGGGGGTAGGGAGGTCTGTCTGGAGCGAGCGTTCGGCGTCGGGTCACGCCGGCGGAACATGACGCTGTCCTGTAAGCGGTCCTCTCGTATGGCTATTGGGCTCTCAGTTGGCGAGGACGGGCGGCGGCTGTCGACTCCGCGTGGGAACCCGATGCCTGCCGGCCGCGGTGCTGCGCCGTGACACGAAATGTGGTCTGGAGGAGAGCTGCGCTGGAGTTGGCGTGGAGACGATGTCAGCTCCGGAATGTTACATGATGGGGGAAGATGGATTGAATGAATTTCGGAGACAAAGGTGTGGATATTAAGTGACCGCCGCATTCGACACCCCCGAAAACCCCGATACTACTACGCCCGGTACACGCCATCCTGTGTACCCCCGCCCTGGAGATGTGGAAGTGACCAAAATGGCCACTTCTACCAGATTTGATGAATCACAAGCAAAATAAACACTTCATCACCGATCGGATTAGTCAATACAGTGGTTCTCACCACCGATTTTACGAAGTCGCTCACTACAATACCTACTTACGTCACCAAATACACCAAGGAAATGCCTAGAAAGAAAAGCTCACCAGAGTGGCTGAGCCTCCACCAAATGGGTGAAGCAAACCACCAAGATATAGTGGGAAATCAAGAATTTGCACCAGAGTATAGGAAATTCAGCCCACCAGTTAAAAAACAACCGCATGTTAAACCAAACAGGCATCACATTAGGAATGGTTTGGGACACAGACGTCATTATTCACCTTGGAGTTGCGATGTAAGAGCGACTCGCTGACTAGCATTGAGTTTCGTACTTACCTACACATCCAGGGGCGTAACCAGCTGGTGGGTCGGGGGCGGGGCGGGGGGGGGGGGGGGCGCAGGGCACATCTTCCGCTAGGCCTTGAGCGACCTTCGGGATTATCACGGGCCCGATTGGAGGACCTTGAGGGCTGGCCGAGGAACGACCCGGGGCGGAGGCCGTGCCCTCAAAGGTCAGCCAAAGGGACTCGTCGCGCATGTGAGAGGGTCCCCCTAACGACAAAGGTGTCTTCTAAATCCGAGACCACCGATGCTGAGCGGTTGGCTCTTAGTCGGCTTGAACACTGGAGTTCCATTTACGGAGCAGTGACGTGGCCAGTGTCCGCATTTGTTACTGAAGGCCTCCTGCGTTGACCGGGACCCCTGGAACAAGGTGACTCGCTGTATCAAGGCTCAAAGTGATTTACAGGGGAGCCTGTGTCGGCAAGGGGCTCCTAGTCGACCAGAGACACATTTACTGAAAAAGAACAGGACGGGAACGGGGAAGTGAGATAGCCATTTGCGTTGGTCGAGTTCCTCGTTGCCTGGCATGGAATGGAAATGTTCTCGGTGAAATGGTCCACAATGAGACAAAAGAAGGGTCTGGCCAGTCATGAACTTTACGACCGGACGGGGGCTGCCCCTTCAGGGCCTCTGAATTTAGTCAATTGTGGTGATTGTTGCCTTGCCCATGTCCCTGCCTTTGCCCTCGCCATTGCCCTTGCCGTTGCCGTTGCTCCGTTGCCGTTGCCGTTGCCGTTGCCCTCGCCACTGCCCTTACCCTTGCCGTTGCCGTTGCCCTTGCCCTTGCACCCCTTGTCCGTGCCCTTGTCCTTGTCCTTGTCATTGCCCTTCCGCCCGTATCGGTGGTTGTAGCCCCCCATGTCTGGTCGGTTTACTATAGCAGATTTTAACTGGCACCAATGGTGACGACTCAGCCTTTTGGTGATGAACTGCCCTTTCCGGCTGGCTTCTTCAGTTGATGATCAGGGTGTGATCAGGGTGTGTAATGGAATTGACCGTCCTGGTTGTCAAATTAATTTTGGTTCTGTTTATAATCAGAGCTATTCATTGCTTCTGCTTAAATTCTAACTGGGACTTTCACTCGCTCGGCCTCCTGACGTACAGACATAGGTAAATTAAAATTGATTGGGAAGCGAGATAGAGAAGCGAGCGTAAAAGTAATGACCGCCTTTCGTTTCGACCTGGACAAGCCCTTGAAACGCAGCATGCGAAGGCAGCACCGCCAGGGCAACTTATGTTAAATTTGAGGAAGACGCTGGCGGTGGCATTGTCTCAGTGCCGTGCTCTGTTGACGTTGGTGTTGGCGAGGATCAGAGTACAGGGTCAGAGAGCAGCCAAACCTGTTGTGCCTGATATGTGCGGCAGGTGTACTCGCACCTAAATAACATGCATATGTTCTCCGAAGGACAGCACGTCAACACGTGCTCAGTTCGCCACGATCTTGGTAAATGGAGGGTGCTGCCCAAGGGTGATGTGCTACCTGTCCAAGGTGGTGTGGTTGCTTTAAGTAGGTGACCATCTTTGGACCAGCCATGATGTCACCTAACTACTAGCAAACGAACGTCAATTGTGATAATCAAGCTTTCTTTGTGCGTAACAACGATGACAATATTGGGCC
Organism: Pollicipes pollicipes; assembly: GCF_011947565.3. Lineage (NCBI taxonomy): Eukaryota > Metazoa > Arthropoda > Thecostraca > Pollicipedomorpha > Pollicipedidae > Pollicipes > Pollicipes pollicipes. The sequence continues at coordinate 1,084,860 of NW_023597054.1, forward strand.
GATCAATTACACGCCGCTTAAAAAGCGTTTGCTATTTTGTCTCTACTGTGCGTCGTGGGTTTTCCTTCAACACTGGTGTCTAGTCTTATGCTTCAAAAACATGAAGTATAGCTTTTGCACTTGCTGTGGTGATGCTGAAATGTTTCTGCGGTGGAACGAATAGTGGTTGGCTTTTGACGTTTCTTGGAATCGGTGTATGCTCGTAGATAACGTTTCCACAATAGACCATTTCGCCTCGGCCCGATTCCGTCCACGCACCTTCCGACCTTTCGCAGTACACGCAGTGCCTCTTGCAGGCAATACATTTTCCAATCGAGTCGCCGAAGCAACGAACGTTCATTACACTACCCCTTATTGTGGCCGGCGTGCCTGTGACCTTGATTCGTCCCTTTCAGACAACGGCTTGGTGGCTGTGCACGTGCGGCACGAGTCCTATACGGTGGAGCCCGCCTTCCCAGGCCCGATATGCGTGCTCTATGTGAAGGACCCCGCCGGCGTGCTGCACGTCTGTGTACCCATCCAGGAGTTCGGCTCCCAGGTGGAATAGTAAGTGCTGCCACCTATATGGCCGCCAGTGCTGCACCAATATGGCGGGTCATGTGGTCTCACGGGCGGCGGGGTTCCTGACAAAACTATGTAGACCATGTTGGTATGAGTTTGTGGTATAGATTTAGCATGTCTCAAGTTCGTCGGGTTGAATGAACGAAGGTCTTAATTACTAAGGTAAAGGATGCATGGGTTGAAGGCGGCATGGTGAAATGTTCGTCGGGAAATACTCAATAATGAAAATGTGTGCGTGCGCAAAAGTTCTAAATGGGGAAAGTCACAAAAGTTTCGTATGACGGGAGCCCGTACGAAAAGGTTTGTTGGCCGATATAATAACAAGTACCCTAAGTTCTCGCACAAATGCTCGGCAGAGGTAATGTGTGATAAAAGCATGTACGTGCGCAAAAGTTGTATGCAGATGCACAATGTAAGTTCGCATATAGATCGTCCTTTGCATGGGGCCTCGGATGAAGTGTCACTGCGGGCCCGCGATACCGGAGGGCGGGGGTATGGGGGGGGGGAGGGGCGTGCGACCTTCCTCTGGCTGCGATCTTCCTCCTGTGGCTGTTCATCCGTGGTCGTTTGCGAATCGGGCCATGCGCCCGAATTTGACTCTCAAAGGATTTTTGGCGAATACGGTTCCTTTCACGTATGTACCAAATATCATGTGCAAAGATTTGCTCACGAAGTTACGTTCATTGTGAATTCAGCCGTGGGTGTCAATATAATTTTTAAAACCCTTTGCTTAAACGACTTCTCCATGCGCTCCGTAAACCGATGCGAACATTTGCCCGTACAACGTTTAGGATGAGATTTTGCGTCTGTTTCGACACGTAACGAACTATTTAAAACATTCGCGTGCCAACAATTGCATTTTACGTATGCACGGTCTTTCCATATGAACATGCGGCGTGCTGTGTGCTGCCGCATGGGGCTGGACGTGCGTGTGCTGCCATCTAGTGACGCGCTCTGCGATGTTGCCAGGTGGCGGCATCCGTCCGTGTCAAATTTTGGATTCCTCTTTCTACGCCCTCGACGGACAGTTTGCTTCGAATGGCAGGATGTTGGGGTTTCTTGTTTCGAAACAGGGTGATTTCTGGGCATCACAGGCAGTGGAGTAGGCATGGGCACAGGAGCCCCCCCCCCCCCCTAATTCCTTAGATCCTGAGGTGCCCGAAAGGCCGCTCGCGACCAGCGAGGAAGTGCCCGATTTGAGAGCCCGGGGCCCGGGAGACCAAGGGCCACGCAGGAGCCGTGTTCCGGTTTTTTTTTTTAGCTGAGCGGGGCTTTCAAATGTCAATGAGAAGGCTCTTTGCGCCGATCCGGGGCCCTTTGAGTCGAAGAGGGCTGCTTTAACGGTAACGTATCTCTAGCACCGAACAGTCGGCTCCGTATCGGTCCGAGCCTGAGGGCCCTGTTTCGAACGGGCACTGAACGGGCCCCGTTTCGGTTGGTGTTCACAGTTCCTAACAGCGGCCCCGAGTCGGCCAGGGGAATATTTGCTGAACAGGGTCGGGGACGGGACCCCAAATGCTAGAGGGCCTGTCGCGTTGGTCGGCACCCTCGGACAATGCGAGAGGACTTAAAGAACGTACAGCGAGAGTCCACAATGAGACGATGGAATTGCCTGGTATCAAGGTCTCCAGTACCGAAGTGCAGTACTCTTCATCCAATCTCAGCCAGCGGCTCGGAAAGCCGAACTGGAGTCTTTTTGCTTATCACTGGACTGCACAGCTTCGAACAAATAATATTTTTGCCTCAAGAAAACCCTTACGTTCATCCGGAGCCAGTGGCTCGGATCAGAGGGCCTCCCGAGCCAGGGAGTTGCCCGATGCGCGGCTGATTCCTCTAAGGGCTTCTAGATCGACCAGGTGACCCCGCATCGCCAGCATGGCAGCCAGTTAGCGTCCTGCGTGGGGACAGAACGGTCCTTCAGCCCCTGGCTGCGAAAGCTTATGTGTTCCCTAGTGCTTTTCAGGGCGCCGCTTGCCCGCAAAATGTATGGGGTTTCCATAGTGTTCAGTGAGATCAAAATGAGGTCAAATGAAAAGGGTCAACTCATATTGCAGGGGTACGTCTAGCCTTTTTTCAGAATCAAGATGAGAAACAAATCACGTTTTGTGCCAGCGCACTCGCAATCAGAGGGGGGGGGGGGGGGGTTAAGGACACCGGTGACCGGGGCTGTGGTTTCCAACAAACCGAGCGGCGTTGGCCGCTGCATTGGACTGCGGTTGGCGCCGAGCGCGCGAGGACGGCCCGTCGTGGAATAATGATTCCGAAAGTCGTTAAGCATCAATTCGCCACCATTCAAAGATAAGCTGGATAAGCTGGGCGCCATTTCGATCATTGCAGTCAGCGCGCCTCAAAGCCCGAATCATCATTATCATCCAAAGATAAGGCTAGGACGTGTATTTCACCCTATACGATTTTGGGGTTTTCCTCTCAACAGATCGACAGTTTCAGCAGCACGAAAATAGAGACTCCGCCTTTACTTGATGATAGTGGCCGGGCCGACGCTGCGCGGCCGATGGCTGCAGCACGGGACGTCAAGGTTTTGCTCATGTATACGAGCGCGCGTCGTCAGACCTATATTGCACAATTTTTCCCTACCCATTCTGAAGGCAGGTTGATCATTCCTGGACGATAATGAATAGGCCATGTTAATAAAAATGTGTGACTACAACTCCATCTACATTCGGTGCCTTTACGGCTTTCTCAATACCGCTGTATTGGGCGCCAAATGACCCCGGCGGTCGGAGCGCGGGAATACGCCAATAAACAACACAAATATCGCTGCATGTTCCAGAAAAGTGCCGTCGAAGCCCCTGAGTGACATGTCCCCTGCTGAGATGAGTCGGCCGAACCGTTGTGAAGTGAAAAGCACCTCCGGGTTGCTGTCGGCCTGGTTCCGTCAGTTAATGATTGCAAACTGAAAAAGATTAACATCTTCCGGCGTCCTTTTGCTTCTGTTTCAGTGAGCGAAAATTAGTTTTAAAAAATCGAGTCATGCCCTCTTGAAATCCAGTGCGTTATCCAGTGTTCTTGTGTTCGTGGCGGGGGGTGGGGGGTGGGGGCGAAGGCGGATCGAGAATGTCTTTCACCAGCAGGGCCTTTTGTCAACCCTGTACGCCTCCCCTCCCTCCCCCGGCTGCGGCCCCTTCACCAAGACTGACCGCGCCCCTGATCATATGACTTCGCGTTTTCAAGCAAAGTTCCCGGGGTTGGAACTGAAAGTGCAATGCCGCCGCTCCTGTAATGGAAGTGGTTCAGTAACGGACACAAACGTAAGCGGAACACATGGGGCTACCCATAACATGCACTACTGGCGAAAGTAAGCCGATTGTAAGCAGAACTAGAGCTAAAGAAGCGGCGAGATGATTAGATAAACGTAGCGTCTGTTGAGCGGTTCCACGGACAGCTGCCGTGTCATCGCGGAACTCTGTAAACTGGGTTGGGGAAGGTTAGCTTGTGTGGGAGGCCCGGCGATGATACAATCTAATGCGGTCGCCACCCTGACCGCAGCCTTTTCTAGGCGTTGTGCCATCGTTAAGTAGATATGTCAGAGCTAGTGGTGCCGCCGTTTGGGAAAACCGGCCGCCCGAAGACAAGCGAGTCACGTTTGGCCAGGGAATCGTCAAGCGGGAGTGCCACCGCGTGCCTCACCCCGAGCGCGCCGAAGGATCTCGAGCGCTCCTATTTGCATATTTTGACGCACAGTGCGATGTCTCATCCTCGGTATCTTCCGGTATCCTCACTTCTGTTTTTTTCCCTTTTCACACGAAGCATTTGGCCATATGAACGAGGAAAGTAGGAAGCGGCGATATGTATGCCAGAGTAAACTGACTGGATGTTGAATGCGAGGGCCGCCCGAGAGCAAAACGGGGGAAGGGGAAAGAGCAAATGCTTCGTGATATTTTTCCAGCATAAGCTATTTATTGCCATCTTCCATCGTCCTTTGCGGACTTTGGGGTTGATTTGGACGTTGCAGCAAAGGGGCCTAGAATGACGTCGGGAAAGTGGCCAAGGCCCTCTAAGGAGATACCGAAAATCGTTGACCATCAGAGCTAGTACAGAGTAGTTTTGTTCAAAACTGCCATTACCTCACTCGTTTGAGGGCCCAAATAACACCAATTTTACGAGTGCCTGTGAAGGTCATGCCGTACGCTGTGATAAGTTGTGATAAACTTTGTGGTAAAATGACGTGGTCGTTTTGAAAGGTGTGCCAAAGTCCATTTAAGTGATTTTTTCAAAAGCAGTTATCGAATGAATGAACGATGGCTGTAATGGATGAGCGAATGATGCATGGCTCTGAATGCTTCCTTTACTGTTTCATGTTGCGAGGAATAATGCAGTCATGGCCATCTTGTAATTGTGCTTATCTAAAGGGGTGCATTGTTCAAAGTACTTCCACCTTGCGTTACTTCCTTCCGTTGCGTGTCGCGCCGTGGCTTTCCCGCGCGGAGCTGGAGGGAGAGGGGGCTCGGGCCCGCTGTGGTTTACCGTGGTGTCGCAGGCCGCGGGTACACATCGGTACATATGTCCAGTCGGGTCCAGTCGGGTCCGAGCTGGAGATGGCATCCGCCTACAGTTCTTCGTTGTCATCGTCATTTCAGACTGTCCCAAGCGTATCAGTTGATCTGACTGTCCCGGACGCCATACTGCCATACTCGTATCAGTTGACCTGACTGTCCCGGAAGCCATACCCGTATCAACTTGATTGCCCCGGACGCCATACACGTATCAGCTGACCTGACTGTCCCGGACGGCATACTCGTATCAACATGATCGCCCCGGACGCTGCACACGTATCAGATGGCCCCGATTGCCCCGGACGCTACACACGTATCAGATTGCCTGGTTGCCCCGGACGCCATACTCGTTTCAGCTGACCTGACTGTCCCAGACACCATACTCGTATCAGTTAGCATGATTGCCCCGGACGCTATACACGTATGAGATGGCCTGATCGTACCGGACGCCACACTCGTATCAACCTGATTGCCCCGGACGCTACACACGTATCAGATGGCCCGATTGCCCCGGACGCCACACTCGTATCAACCTGATTGTCGCGGACACCGTACTCGTATCAGTTAGCCTGATTGCCCCGGACCACCATACTCGTATCAGCCTGATATTCGCGGACGCCGTACTCGTATCAGCTAACTTGATTGTCCCGGACGCCATACTCGTGTATCAGTTACCAGATTGTCCCGGACGCCATACTCGTGTATCAGTTACCAGATTGTCCGGACGCCATACTCGTGTATCAGTTACTTGATTGTCCCGGACGCCATACTTGGTCTTCAGCGCAGTTGCGGTTTGAACTAATTTATGGACTCGGAAGCTTCCGTCCTTAATCACGGCGGGCAGAAAGTGACGTCGGACTTGTTTTACATTTCCACGTATAAATTGACTGGGAAGGCTCATCATCATAGGTGCTTTGTTTTGGACTGGTCTGCGTACTTATAACGTACCCGTACTTGTTGTGTACTTGTAACGTTATGCAGCGGGGAGAAGGCGACCCCATCTTCGTTTTCAGCTCGCTGCTCGGATCAGAGTAAGCGGGTAGGTCCCACATGAGAAGCGCAGAAGTAATGCCAGTTGGAGTACTGGCGTGTGTGTCGTGATGAATATCCTCTTGAGACTCGCGGTATCGCCTACGTCGCGATGGTGGCATAGGTGGTCCAGGTTTACAGCCCTCGTTCCCGAGGTTTCGAAATCAGTCATCCTCTCTGCCAAAGAAAGCTTCCTCCGTTTCGGGACTCTCCCTTTAACCTCGCGAATTCATGCTGTCATGGATGCAAAATCACCCCAGCTATATTCGCCGTCCGAAGGCGCATGGCCGAAGGCGGTATTTTATGCTTGCTTTGCTTTATGCGATGCTTTTTGGCCTCTGAACGGCAGATATTTGCAGAGTAAGACCCTACTTCGTCACGGACCACTGCTCTGGGAGCTACGGAGTCCTGGCGATGTCGCGCATCCACTCATGAGATCAGGGGACGCCGCATCCATGCCTGGCCAATTAACATAGCCGTGGGTGAGGAATGCGGCACCTGGACAGCAGCCCGCGACGACTGGGACAGCTCTGGGACCCTCACGCGACTAGATACACGGCCCTGATTAATGAGAACGCTGGAAAACGGTTGTGGTGCGGCCGGTCGGGGGGCCCGCAGTGGACGCCGCCGTGTCCGGCCCCCCGCCGGTCCGGTTACCGATGGGGGGGGGGGGAGGGGGGGGGGGCAGGCGCGGCCTTTTTTTTGGCCAGAGCTTAATTTGACGCCTTTTCCCGCGAATAGATGTCCGACCGTGGGAAAACTGCAGACCGGACCATTGTGAAAGCGGTACCAGTCATGCAAGCGATTCCCAGTGTTGAGGGCGCGTCAGTTCCGGGTGTTGTGTGCCACACCGGTTCTGCGACGACTGGATTTCTGGGTCTTGAGCTGGCGAACAGGCATTTCACCGAAGCTTTGGAAGGGCCAGAGTTTAAATCGCGATTAGGATATTATTGCGTCGCTGGATTTTTTTTCTGGCTTACTTGTCTTTTCGTGTGATGTCGCACACCAATCGGGAAAGGGAGCACGCATTTTCGGTTTTGCGATGGGAAGGGGAAACATTGCTGTCATGGTGCTGGAAGTTTTGTTTTTAGTTGGCCCGTTTGTAACGAGTACCTGTGTGTATATATTGCTGGAACGCCACAGTGTTTCTCGTTTTAGAAACCACGGAGCTGGAAATGTTCTCGGAAGACCAACCGCCATATTCCTTTTGCCTGTGGCACTGGCATGCCTAGGAAAGGGACTGGGCATGGGTGGTATTCTCGCATAGCCGCTTTGTGCTAAGGTCCGGATTGTACCTCAGGCTTCGGAGTGTGTTTGTGCCGTTTGAAGAGCTCTGAAACCTGACGACTACCAGCACATCTGTTTAAAATATAGGTCAAATAACCTAGCGCGGTTGGAGGCGGCGGAGGTCTCATGTGCTCCAAGGTACTGTAAGCTTGGCTTTGTAATTCGCGTGCTGTTTGTAAACCTGGTTTGCTGAAATCGACAATATCTTGGTACTAGAGGCACAACCTTTACGACCGTAATGTTATTTTGTCAGTTCTTAAAGGGGGGATCTCATTGCACGGCCCGCTCACCACTAAGGAAGTGATTGTTTTTCATTTGCCTGACTTTTTCCAACGTGTGTGTTCTTAAGTTAGCTTTACACTTATTTCATCTCCCTGTCGACTTGTAGTCCCGAGTTTTTGTATTCGATTTTATTGACGATTCGACTTTTATCTCTGTCCTTATGTTGTCCCTTGGCCTTTTTCGATTCGACTTTTGCGATCGACTTTGAAGTGTTTAGTTGGTATCCCTGTTCACTTTATCAATTTTGGCTTTATCTTTCGACGTTTTACGATTCGTCTTTTATCTCAGCTTTTTCTGATTCGACTTCTGCAGCCGACTTATGCTGTTCGACTTTTTCATCCGACGTTTTCCATTAGACTGTCTGGACCCCACTTAAAGTCCGCAGGCTCGCAACGTGCGAGTTAAATAGCTCAGCGGTTCCCCCAGTACTTATGACCTGCAACGGCCCCTCGTCAGATATCGTCGTCATGACGACGGCAGGCACGACAACTGCGATTGTCCGCAGAATGAGGCGGCGCTTGGGGCTACCAAATGGACTGAATACAGTCCGGGCGTGATGAAGTGGCGTTTGTAGCCGCCACCTTCGAAAAGACAAAACAAAAATAAGCGGCGTTCCTTAACTGGAGTGTTCCACACTTGATGTATTGAAGCAATTATTTTATATGATATAAGCTCACTATCGGTAAACTTATTAATGAAAAGGGCTGCTCCAGACGACAATTTCTATTTTGAGTAAATATGCTCTTCAGTGCGTCATTGTTTTACGTCGTCATACCGTGCACACTATTGACCGACAGCCAAGTGTTGGCCATTATATCTGGAAGTCGTGCTCTCGAACGCCAGATATGAATGACTGGACAATTGTATTTGCCTCGGCCTTGGTCGCCGCCTCGGCTCATGAATGATAGAAGTTGAATGACTCTTCGGCTGAAAGGCCTAGGGATTCAGAAGGGCAGGGCTTTCCGTTCGCCTCTTTCAATGTCCCCATTACATATTGATGGTGCTGCGGGGACACTACCCAGTGTGTTTATTACACGTAATGAGTCCTTAGGTTTTCACCAATGTATGTTTTTGAAGCATGCCGCAAAAGGTGGGACACCTGCTCTTTTGCTAACACAGGTAATGAGTTCAGATAACGGGCACCAAACTGTCCTGACATTGGCATTTCTATGATACCAAAATAGATCTTAAGCGCGGTGATGCCGGTTCCAACTATAGTTAAGAAGAAAAGAGCAGACAGTGTGTCATGTTCACAACATTTGTTTGGCCGCCCGAGATGATGGCGTGGCGGTCGACGCGTACACAGCGATTGCATAGTAATCGTTGTGTAAACATGGCTACGTGGACCAGTTTTCCCGCGTCTCGAATGGGCATGTCACGCGGAACGCGGTCTCAGCCACGTCATGAGGGGCACACTGAAGTCGTTGGTGGACGCCGGTTGCCAGACCCTGGCCGAAGCCCGGCGTGCGAAAGGTGGCTGATGGCGGCGCGAAACCCATGTCTCCATACGGAGACGGACGTGCTTACCTCGGCCACCAGTGCGCACGACCGGTCCACAGTAGGCCGCCATACCATACGCGAGGATGGGTCAGCTGCCAGCCGCCATACCATAAAGGATAGGTCGGCAACAGACCCGCCGCCATACCATACGATAGGCTGGCTACAGCCAGGTGGCCTCATAGCAACAGCGTACCCAAGCGGGCAAGAAAGTTCACCACCCAACCAACAGCCTTACCGCGCAAAGAAACTAGGAAATTGTGATCCGACGATATTGTGTCAATCCGGTGCGTCCCATTACCGTAACCGTTTTTCAACAAGCCCGCCGCCCAATCCTTCCAGGGGAAACGGCTTTAAGCTAACGCCGGCAAGGCCCGCAATCAAGCAACGGTATTCTTGACCGCGCTGCCACGCGTTAAGGCCATGCGGCGCGTGGCATGCGTTGTGCGGACTGTGAGCCAAGCGTGAAGGATCATTGTGCTTGGATTTGACGCAGGTGCGAGGTTAGCACGTTAGGCGGCCGATTGATAAGGCGTCAGGCGCCAAGACGAAAGCTCAGGCAGCGACCGCCGCTGCAGGACAATTGGCGAACCCGTTCTACACAAAGGGGTGGACGCTTTTGCCCCGTCAAGATAACTAACCCTCTCGGCCGAGGGCGTTTACATGGGCGAAACGGCTTTACGTCGGATAACGGTCGATAGTTCGATCCCGCTTAGTTCGAACAAGAACGGGTTATGGGCGACAACTGCGCTTTGAGGCCGAACTGAACCAAACAGGAAGAAAAAGCCCGGGGACTCTGCGTATGGATGGCGAATGTCACGAGCCCTGGTGGGCGCGAGACAGCTTTGAGGGCGAGGAGGAAGATGGGACTCCGTTGGAAAAATGATCTGTGCGGGACTCATAGGCTTTGTAGCTACAGCACACAGCCATAGCACTTGAAAACACAGGAGTTGCGCAGTCAGCCCTGCCAAATCTGTCACATAAGCAGTGTTATATGCAAATTTTTACTAGCAGGAAAATGGCTAGCACGAACATCAGTATTTTCTTGTATTGGCCAATGACACTCACAAACTTACCACACTCATCAGTATGCCACCCAGCATCACGTCATCTACTTTGCGCAGCCCAAGAACAACTTACCTAAATCCCGCCACCAATGCATTTATGAGCAGCCTGCAACAGTGAGCTAAGCTACCAGAAATGACTGTGAATGCTACATAGTGGCAAAATTGTGTGAACTATGTTGTCTTTCCCCATCCAATGCATCATCCGTACCTGAGGGCAGCATTGCCATTTAGGACTTGGCATGGACTGGCAAGTCAGAATGCAGCTATTGCTTTCTTGACATACTAGGGTTGAAATACTGCTTTGATATCCTTGCAGTCAACAGCATTGGCTGATATGGACTGATGGCTAGGTGGCACAAACAGCCGTGTTCGCACAGTCCAAAGATCATAACGTGAACCAGCCCCAAAGCTGTCATGACAAAAGCAATCTGGGCTCAAAATTCATAACAAATGATTAATTATAGCAACAGCTCAATTACCCACCTCATGGTTTGCAAAGATACGTGTCACAAAAAAGCACCGAGGCAACATATTACTCACCAGTACAAAAACAGGTAATGATGTGCACTGCAGATGTTCTCTGCACATCATGTGGCATTAGGTTAGGTTTACTTAGTTTATGCACTGTTTTCTTCCACATGAAATGCACAACCCTGGATTTGACAGAGTACTGATGACAGCTAATTTCATCCAGTGCTCACGTTTGCTTCTTGACATTTTGGAACCATCACTGGGCAATTTTGGTCCCATCATTAAAAATAGTTCACATTCTGCACTGACTGCAATGATCTATTGCCTATATTTGTTGATCCTTTGCATCATGCACAAATTATTGAGTTACCTATCTCACACACATTAAACCAAGCAACAAACAGCCTAATTGCATCAAAAACAAATATTCCAGCCCCCGCTTCCTTGCCAGTTGGTCTACCAGTGTGACGCAACTTCATATTTCCTTGACAAGCCAGTCACCAATATCCAGCACATCCCTCCTGCCAATAGGTGGTCAACCAAATGTTCAAGTCACAGGAGGAATGTCTGCAAAATCAATCCTGGGGCATTTATGTATTCACCTAATGAAAGAAACTATTGGTACTCCCTGCAAGAATTGTTGAACAGTTGAATTACCTACCTAGTGGCCTGCAAAGACACCCATCACAAAAAAGCACCAAGGTGACATATTTAATCACCAGCACAAAAACAGGTGATGATATGCAACACAGACGTGTTCTCCATGCAGCATGTGCCATCGTGTTAGGTGTTAGTTTATGCACTGTTTTCCTGCACATGGAACGCACAAACTTGGATTTAGCAGAGTAATGATGACAACCATTTTCATCCAGTGTTCACATTTGCTTTCTTGCTGTTTTGACCCCATCATTGGGCAATTTCGGTCCTACCATTAAAAAAGTTCCTTCCGAGCTGACTGCAATGATCTATATTTGTTCATCCGTCATATCATGCAGCAATTTTTAAGCTACCTTTCTCACACAAATTAAACCGACAAGCAACCAGCATCCTAATTTAAGGAACATCTGCACAAAACTCCTGGGGACTTAAGGTATTAACTTAATGAACAAAACTTGGAGGCATTCTCTGCAAGAATTTTGAGCAATCCAAAAATTAAAATGAGAACAAGTCAAAGCTATATAATAACCATATTACCTCCATCTGGCTTTTGGACGCATGGAGCCTGCCCCAGATGTAAACTAATCTAACCTTTAGGCGGAAAGATAGCACCAAACACCGTCGACGCCTGCTGTCTGCATAGATCAAGCGCCTAGCAAGGCTAAATTACGTGAGCATTTCTGTGCTGCTAGCCACTCAAGGCCCTCAATAATAAGAGTAGTTTTAGCAGCATGATGTCAACTTCACCTTCCTCTCTTTTCCCCTACCATCTTGGACTTGAACCGTCTCGAGCAATAGCTAAAAACCCGTGGATGGAAAAGCGGCAACACCGCACAAAGCTGAAATGGCTATGAACAGAACTGCGTGCGCCAGGCATTTTTCTTTTTTTTGTTTAGACAGCTGACGGCCGATAATTCGGACGAAATCCCTTCCTGAACGGATGATCTCTCACGGGAAGGGATTTCCTCCGGCGCACGATTCGAATCAGCGGAACGGCGCGTGAGTTGTATACATGGGCCGGATAATTCGGATCGAGGACGGGTCCCGGCTTAATTCGAATCACAGCTGCCCATGTAAACAGGGTAAACATGTCGCTTTTGTAGTCGCGTGGTATTTGCGTTGTTGGGCGGGGGGGGGGGGGGGAGGGCTTTACGACTTGGCCTTACGGAGTTCTTTACTTGCTTTAAGTAGTCCTAGATCTTATAAAATAGCCGGACTTACTTCATGTACTCAGCCGTTCAGAGTACGACGCGAGCTCTTATCTAACTCGAGAAGCGGGTGAACAGCACGCTTCGCGCGTAACACTCGTAAGCACCGAGTACATAGAGAATATGTGACACTTAAGGGGCCATAAAATTACCGCTAGTAGAAGTGGCCGAAAGCCCAAATATCATAATCGTCTTAACGACGCAACCAGCAACTGAGGCATGGCGTGGCCTGTTTCTCAGCCTGGCAGGAAGGGCAGGCACCACGAGAAATCGAACCCCGTACGTCTTGTTTCCCTGACGCACACCGTGACCACGGGCATCTTTCCTGTGGTACATTGGTCATTACCTATGCTATCGCATGGTTTTGGCTTGATCAACGCCGTCTGGCGTTATCAACCCCTGGCTTAAAATATAACGTAATTTGTATGGTGGAAATAGCCGACCTTCAGGACACCAGAAGGCATTTTCAAGACGAGATATCAAGCAATCATCGCGTGATCTATAAGTACTAGTGCTTCCAGCGGTGTTCATGGCAGACGGCTAAGCCGAAAGGTTCCGAACGTACATGGTGCATGACCTGCGGTGAGCCCCCCCCCCTCCCTCCGCCGGATGATATGTTCCGAGGTCATGGTAGGTTCTCAGTCTTAGTCCGGGGCTTAATACTTCCAACGTCGTCTTGGTCGTGATTCTAGCAGCCTGCACGACAACATAAGCGCGGAGCAAACTTGCTGTTGGTAATTTGAACGCCCGATGTCCTTTAGAAAGCGAAAGGCACGAGATGACTGCGCAGCCGACGCGTCGGAAAGCCCTAATGCCAGCCAGCCGTCGGTAAGTTAGTTTGCAGCCCCACACTCGAACTTATCCGTTTGTGTTGCAGACAGCCCTCAGCACAGCACTGTAACCAGGGTTGGAATGTGGCAGCTTGAATGATAGCATTGATGTCCTTGGTACCGTGGTTTCCAGCCTCGTGCCCGGTGCGGGTCAGCGGGGCCTTTCGGGCTTAGCGGCCGGTGTTCCTAGCAGTCTGTGGCATACATACGGTATGTCCGGTGCTTGGATATGGGTGTCTGAAGGATTGGTCATCTCACTGTCTCTGTGTTTCTAGCAGTCTATGGCATACGTACGGTATGTCCGGTGCTTGGATATGGGTGTCTGAAGGATTGGTCATCTCACTGTCTCTGTGTTTCTAGAAGCTTATGCATAGATGCTTATGCTGTGGTAGTAAGTGTGGCAGTTCGATTGGCTAATCATTTGTTTTTCATAATAGTTGAACAGCTTCGGAATATGCTGCGTTCAACCCGCCGTGCGTTTTGGGTTTAGATTTTTTGGTCAGTGTTCGCTCATTGCCATCAGCGCACGGAAACATCGAATATTTCATCTAATGTATCATTGATTGCTCTGATCTTTGCTTAGCCAGTGTGTGTGAAGATGTTGTCGGCTATTTTCCGCATTCGAACCCCGTGCTACGATTGCAATGCCGTGAACATAGACCTTTGCCTCTGCGGCGGTGAGGTTTGGAAGAATATTTTGTTATGTTTGGATGCTCGCAGATATGTTACGTAAGATTTAGCGGAGCACCCGATTTCGTAAAAGTTATTCCAGTGCCGGTTCGTTCCCCGAGTGCACCGGACCAGATGACGCTACGCCCTTTCTTGAGAGATGTCCTCTCTGTAGATGACACGCTCCTGATGATGTCGGCTCCGAAGCTTCCAGCGCCGCGCTAGGATTGCGGCTGCTGAATCGAGGGCTATGTCTCTGACCCAATCAACCAGTCCTCCGACATCTGGCCCAAACCAGCCTATGTCCCCTGATCCAACCAAACCAGTTGCCCGGTACCAGACGGAACCCAGCTTAGGTCCCCTGCCGCAGCCAGTCAGCCCTCTGGCACCTGACCCGACCATCCCAGCAAGGCTACCGAGTCTCCGCCGCTTCTGTGGGCCTGTCGCGACTGTGCCGGCCGGGTCGGGACGGGGTCGGGCCAGGCCGGAGCGCCGGAGCGCCGGCGGAACCGGTCCCCGGTCCGCACACGCCCGGCCGGCCCGCCGCGTGCGCCGCCGGCGCTGTGCCATCATCGCCGCTCCCGAGCCCCGCCTTGCCGGCCGTCGCGCGCTCGTTATCTTTAGTGGTTTGGGGCAGCCGTCTTGGCATGGGAGTTCTGCGAGCCGGTGGGCGGCCGACGGCACGGAGATGTTATCGTTCCGGTCCTGGCCGTATTTACGCTATTGCTGACCGAGTCCTGCGGTCGTGTCGGGGCTTAGTGAGGCGCGTAGCAACAGGCCGCCACAGCGTCGGCCGCGCCGGCCGATGTCGGCCAGACGCCGCTGGTGGGTGCGGAGCCTGTACGCCATGTGGGGATGCCCGCGCTGCTGCCGGTCGCCGCCGCCGGACGTGAGGCAGGCTGCAGGGCCTCGTATATGTGACACAGCTCAAAGGAATGGCCTGCGGATCCGCGTGTCGGCGTAGCCCTGAGGGCTGTGACCAATTGGTGGGCGCCAGGCTGGCAGGCGTCTCGAGGGCGCCTAGTGCGGCCCCAGGCAGTGGCTGTGTGTGTGTCTCCTGGACGCGCCGGTGCCTTTGGCCTGGCACCCGGCGCGTCCGCCCGCAGGCCGGCGCCCGCCCTCCGCCGTCGGCGGCCGGCGTGGTGCGACCGGAAGGCGTGATGGGGTAGCGACGGCCAGGGCATGTCCGGCCGGAGCCGGAGCGGAGCCCGCGCACCGGTCACGGACGGCCAGCTGGGGACGCTCCTCACCGGCCGCGGCCGCCCGTGTCGGCACTTGGATGATGATCAATGCGGCCTGCGGTGAGCGCGATCGCCTTTCCGGCGGCGGTGCTGCGGTTCTTGCGGTTTGTCCGCGATCGGCGCGGGGTCGCGGCGGTCGCCTCGCTGATTGAGGCGTTCGTGTCGGCGACAGCTGCGGCGTCCGCACGCTAACGG